>NC_086004.1:17206875-17568750 GCF_030014385.1 Trichomycterus rosablanca
TTGTCAAGTAAACAGTCGAATCTTCAAACTGTTTTCTTAGGTTTTATTGAAGATGCAAAATTTTGCAGGGTAAAATAACATTAATATAAGTGACTAATGCATTTTAAAATAACATACTTTTA
This sequence comes from Trichomycterus rosablanca, assembly GCF_030014385.1. Lineage (NCBI taxonomy): Eukaryota > Metazoa > Chordata > Actinopteri > Siluriformes > Trichomycteridae > Trichomycterus > Trichomycterus rosablanca. The sequence continues at coordinate 17,206,998 of NC_086004.1, forward strand.
AAATTAATATAAGAGACTAATGCATTTTAAAATAACACTTTTAAAATTAATTTAAGAGACTAATGCATTTTAAAATAACATACTTTTAACATTAATATAAGAGACTAATGCATTTTAAAATAACATACTTTTAAAATTAATATAAGACACTAATGCATTTTAAAATAACATACTTTTAAAATTAATATAAGAGACTAATGCATTTTAAAATAACATACTTTTAAAATGAATATAAGAAAGTAATGCATTTTAAAATAACACTTTTAAAATGAATATAAGAGACTAATGCATTTTAAAATAACACTTAAAATTAATATAAGAGACTAATGCATTTTAAAATAACATACTTTTAAAATTAATATAAGAGACTAATGCATTTTAAAATAACATACTTTTAAAATTAATATAAGAGACTAATGCATTTTAAAATAACATACTTTAAAAATTAATATAAGAAAGTAATGCATTTTAAAATAACACTTTTAAAATTAATATAAGAGACTAATGCATTTTAAAATAACACTTTTAAAATTAATATAAGAGACTAATGCATTTTAAAATAACATAGATTTTATTTCATATGGGTTATGGGTTAAGCTTTTTTTTGATTGGAGAATTGGACTATTAAAGGCAGACCCACGTGACATCAATGTTGCCGGTGTCACGTGACATGTTGGCTGTTTGCGCTTTGAAGGCTGTTTGGTCAATAAGATGCTGTGTGTGCTAAGAGCTCTGACATTCTCCTCCTGCGGATAACCAGAGAGCTAAACAGGTAAGAATAGCATTAACGCTGTGGGTTTATTAAACTGAAGTTAGGAGAATAACCCTTAAATTTAATAAACACTTAAAGGTCGAAGTCAAACAACTGGTTTGTTTTAACACTGACTGTAGGTATTTCCTAACGCCAGTGTATTCAGGGAATCTGACACGTTCGGCTGTAAGCAGTATTTAGTAGCATGATTTACAAACCGTACATGATGCTTAAAATCAATTTTTAAAACATTTTAATGTATTTTTGTGGGGGATTTATTGCTGCTACAGAAAAACAGGATGTGGTATCTGGAGGTGTTTTTGAAAGGCTGTGTTCACCGTTTAATTTCTTAAGTAGGGTCTGTTTTGTCAGTCCAGAAATTAGTTAATAAATAAATATAAATATGAAATTTCAAATTGTCAACTTGAAATGTAAAAACAACTAACGTTCTGCCGACAAAAAAGAAATTTTATGGGCGGTGAATTACACATTCTCAAGCATGGACGTAGTAAATTGTACTTTTTACACTGAATTATACTTATTTTGTCACCCGTAATCTGTATTTTATTATGTGAGAAAGTAGATTGTACGTTAAGCTCATGTAACGAAAATATTACACTGTTATACTTTAAATGACTTTTTATGTTCCTACCTTTGTTAAAGGTTCGGACCAAAGGTACAAAATAAACCTAAAAGTAACACAACACCGAGAAAAGGGTGCATTTCAGTAAGAGACGTCCTGCATAATCAGTACAGCTGATTTTTTTTGGTCTGTGTTTCTTCCTTGCGTTACTCAACACTTTGTATCCATGAGTGGTAAAGCTTTTTATTTCATGTTAAGTGTAAAATTTGACTAATTTCTCATTCAGAAAAAGTTTCTGTAGCACTCGTTCTTTATATTTGTAAAACTGCAGCTATATTTGTGCCTCGGGCGCGTTTGTAACAAAGGAGGTTGCCTCTTGTTTGACTGACTTTACGGGTTGCCAGATTGTTAGCAAAGCAACACATCATTTTTATTGCATAGCTCCATGGTTGCCAGCCAGGTTTGGACCCCCAAGTATCACAGCTTGTGTTTTAGCTAAATATTTAGCTGTTTTGAATAGAGAAAAGGAACTGAAGTGAAAAGGAAAAAAAGCTATAAGACGAACCCAAGAGAAAAGGAAAAGTGGCTTTAATTTGCAATAGATCATTTTAATTTACATTTGCAGCATTTAGCAGACAAATGTTACTTACAATTATTACTGATTACAATTTAAGCAATTGAGGGTAAAGGGCTTTCCTCAGGGGCTCAACAGTTGCAACATAGCAGTGTTGGGGTTTAAGCAGGCAACCTTCTAGTTATTGATGGGTGGCTCAGTGGGTAGCACTTTTGCCTCACAACAAGAAGCTCCTGGGTTTGATCCTGGGTCCTTTCTGTGTGGAGTTTGCATGTTCTCCCCGTGTCTGCGTAGGTTCCCTCTGGGAGCTCCGTTTTCCTCCCACAGTCCAAAGACATGCAAGTGAGGTGAATTGGAGATACAAAATTGTCCATGACTGTCTTTGATGTTAAACTTGTGAACTGATGATTATTGCGTAACAAGTAACTACTGTTTTTGTCATGAATGTAACCAAGGTGTGTAAAACTTGACGTTAAAATCCTAATAAATAAATAAATAATTAAATAACAACTTTAGGTTACCACTGCCCTGCCATTTTACGGGGGTTCTAAGAAAATGTTTGCAACCACTGGTATTGATGTATTCTAATGATCAAACTTTGGTGACGTATTGCTGCCAAGCAGAAAAAACCTTTAGTGTGTTGTTAAACGACATTTTATGTTGTCATAAAACGACATTGTCATTTAAATAAAAAGTTTTTGTTGTTGTTTTAACACGAAATTTGTTGTTTTAACGAGAAACCTGTTGTTTTAATGACAGTGTGTTTTACAATGCAAGCCATAAATCATCACAGCTGTGACAATAATGTGTTCTACAGCAGGTGCTGTAAATCATCACAGCAGTTACTTGACAACACATCACACATTACTTGGCAACGCATACCACTTTTGGTCATTTTTCCCTTTCATCTTTTATTTTAATGTATAGTTGGTGTTCTATATAAACCAGCCGCTTTTTGTTGCATTGAGTTAAGGCAGGCTGGTGAATTATAACTGCTGCATAACAACAACTCATTTGTTGTGGAACTACTTTTTGGTGGAAGGTATTGTCAGTGTTATAGCATATTCAGTATGAAATGTATGGATTCTATTATTTATTTCTTTTTTTAATAAAACAATTGTGGTATAAAAGCAATAGAATAGGTGAGATTCTGATAATCTGTGCTTCTTGCTTCAAACACCTTAACATAATTTTTTTTTTATGCATTTTCTCCCGATTTTAGCGTGTCCAATTTTTTACCCAATTGCGTTATGCATTCTCTCTACTGGTGCTGACCCCTGCCCCTGATTGAGGAGAGCAAACTGACACATGCCCCCTCAGACACATGAGCAGTAGCCAACTGCATCTTTTCACCTGCACGAGGTGAGTTCATATGCGATCAGCCCCGTGCACGGAGAGACACACTCTGATCAGCATTATTCCTCTACTGTGTGCAGACGCAATCAACCAGCCAGCAGAGGTCATAATTGCATCAGTTATGTGGCCAGTTATGTATCAGTTATTCCGCAGCCTCCCTGGTTGAACAACAGCCAAACGTTGTTCATATAGCCGGCCAGCCCAGCCGGATGGCAGAGCTGAGATTCGATACGATGTATTCGAAATCCCAGCTCTGGTGTGCTAGCGTATTTTACCACTGCACCACCTTGATTTTCAAGGTAAAACAACATACTTTTCATGTAAAAATTACGTGTTGTTTCACAAATATACTAAGGGTTTTTTGTGATTCTGCTCGGCAGCAATATGCCACCATATCAATCGCTGTCATATGCGCTCTCACACCACCCATTTACCTGGATTTGGGCGGTTTATCCCACTGTTTGTTGAAGATCCTCTTAAGCTCTGATTGGGCGGTGAGCGTTTACAAGCATTTGTGAAAGAGTCAGTAGTTTTAAAGAGCTCACTAAATTCGAGCATGGTACTGTAATATGATGCCACTATTGCAACTAGTCAGTTTTTGAAATTTCTATCCTTCTAGATATTCCACGATCAACTGTGAGTGGTATTATTGTAAAGTGGTATCATTTAGGAACCACAGCATATTTTAATTTGTCTGCAGATTAAAGAAAACACTGTGTTTAGGACTTTGTACACTGCTGGTTAATCTTTTTTCTACATTAACACTTCAAGTGTATGGAGCATCTGACCCTTTTCTACTTCAAATCTGTGAAATGTTTAGAGTTATTAATAACTAATAACTATGAGGTAAAATAAATGCAGAACGTTTGGGAATGAAGATTGAAGACACTGTTGGATCTTGTTTTGAAAGCACAGCTTTTTGCCATTCTTCAGTTTTCAAAAAGAGACGGGTCTAAACTGTTGACAGGCCCCTCCAGCACCCGCACTCTTTGATCTTGCAGCATGCTGTTAAAGCACTTATAGAATTTAAAATTGTCATGTTAAAATAATCATGGGTGTCCATAAAAAATGTCAACCAAATGTCACTTCAAGTGTTTGGAACATTGTGACCTTTTCTTTACTTCACAAGTCCTACTGACTAAAATGCTTTTAGAATCATTAAGAAAAAATCTTAATATTTACCCTAATTCAATTACTTTTAAACGTTATGCGTTTTGTCTTAAGACTCACGAAAAATTAATTATTTTTATATTATTATTATAACTTGAATATATGGAACATGTTGGAGTACTTTTAATCATGAGAAAGTTTTACTCTTTTCACAGTACATTTGTGATGACAATGTACTTTACTTATCAGTACATTCAGCTGTGTTTGTGTGGGCTGCGTTTCTGTGACTCAGTACCAAATGTTGCGGTGTATATTGTGCTTCATGACAAAAAAAATGTTACATTGTGCACTGTGTAAAGCATGTGTTGCAAATAGGAATTCTGAATAACTGTTGACTAAAACTTTATTTTGACATGATAAGTTCAAATGGCTTATTAATGTGGGTATGGGGGGGCACATTGTGTGCTTTAAATAATCACAGTACTTAAATAAGCGTCCCCATGATTTACTTTGATATTTGTTTTCTTTGAAAATACCATCTTTTCCAGTTTTAGAAGTAACATGTAATTTCAATACAGTAAAAAACAACAATAGTATTATGGTTTAGGAGTATGAACCAACAGCAATCCACTCAGTGACTTACTCCCGCAGCCTAGTGCAAGATTAAAACCACGGGTTCGACCAAGGGTTTCCAGGGTAACGTTAATGTACACGCTTCATGCACTAAGGCTTTATATGGCATGAGTGCAGATGTGTGGAATGTTTTTTTCTGGGAAAACTTTTAGGCTGCTACTGTGCACTCTTGTATAGGAGATTTACACAGATCAGCCATAACATTGTTTCTACACTCACTGTCCATTTTATCAGCTCCACTTACCATATAGAAGCACTTTGAAGTTCTACAATTACTGACTGTAGTCCATCTGTTTCTCTACATAATTTTTTAGCCTGCTTTCACCCTGTTCTTTAATGGTCAGGACCCCCACAGGACCACCAGAGAGCAGGTATTATTTAGGTGGTGGATCATTCTCAGCACTGCAGTGACACTGACATGGTGGTGGTGTGTTAGTGTGTGTTGTGCTGGTATGAGTGGATCAGACACAACAGCGCTGCTGGAGTTTTTAAATACCATGTCCACTCACTGTCCACTCTATCAGACACTCCTACCTAGTTGGTCCACCTTGTAGATGTAAAGTCAGAGACGATCGCTCATCTATTGCTGCTGTTTGAGTTGGTCATCTTCTAGACCTTCATCAGTGGTCACAGGACGCTGTTGGCTGATATATTTTTGGTTGGTGGGCTATTTTCAGTCCAGCAGTGACAGTGAGGTGTTTAAAAACTCCATCAGTATTGCTGTGTCTTATCCACTCATATCAGCACAACACACCAACACACCACCACCATGTCATTGTAACTTCAGTCCTGAGAATCATCCACCCCCTAAATAATACCTGCTCTGTAGTGGTCCTGCAGGGGTCCTGACCATTAAAGAACAGCATGAAAGGTGGCTAACAAAGCATGCAGAGAAACAGATGGACTGCAGTCAGTAATTGTAGAACTACAAAGTTCTTCTATATGGTAAGTGAAGCCGATAAACTGGACAATGTGTGTAAAAACAAGGAGGTGGTTGTAATGTTATGGCTGATCAGTGTATGCTAGTCCCTTAAAGTCAATAGTATGAATGTCACAATGTTTATTTTTTGCCAACAGACTGGCATAAAGTTATGTTTCATTAAGAACACTTAATATAATTAAGCAGCTGGTTAAAGTAGCACAAAGAAATGGCAGCAAGTACTTGTTACTATTTTTTAGTGTGATTTGATTGATTAGAGTTTGTTTGTTTGTTTATTAGGATTTTAACGTCATGTTTTACACTTTGGTTACATTCATGACAGGAACGGTACTTACTCATTACACAAGATTCATCAGTTCACAAGGTTATATCGAACACAGTCATGGACAATTTAGTATCTCCAATTCACCTCACTTGTATGTCTTTGGACTGTGGAAGGAAACCGGAGCACCCGGAGAAAACCCACGTGGACATGGGGAGAACATGCAAACTCCACAAAGAAAGGACCCGGACCGCCCCACCTGGGGATCAAACCCAGGACCTTCTTGCTGTGAGGCGACAGTGCTACCCACTGGTTATTGTTTTAAAACTGCTCATCAATTCCACCTCTACTGGTCACACGGAGTGACTCAAAGTTGTGTCAACTGATGTTTAATCAGCCACACCTGGCAGCTCTGGATTTAAGCTTTGTGTTTAATCATTTGCAAATGCCACTGCAAAAAGCACACAAAGTTGGCTGTTTTAATATGACAGATACACTGAAGTGACAGGAAAACTGGTACACCAGTCTAATACTTGGTAGGTCCCCCACAAAAGTGTAGGGCTGCAGAAATACCATGTGGCATAGACTCCACAAGCTTGTGGAAATTATTCTGTAGGCAATGAACACCATGCTTCCAGCAGAACGGTCCACAATTCTGTTGTATTATGAGGTGTAGGATAGCTGTGTTTCACAGCGCCTTGCATGCCATCCCAGATGTGTTCCATAATGTTAAGATCTGGTGACCTAGATAGAAATGCCATCTCTAGACATGTGTGGTGGTGCGTTGCCAAACCAATCAGAATGAATGCAGGACATGAACGGGTGTAACTCATCAGAAAGGAGGCACACACAGCGTTCACCTGTCAGAGACATTTGTTGATGTACCAGGGGTCTCATGGAACGCCAGCTGAACAAACCTCATACCATTATGGAGCCACCACCAGCCGTTACAGTCCCCTGTTGTACCAGTTTTTCTGGCACTTTAAAGTATATCAAAAATAATTTAAACAGCCATAACATGAATCTCAAAGAGTATTAACTACTGTCTAACTATATTGTACATCCAGTTTAAGATTCACAATACAGGGTGAGTCAAAAGTCACAGGACACTCTTTTATTTCAGAAACGAAAGGGAAAATGACATATCTGAATATCCCAGCAAGTAATGGGTGAGGGGGTCTATCTTTTAGGCTATGTCCGGGAACATGGTCGCCATCTTGAAAGCCGCCATATTGGATCAAGGGCAAGTTTTTCCAGTGGGAAGGTGTTCAAAGAAGACCAGAATTTTCTCAGAAATCGATTGTCACAATCAGATTTGCAATATTTCTTGTGGTTCAAAAGTTATCAACACATAGTTGCAACAGTAACAGGAAACGTTCCCTGTGATGCACAGCTATTTGACGTGTTCAATGTGTTGTCCCTGATGCTGACACAGAGCTGAAGGCGCTGGATCCAATCGTTATGAACCCGCATGAGAATCTCTGGAGAAATGCTGTCACAAGCCTTCACGATGCGGTGCTGAAGGTGGTGTTTGTGGATTTTCTCAGCATACACAATTTGTTTGAGAAGACCCCAGAGATAAAAGTCGAGTGGTGTGAGGTCGGGTGTTCTGGGCGGCCATTCCACAATACCACGAAGGCCAATCCAATGACCAGGGAATTGAATATCCAGCCACTGACGAACACCTGCTCCGTAGTGTGGTGGAGCCCCATCCTGTTGGAAATAACAAGGGAAACTGCCATCTTTGGTCAGAATGGATGGGAACACTGTTTCCTGTAGCATTGTCAGGTAGCGCTGAGCATTTAGGGTCTGGTCGATGAAAATGGGTCCGATTACACGGGTGCCCCATATTCCACACCACACCATAACCTTCACATCACCTATTACTTTGGTGTCTGCCGTCCAGTGAGGGTTTTCGTCACTCCAGTACCTCACGTTGTGGTGGTTGACCTCACCACTGACATAAAAATTGGCCTCGTCACTGAACAGAATGCCCTGTGTGAATGCGGGATCCCCTTGATGTTGACAAGGGATGACTGGCTGACACCACATTCTGTTGCGTCACGTGATGTCGCGTGCTGCGTCATGGACGTTTTGCAAAGGCTGTCAAATCCATTGTTGAGGTTTCTTCCTCGGTGGCTTGTTGCCCACAGTCCCGGTTTCTCGGTATTTGGCTATGAGGGATGCAACAGTGCTGTGTGAAATTGATGGTCTTTATGGGTGTCCTCAATTCTGGGTGTCCTCAATTCAATTAAATTCTCTCTTCTTTTGTCAATTCCATCTTCAGTTACCTGTAATGAACAACAAAAGTTTTGAACTTTCTGTGTTGATAACCTTTTAACTAGGGCTGGGCGATATATCGAGATTTTATAAAATATCGATATATTTTCATACGCGATATAAGATAAGACAATATCGCATATATCGATATAGATGTTGCGTTGCGCAGTTAGATCCGACAGTTCGTCTTTCTCTTCTCCCAGTTTGTCTCTGCACATGTTCACCTGCCCCGCCCCTCTCCCTCACTGAACACAACTCGCCCCTCCCCACCGCTTCAGTAATTCCTGCAGGCAGCGATAGCATGGAGACGGATAAAGACATGACGGAAGCTATCGAGGAGGAGCTGCTTACTAAAAAGAAAAATAATGACTCTTTTTGGAATTATTTGGAGATGGTTCGAATTCAAAGTGTCAGATGAGCAGCAGAATAATGTATTCTGTAGAGAAAACCGAAAACAAGTCCAGAAAAAAGGTTCCAGCTCCGTGTACCTTCATTCGTTTTTCACTTCAAATCCCAAAGTTAAAAAACAAGAAAACGAGTCGTTATTCGTTTTAAAAACCAATACAAGCACATGCACACGCTGATATGCACGTATTTACTTCACATTAAGTGTTGAGAAAGTAATAATAACGTAGCGGTGCTTCTCCTGTTGTTCTAACATGTGTTTGTATATGTGATGTGCATATACTTGCTCTATCTGTAAATACAAACATTATGGGAGTGATTTCTGTACCGGATGTTGTACGTGGTCGTGTTAGTTTATACTGGACGATCGCCCGACGTCCGACACGTCATTTATTTATTTATCTTCTATTATATTATTACTTGTTGTCGGCCAATAAACAACCAAACATTATTAAATTGCATGAACTAACTCTGCAGTAAACAAGGAGCAAACAGCAATTAAACAACAAATAAAGCTGTTAAAAAATAATCAAGTACATGAAGCAGAACGCTGATTAAAATGCATTAAATGTTGTAATAGTTACACAGTAACATTAACGATTAGTTATACCTGTATTACAGAACTGAGTTCTATACAGTAAAAGAAAATATTAATGTAAATGTTAATGTTGTGGCGACATATACATAAAATAATGTATAAAGTCCAAACATGTGGGGGTGGGGTGGAGGGTTAACGAGGGGTTTACTTTAACGGGGCTTTACTTTTAATGTCACACAAGCTCAGCCGGAAACCGTGTCATTCCAACATCTTCCCTACACACTCGCTCCCTGCGCCCTATAGTACACTTAACATTCTTAAAGGGCCAGAAAATATATTTGTAATTCACATTAGACAACAGGAGATGCCTTAGAAAACAACTTTTTTTTTTTTTTTTTTAGAATAGCTGTTTTTTTTTTGTTTTTTTTTTTAAGGAAAAGTAATTCTTGTGTGAAGCTTCCCCAGTATGAATATTAATAAAAGTACCTGTAAAAAAATTGGAACATGTAGCTTTGTCTCAGAAGTGTATTTTTGTTATCACCTTATGGGATAAAAAAATATCGAGATATATATCGTATATCGCCATTCAGAAAAAAATATCGAGATATAATTTTTGATCCAGCCCTACTTTTAACCACAAGAGATATTGCAAATCTGGTCTTCTTTGATATGCTACATGACCACCTTCCCATTGGAAAAACTCGCCCTTGATCCAATATGGCGGCTTTCAAGATGGCGGCCATGTTCTGGACATAGCCTAAAAGATAGGCCCCCTCACCCATTACTTGCTGGGGTATTCAGATACGTCATTTTCCCTTTCGTTTCTGAAATAAACGACTTTTGACTCACCCTGTACATATTCCAGGATTTTTTGGATGACAGTAACACTGTTACATAGGGATGTAACGATACACTCTACCCATGATACGATACGATTCACGATACTGAGTTTACAGTACGATTTTTCCCAATTTTTTAAACAAAATGAAATTAAAGACAAATTATGACAAAGGTTCCTTTTATCATTTTTCTTTAAAAAAAAAAAATAGAATACTGTATGTGTGCTTAGCTTTTATTTATCTAAATATAAAACAAAATCAAAACAATGCTGCATGTTTCCCCTGCACATTTCACATTTTGTGTAAAAAACAAATGAAATTTTAATTTTTTTTTTTTAAATTTTATAAATAAATAATACAAACAAAGAAAGTAACCTCAAATAAATAAACTAAGGTTTTACCTGTGCTCCTTCCAAGCTTGGTAAAGTGCTGTAAAGTGCTGGCATTACAGTATGGCTAAAGTGCAGGTGTGATGGAATGCAGTATTTAGGCTCCAGTGTGTTTTCAGCTACTGAAAATGGCTTCATATCTTTTGCGATGAAAATACCAATGCACCTCATGTAAACGCGCTTGTCAGCGTGGTTTGCCCTTTTATGAATGTTTTTCGCTCACGCAGGGTGACCGGAGCTTCTCACTGTGGTGCCGGTTTATATGTTTATCATGTTCGTTGTGCTATTTGTGTAGTTCAGTACCCTGTTTTTGTTTTGTCCATTATCTTTTTTTTCATTTTCAAAATACTGCGACACTTTTGATTTGAAAGAGGAGGGGGCATCCTCAAGTTTCACATCTTCACCTGCGGTCGCCTTTTTTCTAGAACTGTGTAGTGAAGTCAGGCATAAATCACCACCTTTGAATTTTCACTCATTTTGAATAAGCTCGATTTGGCAACCAGGCGAGGTGGCTAGCGCAAATGCCCTTTTCTGTTTAAAGTGAATATCGATTCATTTTACTTAAATTACCGATTTAAATCGTGGCAAAAATGAATCGATTTTTAACTGTATATTGGTGCATCGTTACATCCCTACTAATACATGTAACCTTTTCTTGCTGTCAGTCTGAGCAGTGCCGTTTCTTCATTCTTTACATTCATTATGCAGAACACTTGACGCATGCATATTATATTTAATCTTTCATATAGCACCAACTTCACACCCATCCTAGAAGATATACTCATAGTTCTAGGCTATGACAGTTCCTTGAAAACGTATTTGTAAGCACTGAAGACAGGCACTTGTAAATTTCACACTTGAGTTTCTCTTATTTTACAGCTGTGCAGGGGTATAATGATTTGAAATGCATTTTGTGACACACCAACACTTAATACTAGGAGAAGAGAAGACTTGAGGAACATCAAACACCAATCACCATAAAAAATATTCTGGAAAAATACCCAGTACAACAGAGAAAGACAAAGACTACAAATGCCCAATACATTAAAAGAAATTCTCACCAAGATAATACAGAATCATTCCTTAAATTCCTCAATAATATAAGACTGAAAACATATACAGGTCCTTCTCAAAAAATTAGCATATTGTGATAAAGTTCATTATTTTCCATAATGTAATGATAAAAATTAAACTTTCATATATTTTAGATTCATTGCACACCAACTGAAATATTTCAGGTCTTTTATTGTTTTAATACTGATGATTTTGGCATACAGCTCATGAAAACCCAAAATTCCTATCTCAAAAAATTAGCATATCATGAAAAGGTTCTCTAAACGAGCTATTAACCTAATCATCTGAATCAACGAATTAACTCTAAACACCTGCAAAAGATTCCTGAGGCTTTTAAAAACTCCCAGCCTGGTTCATTACTCAAAACTGCAATCATGGGTAAGACTGCCGACCTGACTGCTGTCCAGAAGGCCATCATTGACACCCTCAAGCAAGAGGGTAAGACACAGAAAGAAATTTCTGAACGAATAGGCTGTTCCCAGAGTGCTGTATCAAGGCACCTCAGTGGGAAGTCTGTGGGAAGGGAAAAGTGTGGCAGAAAACGCTGCACAACGAGAAGAGGTGACCGGACCCTGAGGAAGATTGTGGAGAAGGGCCGATTCCAGACCTTGGGGGACCTGCGGAAGCAGTGGACTGAGTCTGGAGTAGAAACATCCAGAGCCACCGTGCACAGGCGTGTGCAGGAAATGGGCTACAGGTGCCGCATTCCCCAGGTCAAGCCACTTTTGAACCAGAAACAGCGGCAGAAGCGCCTGACCTGGGCTACAGAGAAGCAGCACTGGACTGTTGCTCAGTGGTCCAAAGTACTGTTTTCGGAAATCAAGGTGCCAGAGTCTGGAGGAAGACTGGGGAGAAGGAAATGCCAAAATGCCTGAAGTCCAGTGTCAAGTACCCACAGTCAGTGATGGTCTGGGGTGCCATGTCAGCTGCTGGTGTTGGTCCACTGTGTTTTATCAAGGGCAGGGTCAATGCAGCTAGCTATCAGGAGATTTTGGAGCACTTCATGCTTCCATCTGCTGAAAAGCTTTATGGAGATGAAGATTTCATTTTTCAGCACGACCTGGCACCTGCTCATAGTGCCAAAACCACTGGTGAATGGTTTACTGACCATGGTATTACTGTGCTCAATTGGCCTGCCAACTCTCCTGACCTGAACCCCATAGAGAATCTGTGGGATATTGTGAAGAGAAAGTTGAGAGACACAAGACCCAACACTCTGGATGAGCTTAAGGCCGCTATCGAAGCATCCTGGGCCTCCATAACACCTCAGCAGTGCCACAGGCTGATTGCCTCCATGCCACGCCGCATTGAAGCAGTCATTTCTGCAAAAGGATTCCCGACCAAGTATTAAGTGCATAACTGAACATAATTATTTGAAGGTTGACTTTTTTTGTATTAAAAACACTTTTCTTTTATTGGTCGGATGAAATATGCTAATTTTTTGAGATTTTTTGGAATTTTGGGTTTTCATGAGCTGTATGCCAAAATCATCAGTATTAAAACAATAAAAGACCTGAAATATTTCAGTTGGTGTGCAATGAATCTAAAATATATGAAAGTTTAATTTTTATCATTACATTATGGAAAATAATTAACTTTATCACAATATGCTAATTTTTTGAGAAGGACCTGTATAATACAACACCAACTAAATTAGCATTAAACACTGATAACATGGTGTTATAACAAACAAACAAATACATTTTGTGGATGCCTGTGCCATTACATCCAAAATCATGAATGCACTTTATGGTCAAAAGTATGTGGACCCCACTTCTAATCAGTGAGTTAAGCTTTACCAGTAAATGAAATTAAACAAAACCTTACTCTTTTAACTTTGTAGCAGCAGTTTAGGGCCCTTTTTGCTCCAACGTTGTGCCCCTGTGCAGAAAGCGATGTCCATTTGACCGCTTTGGTGTGAAGGAACTCACAGTGACCTATACAGATCCCTGACCTTGACGTCACTGAATTAGAACATTGCAAGCCAGGCCATCTTGGCCAAATCAGTGCCTGTCCTCACACATGCTCAGTCGATTGGACACATCTTACTAATTTAAATCTTTCAATTAAAGTCTTACCAAAATTATGAAGCTGTTATACCCATGGCTACTCCATATTTATGACAATGGTTTTGGAATGGAATGTCTAACAAGCTGAGTGTACTTAGTCTTCTCATTGATGCTTTAACAGCTTCAAGGGTATTTACTATTCAAAGTACTGTACAGTTTTAGGTGGCTTGATCATGCAGATGATTCAAATTATGTGTTTTGTTGCATAGTCTAGTTTCTTAGTAATGCATGTCATGACAAAAGCATAATACCAATATTCCAATTTTTCGTATTCCTATAAATTTACAGAGAGAAGCGGGTGCTCTCCATGCACCTCCAACAGGCAGAATGGAGAACAGCACTGATGGCTCTAGATTAAACGGGCAGACCGAAAATGGCAGAGAGGGCTCTCGACCCCAACAGACAATGCAGCTAAAGAAGGAGATCTCACTGCTGAATGGCATCAGCCTTATCGTGGGTAACATGATCGGCTCTGGCATTTTTGTTTCTCCTAAAGGCGTGCTGATCTACAGCGCCTCATACGGACTGTCCTTGGTCATCTGGGCCATTGGTGGCATCTTCTCAGTGGTCGGTGCTCTCTGCTATGCTGAACTGGGTACCACCATTACCAAGTCAGGGGCCAGTTATGCATATATCCTGGAGTCATTTGGTGGCTTTCTTGCATTTATTCGGCTTTGGACGTCACTCCTCATCATCGAGCCCACCAGCCAGGCTGTCATCGCCATCACTTTTGCCAACTACCTGGTGCAGCCTCTCTTTCCCACGTGTGAACCGCCATACTCAGCATCTAGACTCATCGCTGCTGCCTGCATCTGTAAGTGCTTTATTTTCTGAGGTGTTGCATAATGTCATATATACCGACTAGGCATAACATTATGAGCACTGACAGGTGAAGTGAATAACACTGATTATGTCTTCATCACAGCACCTGTTACTAGGTGGGATATATTAGGCAGCAAGTGAACATTTTATCCTCAAATTTGATGTTAGAAGCAGGAAAAATGGGCAAGCGTAAGAATGTGAGTGAGTTTGACAAGGGCCAAATTGTGATGGCTAGACGACTTGGTCAGAGCATCTACAAAACTGCAGCTCTTGTGGGGTGTTCCCGGTCTGCAGTGGTCAGTATCTATTAAAAGTGGCCCAAGGAAGGAACGGTGGTAAACCAGTGACAGGGTCATGGATGGCCAAGGCTCATTGATGCACGTGGGGAGCAAAGGCTGGCCCGTGTGGTCCGATCCAACAGACGAGTTACTGTAGCTCAAATTGCTGAATAGGTTAATGCTGGTTCTGATAAAATTGTGTCAGAATACACAGTGCATCACAGTTTGTTGTGTATGGGGCAGCAAAAGGGGGACCAACACAATATTAGGAAGGTGATCATAATGTTATGCCTGATCGGTGTAGATGCACTATATGACAAAAACTATGTGGACTCATGTTCTGTTTAGGGTCTCTTAGACCTCGCAGCATATCTTCACAGCTCACAAAATATCTTTCAACTTTTAAGTCTAATTTTATAGAAGCGGCAAATAAACAATATTTTTATTAATATTGTGTTTTAAACGCCCCATAATTTAACTTATAATTTATAAATTCAAGACCCCAGCTTGAATACATGATGCAATAGATTTTCATATGTTTTTAGTTTCTGTCTGGTATTGAGGGTGCAGCTGATTTTCTTACACACACACACCACACACACACACACACACACCACACACACACACACACACACACACGCACACACACAGCTTTACAACATCTCTCTCTTTCTTTAATTTGGTTAATTTTAAATTTAAACTCTTCAAAAACAAGACAGAAGAATCAATGTTAACAGAACACAAGGGTTAAAAAATAACCTGGATTCTAATCACATGCATGTCATTAAGCAGGTAATTTTTTATGACCTGTTTATCTGGTTTTAAGCTGCTCTGCTTGTACCTGTCAGCTGTGGTCACCTGCTTATACTATATAATCGTCAAGGTATACTATATACATTGTCTCCAAGTTTCAGCTGCTGTCAAAGCGTTTTTTTATCTTGATGCAGCCACTAAGGCTTGTTTGACCACATATTTCTTCCTGTAAAAACCTTGTAAACACTTAATAAATACTTACTTTGTATTGCATTAGTTATTTGGTTAAATTACATTGTTACATTGTTATTTTTAAAGTCATACACATGGAGTCGTATATTTGGATAGTTACATAATTATCTGTCTGTTTCAGGTCTGCTGACATTTATTAATGCTGCATATGTAAAGTGGGGCACCAGGGTACAAGATGTTTTCACCTACGCCAAAGTGCTGGCCCTTATTGTTATCATTATTACAGGCATTGTGAAACTGTTCCAGGGTAAGACGCTTTGTAGTTCTTAGCATTGCACAATTGCTACACTAGTTGCATTCCTAATTACATTCTTTTATAACCATTTGTAATAAGTGGTTTAATAAAACAGTTCTGTGTTTCTCTCAAAGGTAGTACAGAAAACTTTGAGGGGTCATTTCAGGGATCATCTCAGGACCCAGGAGCCATTGCCTTGGCCCTGTATTCAGCCCTGTTCTCCTATTCAGGTTGGGATACCCTCAACTTTGTTACGGAGGAAATTAAGAACCCAGAAAGGTGTGTAGTAATTTTATTCTTCTTAAGTAAGGTACATCTTTTTTAGCTAGACAAAACAAAACTATGGGTAAATTTATCTTTTTATTCTCAGTATAAGATATACATTTACAGCTGTGGTTAAGTACACCATGTAAAATATATCCTAAATTAAAGTGTTTAGTAAAACTGGTTGGATATAAATATTAACTCATATTTTTGATGCAGAAAAGCACAAAAATAACAAAATAAAAACTTGCCATGACAAAAGGATACAAGATTAAAAACAATGCCAGGACAAGATTAATGGCACCCTTTTGTTCAGTTTGAAAAAGGAAAAAAAAAACTACTAACCTGAGATTAATTAAAATTAGAAATTAGACTCGCCTGTCCCCACCGTATCAGTGCTCACATTACTTTAATTAGCATTTAGGTGGTTACTTTGATGCCTAAAAGGCCAGTTTTGTTTCCAATGGAAAAATCTCCAAATACCTTGGCTTCTCAGCTTTAGACGTTCAAAAATGTTATCAAGCATTTTTAATGAAACAGTCAAGGACCTTCCAGCATGTTGTGGAAAGTGGGAAAGTAGTGCATCCTACCTACAGTGAAACATGGTGGAGGATCCATTATGTTGTGGGGCTGCTTTGCTGCTTTTAGGACTGGAGGCCTTGAACATCTTATGCAAACACTAAAATCAAAGAATTTTAGAGCAAAATGTGCTTGGGTCAGCAGGATAATGACCCAAAGCACACATCTAAAAGTACAACAAAAAAAAGTTAAGAAGGAAAAATGGACGGTCCAGCAGTGAGCCCTGCTCCTAATCCAACATTTAATAAAAATGATATTGGACATGATATTAAAATATTCTGATTATACCAAGTTGGTACGTAGTAATAATATAAAATAGTTATAATATAAAATAATCCAACCAAAGTAAAGTATGCTTTTAAATTCAAAGGTCACATTAATACATGTCAAGAAAAAGACTAGACATTAGTCGTATAGTTGTGGTCAACATTATAAGTATCAGTTATTTTGTCCAACCCCTGTGTATATATATATATACAGGTCCTTCTCAAAAAATTAGCATATTGTGATAAAGTTCATTATTTTCCATAATGTAATGATAAAAATTAAACTTTCATATATTTTAGATTCATTGCACACCAACTGAAATATTTCAGGTCTTTTATTGTTTTAATACTGATGATTTTGGCATACAGCTCATGAAAACCCAAAATTCCTATCTCAAAAAATTAGCATATTTCATCCGACCAATAAAAGAAAAGTGTTTTTAATACAAAAAAAGTCAACCTTCAAATAATTATGTTCAGTTATGCATTCAATACTTGGTCGGGAATCCTTTTGCAGAAATGACTGCTTCAATGCGGCGTGGCATGGAGGCAATCAGCCTGTGGCACTGCTGAGGTGTTATGGAGGCCCAGGATGCTTCGATAGCGGCCTTAAGCTCATCCAGAGTGTTGGGTCTTGTGTCTCTCAACTTTCTCTTCACAATATCCCACAGATTCTCTATGGGGTTCAGGTCAGGAGAGTTGGCAGGCCAATTGAGCACAGTAATACCATGGTCAGTAAACCATTCACCAGTGGTTTTGGCACTGTGAGCAGGTGCCAGGTCGTGCTGAAAAATGAAATCTTCATCTCCATAAAGCTTTTCAGCAGATGGAAGCATGAAGTGCTCCAAAATCTCCTGATAGCTAGCTGCATTGACCCTGCCCTTGATAAAACACAGTGGACCAACACCAGCAGCTGACATGGCACCCCAGACCATCACTGACTGTGGGTACTTGACACTGGACTTCAGGCATTTTGGCATTTCCTTCTCCCCAGTCTTCCTCCAGACTCTGGCACCTTGATTTCCGAATGACATGCAAAATTTGCTTTCATCCGAAAACAGTACTTTGGACCACTGAGCAACAGTCCAGTGCTGCTGTTTCTGGTTCAAAAGTGGCTTGACCTGGGAAATGCGGCACCTGTAGCCCATTTCCTGCACACGCCTGTGCACGGTGGCTCTGGATGTTTCTACTCCAGACTCAGTCCACTGCTTCCGCAGGTCCCCCAAGGTCTGGAATCGGCCCTTCTCCACAATCTTCCTCAGGGTCCGGTCACCTCTTCTCCTTGTGCAGCGTTTTCTGCCACACTTTTTCCTTCCCACAGACTTCCCACTGAGGTGCCTTGATACAGCACTCTGGGAACAGCCTATTCGTTCAGAAATTTCTTTCTGTGTCTTACCCTCTTGCTTGAGGGTGTCAATGATGGCCTTCTGGACAGCAGTCAGGTCGGCAGTCTTACCCATGATTGCAGTTTTGAGTAATGAACCAGGCTGGGAGTTTTTAAAAGCCTCAGGAATCTTTTGCAGGTGTTTAGAGTTAATTCGTTGATTCAGATGATTAGGTTAATAGCTCGTTTAGAGAACCTTTTCATGATATGCTAATTTTTTGAGATAGGAATTTTGGGTTTTCATGAGCTGTATGCCAAAATCATCAGTATTAAAACAATAAAAGACCTGAAATATTTCAGTTGGTGTGCAATGAATCTAAAATATATGAAAGTTTAATTTTTATCATTACATTATGGAAAATAATGAACTTTATCACAATATGCTAATTTTTTGAGAAGGACCTGTATATATGTATGTATGTATATGTGTATATGTATATGTGTGTATATATATATATATATATATATATATATATATACAGTGTATCACAAAAGTGAGTACACCCCTCACATTTCTGCAGATATTTAAGTATATCTTTTCATGGGACAACACTGACAAAATGACACTTTGACACAATGAAAAGTAGTCTGTGTGCAGCTTATATAACAGTGTAAATTTATTCTTCCCTCAAAATAACTCAATATACAGCCATTAATGTCTAAACCACCGGCAACAAAAGTGAGTACACCCCTTAGTGAAAGTTCCTGAAGTGTCAATATTTTGTGTGGCCACCATTATTTCCCAGAACTGCCTTAACTTTCCTGGGCATGGAGTTTACCAGAGCTTCACAGGTTGCCACTGGAATGCTTTTCCACTCCTCCATGACGACATCACGGAGCTGGCGGATATTCGAGACTTTGCGCTCCTCCACCTTCCACTTGAGGATGCCCCAAAGATGTTCTATTGGGTTTAGGTCTGGAGACATGCTTGGCCAGTCCATCACCTTTACCCTCAGCCTCTTCAATAAAGCAGTGGTCGTCTTAGAGGTGTGTTTGGGGTCATTATCATGCTGGAACACTGCCCTGCGACCCAGTTTCCGGAGGGAGGGGATCATGCTCTGCTTCAGTATTTCACAGTACATATTGGAGTTCATGTGTCCCTCAATGAAATGTAACTCCCCAACACCTGCTGCACTCATGCAGCCCCAGACCATGGCACTCCCACCACCATGCTTGACTGTAGGCATGACACACTTATCTTTGTACTCCTCACCTGATTGCCGCCACACATGCTTGAGACCATCTGAACCAAACAAATTAATCTTGGTCTCATCAGATTATAGGACATGGTTCCAGTAATCCATGTCCTTTGTTGACATGTCTTCAGCAAACTGTTTGCGGGCTTTCTTGTGTAGAGACTTCAGAAGAGGCTTCCTTCTGGGGTGACAGCCATGCAGACCAATTTGATGTAGTGTGCGGCGTATGGTCTGAGCACTGACAGGCTGACCCCCCACCTTTTCAATCTCTGCAGCAATGCTGACAGCACTCCTGCGCCTATCTTTCAAAGACAGCAGTTGGATGTGACGCTGAGCACGTGCACTCAGCTTCTTTGGACGACCAACGCGAGGTCTGTTCTGAGTGGACCCTGCTCTTTTAAAACGCTGGATGATCTTGGCCACTGTGCTGCAGCTCAGTTTCAGGGTGTTGGCAATCTTCTTGTAGCCTTGGCCATCTTCATGTAGCGCAACAATTCGTCTTTTAAGATCCTCAGAGAGTTCTTTGCCATGAGGTGCCATGTTGGAACTTTCAGTGACCAGTATGAGAGAGTGTGAGAGCTGTACTACTAAATGGAACACACCTGCTCCCTATGCACACCTGAGACCTAGTAACACTAACAAATCACATGACATTTTGGAGGGAAAATGACAAGCAGTGCTCAATTTGGACATTTAGGGGTGTAGTTTCTTAGGGGTGTACTCACTTTTGTTGCCGGTGGTTTAGACATTAATGGCTGTATATTGAGTTATTTTGAGGGAAGAATAAATTTACACTGTTATATAAGCTGCACACAGACTACTTTTCATTGTGTCAAAGTGTCATTTTGTCAGTGTTGTCCCATGAAAAGATATACTGAAATATCTGCAGAAATGTGAGGGGTGTACTCACTTTTGTGATACACTGTATATATATACATATATATATATATATATATATATACATATATATATATATATATATATATATATATATATATATATATATATATATATATATATATATATATATATACACAGAGGGGTTGGACAAAATAACTGAAACACCTGGTTTTAGACCACAATAATTTATTAGTATGGTGTAGGGCCTCCTTTTGCGGCCAATACAGCGTCAATTCATCTTGGAAATGACATATACAAGTCCTGCACAGTGGTCAGAGGGATTTTAAGCCATTCTTCTTGCAGGATAGTGGCCAGGTCACTACGTGATGCTGGTGGAGGAAAACGTTTCCTGACTCGCTTCTCCAAAACACCCCAAAGTGGCTCAATAATATTTAGATCTGGTGACTGTGCAGGCCATGGGAGATGTTCAACTTCACTTTCATGTTCATCAAACCAATCTTTCACCAGTCTTGCTGTGTGTATTGGTGCATTGTCATCCTGATACACGGCACCGCCATTGGATGCACATGGTCCTCCAGAATGGTTCGGTAGTCCTTGGCAGTGACGCGCCCATCTAGCACAAGTATTGGGCCAAGGGAATGCCATGATATGGCAGCCCAAACCATCACTGATCCACCCCCATGCTTCACTCTGGGCATGCAACAGTCTGGGTGGTACGCTTCTTTGGGGCTTCTCCACACCGTAACTCTCCCGGATGTGGGGAAAACAGTAAAGGTGGACTCATCAGAGAACAATACATGTTTCACATTGTCCACAGCCCAAGATTTGCCCAACTTGCACCATTGAAACCGACGTTTGGCATTGGCACGAGTGACCAAAGGTTTGGCTATAGCAGCCCGGCCGTGTATATTGACCCTGTGGAGCTCCCGACGGACAGTTCTGGTGGAAACAGGAGAGTTGAGGTGCACATTTAATTCTGCCGTGATTTGGGCAGCCGTGGTTTTATGTTTTTTGGATACAATCCGGGTAAGCACCCGAACATCCCTTTCAGACAGCTTCCTCTTGCGTCCACAGTTAATCCTGTTGGATGTGGTTTGTCCTTCTTGGTGGTATGCTGACATTACCCTGGATACCGTGGCTCTTGATACATCACAAAGACTTGCTGTCTTGGTCACAGATGCGCCAGCAAGACGTGCACCAACAATTTGTCCTCTTTTGAACTCTGGTATGTCACCCATAATGTTGTGTGCATTGCAATATTTTGAGCAAAACTGTGCTCTTACCCTGCTAATTGAACCTTCACACTCTGCTCTTACTGGTGCAATGTGCAATTAATGAAGATTGGCCACCAGACTGGTCCAATTTAGCCATGAAACCTCCCACACTAAAATGACAGGTGTTTCAGTTTTATTGTCCAACCCCTGTATATATATATATATATATATATATATATATATATATATATATATATATATATATATATATATATATATATATATATACAGTATATATATATATATATATATACTTATAATGTTGACCACAACTATACGACTAATGTCTAGTCTTTTTCTTGACATGTATTAATGTGACCTTTGAATTCAAAAGCATACTTTACTTTGGTTGGATTATTTTGATTATATTTTTGTGACAGTACATATCACAGTAAAGGTTTTCCATTTAAAACATAATACTATATACTTTTTTTTCCCCAGGAATCTTCCTCTGGCTATAGCCGTGTCTATGCCTATTGTCACCATTATCTACCTCCTGACCAATGTGGCCTACTATGCCGTGCTGGACATGAGCTCGATCCTTGCCAGCAATGCTGTGGCTGTGGTGAGTTTAGACATCCTGTGACTTCTCATATAATCTTGCATATATCTACTCAGAACTAACTGGGTAAATGTACTACATGGTCAAAAGTTTGTAGACACCAGGGGGATTTCTAGACCGCTTGCAAATGCTGTTGGCAGCATTTGATTATTCTTTGTTTGCCTAACATTTGCTATGTTCACCTCAAATTTCATACTTGAATAAAATCAAGTTTCCACTCTTGATTTTGTTGTAGAATGTTTAGATTGGCATTTTTGAATGTGCTTTTTATTTAAGACCAATCTTAACAGATTGTGCTCCTGAACTGCCCACATGGGCAGAAAAGTGCTCTATCCTAGAATCATCAGAGTAGACTCTGGATTTGTTATAGACTTTTTTGATAAATAGGTGCTTTTAATAAAAGTAAATCAGCATTGTTATAAAAAAGCTAAAGAAATTAGCATGACATTATACAGTATGTTAGAAGCTTATTTCCTATATTAGAAGTTAATTCCTGTCTTTTGCTAAATTTCAAATCACCTGCTACCTATTGTACTGTATATAGAACATATTGAAAGTTAAAAGAATAGCACTTGGTATTTATTACATTACTTTTTACACAAGGGAAGCTTTCACGGGAATTTAATCAAACAAGTACAAATGTTAAAGTTTTTAAAAGAAGAGTATAATTATAGGCTCATTTTAAATGCATTACCAAATTAATATAATTTAAAAAACAGTTTTTAATTATGTTTAGTTAACAAATCACAAGTTAGCTTGTCTCACCCCCCCCCCCCCCCACACACACACGTCAGATATTACTGTGAACATCTAATTTGAAACTCATTCAAGTTTTCTTCCAAAATCTAGTGAAAAGCTTTACTAGAAGATTAGCAGCTGTTATGTGTGACCAACTCCCATTTAAGTGTAATTTATTTGCAGTTGTTTAGTCATATAATATGCATATTGGCATATTCACACTTTTTTAGGGAAACTAGAAATTACTGCATTTTAATGAAATTTTTAGGAGACTTGTACTTCACTGCACTGTCAGTGGTTTTATCCTGCTTTTTGTGATTGTTCTAAAAAAATATATGTAACAAGAGAAATGGCCATATTTTGGCTTTTTTTTATAATACTGGTAATTTTTTTGTAGTAAAGCATAACAGTGTTAGATGTACTTATTTTAGCATGTGTCTAAGTAGTTGTGTATGTATGTTTACAGACCTTTGCTGACCACACCTTAGGAGTGATGAGCTGGACAATACCTATAGCTGTGGCTCTGTCATGCTATGGTGGACTCAACTCTTCCATTATTGCTGCATCCAGGTGAGCTTCACATGAGTGCTACGTTTAATGCATGTATGATGTACAGACCTGTCTTTGCTTGACTGTGCACCATGCACAAAGTAAGGTCTATTAAAACATGATTTGTGGGGGTTAGTGTGATTTCATTAAACACCTTTTTGGATTGTTCATTGTGAGCCAGGCCAGTACATGACCTTACAAATACTCTTGAGTGAATAGGCAAAATTCCTACAGACCCACTTCTAAATTGTGTGGAAAGTCTTTTTAGAGAATGATTGTTATTGATGCAAAGGAGGGTCTGAACTGATAACTGATAAACAGAAATCCTCACAGTATGTGAAATTTAGCATAATTTGAAAATGTGATCTTATTGTATCCATTGCATTTTTTTAACCACTGGGTACAATCATATCATAAACACAGTACCTGTAAATAGTGTATAACATAAATACATAGTCATGTATAACATGATGAAGTTTGTTTAGGAATGTAAGCAACTAAATTTTTTTAGGTGTATGCACATGGAATGTCCTTTACGTTTATGTGCATGTCTGTATATACTGAGCCAATAATTTTGTGTTTTGTGAAATGCCCTTTTGTTGCAGGTTGTTCTTTGTGGGGTCTCGGGAAGGGCACCTACCAGATGCCTTATCTATGATCCATGTCGAGAGGTTCACACCAGTCCCTGCTCTCCTCTTTAATGTAAGTAATCCTCAGTCAATGTTGATCGACATCTAGTTTGACCCTCCAGTATTACAGCTCAGCTTTTGGGTGGCTTTGTTGGTGTGTTTAAAGCAAGGGGTATTGTCCTACTATTTCCTTCCAGGTCCATTAATTTCATTCATTAACAGAAACACTTCTTGGGTCTAGTACAGTAGCCAACCACCATAAAGAGCTTTAGTTTCCAAGATCTGGCTGGGCATCTACAAGACACAGCTGCATGAGTGGTTAAAGATTTACTTGGGGCATAATATGACTTTCTGTATGCAATACAGGTCTCTGTGAGAGCCATCAATGAAGGCCATCTTGTTCCAGAATCACCTGAAATTACCGGGCAGAAATACACCCTGGACAGGGTGCCAGTCCAGACACCACACTCACCCATACACTCACACACAGTGGTAGTGGTAATATTAAAAAGCTAATCACCCATCTGCATGTTTTGAAGGGCTAGATAGAAAGACACCTGTGTAACTGGAGGACACACACATGGAGCTTGCCAACAGTAACTAAGATTAGGTTTGAACCAAGGTCTTCAGAACCTCAGTGTTGTGAAGCACCTATTTTAAATGTTGTATCTTTGTGCTGTCCCCGAGACCGATTTAGATGTAATATCATTCAAGCGATAACGTCTGAAATGTAGACGCTCAACTACGGCTCCATCTGGTGATTAATCCATATAGTGATTGATTTCTTTTTGTTTCTTCAGTGTGCAATGGCACTGATCTACTTGTCAGTGAAGGATGTCTTCCAGCTGATCAACTACTACAGCTTCAGCTACTGGTTTTTCGTTGGCCTGTCCATTGCTGGTCAGATCTACTTGCGATGGAAGGAGCCAAACCGGCCACGCCCATTGAAGGTGAGAAACTTAATTTAAAAAAAGTTGGGACAGTGGGTAAGTGTTTTTTACAGGTATTTAAATAAAAACAGCACAAGAAGATATTTTTGTAAATATATGTTAATTCCTGGGGTCGCACGGTGGGTAGCACTGTTGCCTCACAGCAAGAAGATCCTGGGTTTGATGCTCAGGCGGGTCGGTCCGGGTCATTTCTGTGCAGAGTTTGCATGTTCTTCCCGTGTCTACGTGGGTTTCCTCCCACAGTCCAAAAACATGCAGTCAGGTTAATTGGAGTCACTGAATTGCCCTATAGGTGAATGGGTGTGTGTATGTGTGTCTGTCCTGCGATGGACTGGCGCCCCCTCCAGGGTGTTACTGTGTGCCTTGCGCCCATTGAAAAGCTGGGATAGGCTCCAGCAACGTGACCCTAATTGGATAAGCGGTTGAGTGAGTGAGTGTTAATTCCTAATTGGAGGTCATTTTTACGGCGGGTACCCTTTCTGAAGCAACCCTTTCTATCAAACCAGTCTTATACGTGCACCCCCAGTGGTTAGGCTAATGAACATGGTAAACCTAGCCAGCATATTAAAACTTACTTTTTGTGTGTTTCTCTTGTGCAGTTGTCCTTGTTGTACCCCATCATCTTCTGCCTGTGCACTGTATTCCTGGTGGCAGTACCTCTCTACAGTGACACACTTAACTCCCTCATTGGCATTGCCATTGCACTCTCAGGTGTACCTGTATACTTCCTGGGCATTCACCTGCCCGAATCTAAGCGACCTCCTTTCATCACTAAGCTGCTGCGTAAGTATTTGGGCTCTCCAATTAGCTACTACTTTTAACTACACATCTGTAGTTTATCTAAAATCCGTTTAATCGCTCTGCTTTCTCCTGCAGGTTCCATAACTCGTTTTACTCAGTTCACATGTTTCTGTGTTCTCACTGACATGGACCCGGTGGATGGATCTGCACACAAGGAACACTGAAGCTCACAGACATGCACTGTGCTGGACTCCCATATTCCGAACTGAAAACGTGTATTCACAGTGAAGGTGAACGGACTGTGCAACGTGATGCAGGTGACCTACACTGTCCAGCCTTCTCTCAGGAACAAGTGCAATGTGCTCTACGGAGGATAATTTATGTTTTTTACACAAGCTGCTGGGCTTGATTTGTCTTCCGGTAACCAGAGGGGAGAGATGTTTATTTACTTCATCTTGTTGGACTAAGGACTAAGTAATATTTTCAAATACATTGTTATTATTATTTATTGGCAAAATTACTTTTTTAGGCTTTTCATACTTTTATAATATTCACTTTTGCTAAATAAATTTTTATGTAATTAGTTCTGTATGACTTTTGAAACAAAGAAATGACCACAGCCTTAAGTCGTTCATTAAAATAAAGGTTAGACAGTAATGCTGCCAAGTACACGTCAGAAGTTTCTGCTTAAGAGTTTACATTTGTGGTCAGAATCAAACATGCTTGGCAGGTATCTTGTTTGTATTAAAGTATAAAAACGCATCAGGCATCAATAATGTTTGGGATTTATACAAAAAAACGTTACATTCTAACTAGCGATTTAAAAAATTGGTGCCGTTCATAAGCTGTTTTGTCATTTTACCCATTTCTGACAGAACTTAAAAAAGCAAAATATCCTGATCCATAGTCTCTTATGTTAAACCATAATATGAATTTCTACATAACGATGATTGACTATGACTATGTCCATAAGGGTAGCCAAGACCCTGTGACCCTGTTACTGCATTGCACCCAGTAATTCTGGGAAAACCTGACCCACTGTGACCCTGGGCAGAATAAATCAGTATTTTAACATGCAAATAAATTATATACACAGGTGAGTTTTGAGTTTGTTACGTTAATGTCAGCACATCATCACTTTTTCTATGGGGCTGTAAAATGTCTTGAGGCTTTGCAAGTGATTAGGGAACATTAGGAGGTTTTGATAATTGCATGTCATTCTCCTTTTTAAAGTTGTTCAACACTCTCAGATGTATGTTCTGAGCTTTTCATATGCATAATTATTACTCCAATGCCTCAACTGTTTGTTTTTAGGAGGACTGTTCAGAAAGCACTGTTAGGGGATGGGTGTGGAACTACAAGTTGTTTCGAGAAGGAAATTTGTAGAAAATGAATGTAAGCTGAAACACGCACACAATTCAGAGTGGATGCACTTTTGTAAAGTGCTGCTGAGACATTTCATATAATGTATGGAGCAAAAATAAAATGTAAACTTTAAAATTTTAATCAGGCACAGTGTGTTTAAGATGAACTACATGATCTTGAAAGTTTGGATTTTGAATGTTCCTTTATTTTATACACATCTACATATTTACAGGTATAACCCTTTGGAAACAGGGAATGTTAATACAAATTGTACAACCACACACACAGACAACATGATTCACTCCACACTTACACGCTCATAACTGCTAGCAAACACACTTCTGATCATACTATCATGCACAAGACAGTCGTGGACACAGTATCATCTCTTACTAACAATGCAAAGCACCCATATTATTAAGCATTATCTACCATACATTCACTTTAAACAAAACGGCACACAGTTTCAGTGAAATACAAACACCTCTCATACTCAGAACACCTTAAAACAATCAATCAGAATTGTAATCTCTGTCTTCTTCATCGTCATTGTCGTCCTCATCAAGCTCCTTCATCACCTCTTTTTTATAGCGCTCCCAGCTTCTCCGGCTGTACGAATGCTCCTCACTCCAGCAACCTGATACATGAAAGGAAAAAGTCATGAAATAAGCTAAATGTACAGTATGTCAGTGCTCTTGTCAAGGTTTACATGGGTCCTAAAGAATTTGTGTATTTGGAAATATGTTACCATTAACAATGGAACTGCACAATGGCCAAGTTCCCAATTAAAGGAAACAACAGGCTACCACCACCATACTTTGTAGTACGGTGTATTTTGGGTGATGTGCTAGGTTTGTTTTTTAATCAAATTTAATGCTAGAAGTTCAGCCCAAAAGCTTTTTGTCTTACTGTAAAAACTTTTGCCACATGAAATCAAACTTCCAAGTGTTTTTTCTCTTGAAACCACAATTTCCAACCATGGTGATTTGTGTGACCATGCATTAGTAGAAGTGGAATCCTTTAAGAAATAGCCTTTTTTCTGAAGTCATCAAAACCACTACAATAGATGTCTGATGGAGGCCAATCTGTCTGGTGTGTTATTTGGGGAAAAAAAAGGTGTTTTCATTTTCAGAGTGTAATGTAACCAAAGGTGAGGATTTTAACAGGTTTACAGTAGGCACTGTACACTAGTGGCACTCAATTTATCCACAAATGACAGATGTGAATAAAGTCTTTATACCAGCACCATGGTGGCATTTGTTTTAATTTAATATTTATCCAATTCATAAGATTTACTAACAAAGGATTATCTTTCAAGTCATTTATGTGATTTAACCAGTATTGCCTACCACCGTTTTGGTATTGGTAGCTAACTCCTAACCCTTTACAATGTAATAGATGTACAGTTAGCAAACTTTTAACCACCATGTCATCCAGAAACGTGATTAAATGATTGTAGCCTTTGTTTATTTATTAGGTGTTTAACCTCCTGTTTTACACTTGTTACATTCATGACAAGGCAGGTAGTTTAAGTTCAGTGTGTCACACTGTTACACGCATTTTTGTATTTCCAATTCACCTAGCTTACATGTTTTGGAATACAGCGGGGAAAATACAGTGTATCACAAAAGTGAGTACACCCCTCACATTTCTGCAGATATTTAAGTATATCTTTTCATGGGACAACATTGACAAAATGACACTTTGACACAATGAAAAGTAGTCTGTGTGCAGCTTATATAACAGTGTAAATTTATTCTTCCCTCAAAATAACTCAATATACAGCCATTAATGTCTAAACCACCAGCAACAAAAGTGAGTACACCCCTTAGTGAAAGTTCCTGAAGTGTCAATATTTTGTGCGGCCATTATTATTTTCCAGAACTGCCTTAACTCTCCTGGGCATGGAGTTTACCAGAGCTTCACAGGTTGCCACTGGAATGCTTTTCCACTCCTCCATGACGACATCACGGAGCCGGCGGATATTCGAGACTTTGCGTTCCTCCACCTTCCGCTTCAGGATGCCCCAAAGATGTTCTATTGGGTTTAGGTCTGGAAACATGCTTGGCCAGTCCATCACCTTTACCCTCAGCCTCTTCAATAAAGCTGTGGTCGTCTTAGAGGTGTGTTTGGGGTCATTATCATGCTGGAACACTGCCCTGCGACCCAGTTTCCGGAGGGAGGGGATCATGCTCTGCTTCAGTATTTCACAGTACATATTGGAGTTCATGTGTCCCTCAATGAAATGTAACTCCCCAACACCTGCTGCACTCATGCAACCCCAGACCATGGCATTCCCACCACCATGCTTGACTGTAGGCATGACACACTTATCTTTGTACTCCTCACCTGATTGCCGCCACACATGCTTGAGACCATCTGAACCAAACAAATTAATCTTGGTCTCATCAGACCATAGGACATGGTTCCAGTAATCCATGTCCTTTGTTGACATGTCTTCAGCAAACTGTTTGCGAGCTTTCTTGTGTAGAGACTTCAGAAGAGGCTTCCTTCTGGGGTGACAGCCATGCAGACCAATTTGATGTAGTGTGCGGCGTATGGTCTGAGCACTGACAGGCTGACCCCCCACCTTTTCAATCTCTGCAGCAATGCTGACAGCACTCCTGCGCCTATCTTTCAAAGACAGCAGCTGGATGTGACGCTGAGCACGTGCACTCAGCTTCTTTGGACGACCAACACGAGGTCTGTTCTGAGTGGACCCTGCTCTTTTAAAACGCTGGATGATCTTGGCCACTGTGCTGCAGCTCAGTTTCAGGGTGTTGGCAATCTTCTTGTAGCCTTGGCCATCTTCATGTAGCGCAACAATTCGTCTTTTAAGATCCTCAGAGAGTTCTTTGCCATGAGGTGCCATGTTGGAACTTTCAGTGACCAGTATGAGAGAGTGTGAGAGCTGTACTACTAAATTGAACACACCTGCTCCCTATGCACCTAGTAACACTAACGAGTCACATGACATTTTGAAGGGAAAATGACAAGCAGTGCTCAATTTGGACATTTAGGGGTGTAGTCTCTTAGGGGTGTACTCACTTTTGTTGCCGATGGTTTAGACATTAATGGCTGTATTTTGAGTTATTTTGAGGGAAGAATAAATTTACACTGTTATATAAGCTGCACACAGACTACTTTTCATTGTGTCAAAGTGTCATTTTGTCAGTGTTGTCCCATGAAAAGATATACTTAAATATCTGCAGAAATGTGAGAGGTGTACTCACTTTTGTGATACACTGTAAGTATTGGACGCATCAACATTTTTCTTAGTAAATATATTTCTGATGGGGCTATTGAAATTTTCACAAGATGTTAGTAACGACCCAAGTAATCCACACATACAAAGAAATCTAAACAAATAAGTCCATAAATTAAGTTATGTGTAATAAAATGGAATGACACAGGGAAAAAGTATTGAACACATGAAGAAAAGGAGGTGCAAAAAGGCATGGAAAGCCAAAACACCAGCTGAAATCTGTCAGTATTTTGAAAGCTATCCTGCCCCTATCAGTGCAAATTAATATCAGCTGGTTTAGTCCTAATTGATGGCCTATAAAAAGGTTTCTCATTACCAAGGTGTCACACAAGAAGCATCTTGTGATGGGTAAAAGCAAAGAGCTCTCTCAAGACCTTCGCAACCTTATTGTTGCAAAACATACTGATGGTATTGGTTACAGACGTATTTCTAAACTTCTAAATGTTCCAGTGAGCACCGTTGGGGCCATTATCCGGAAGTGGAAAGAACATCATTTCACCATGAACCAGCCACGACCAGGTGCTCCTCGCAAGATTTCTGACAGAGGAGTCAAAAGAAAAATCAGAAGAGTTGTCCAAGAGCCAAGGACCACCCACGGAGAGCTTCAAAAAGACCTGGAATTAGCAGGTGCAGTTGTTTCGAAGAAAACAATAAGTACAATGCACTCAACCGCCATGGTCTCTATTCACATTCACCGCGCAAGACTCCATTGCTGAAGAAAAAGCATGTTAAAGCTTGTTTAAAGTTTACTGCATAACATTTGGACAAGCCTATAAAATACTGGGAGAATATAGTCTGGTCAGATGAGACCAAAATTGAACTCTTTGGATGTCATAGCACACACCATGTTTGGAGAAGAAATGGCACTGCACATCACCCCAAAAACACCATACAAACAGTGAAGTTTGGAGGTGGGAACATCATAGTGTGGGGCTGTTTCTCAGCATACAGTACAGGCAGATTTCATATAATTGAAGAAAGGATGAATGGAGAAATGTACCGAGACATTCCTGATAAGAATCTGCTGCCATCTACCAGAATACTGAAGATGAAACAAGACAAAGACAATGATCCCAAACACACAGCCAAGGAAACTCTGAAGTGGTTTCAGAGAAAGAAAATAAAGCTGCTATAAAGGCCCAATCACCTGACTTGAATCCAATTGAAAATCTATGGAAAGAACTGAAGTTCATAGAAGAGGCCCCCAGAACCTTCAAGATTTGAAGACATTTTGTGTGGAAGAATGGGCCAAAATCACACCTGAACAATGCATGCGACTAGTTTCTCCATACAGAAGGCGTCTTGAAGCTGTCATTACCAACAAAGGCTTTTCTACTAAGTATTAAATAAAATTCAGTAAGCGTGTTCAATACTTTTTCCGTGTCATTCACCTTTATTACACATGACTTCATTTATGGACTTATTTGTTTAAATTTCTTTGTATGTGTGGATTACTAAGGTTGTTTCCAACATCTTGTGAAAATTTCATGACAAAAACCCCATCAGAAATATATTTACTGAGAAAAATGTTGATGCGTTCAATACTTATTTTTCCCGCTGTATGTAATGAATCTGGAGCTCCCGAAAAAAACCCACGCAGACACGAAAAGAACCTGGACTGTAAAACCCAGGACCTTTTTGCTGTAAGGTGACAGTGCTACCCACCTACCCGCTATGTCGCTTAACTGTAGACTTCGGGAAGCAGAATTTGGCACTGATAGCTATCTTTACTAACAGGATACTTTTCAAACAATCTGCTTGCTTAAACAGTTAAGCCAGTCTGTCTATTTCTCAATTTCACTATTGTCTTATGTAACTCCTGTAACCCTAGTGACAGATAATTGTTGTAAACATTTACAATGGCAATCTGTTTTGACACCAGAGCATGTTAATGTAACTGGACTGTCAGGGCAACAAGGTTTAGGTGCTGTATGGAAATGTGGTGTCCCAAACCAGACAGAATGCTCATAACTAGCTTTTATAATCGTGACAGCAGAACTCTGGTCTTCTAATCTGCCTCGAACATTTATTCTATAAATGATGCACAATATCTACATCATGTTAATATATTAACAAATATTAACATCTCATATTATGTATTTAGTTCATTAATGCATTCATCCCATTTTAGCAGATTTTAAGATCATTGCCACACCCTATAACAAGTTTACTGGCCAATCGCTGCTGGGAGACACAGTATATTAATTTTAATTGTTAAACCTTATCAATCTAAGTTGTCAAATTGATGTTCAGGCAGCCCAAATCAATCAATCAATCATGAACTTAAACATACCTCCATAGCGCTCATCATCACTGTTGTCATCACTGTTTTCTTCATCTGGATAGTCGTTCCTCCAGTTGGCTTCAGCATTTTCATCATCTTCATCCTCATACACCTCCTCCTCCCAAGCTACCTCATCAGGAACCTGTGTATTTAAAATTTTACATCCTAATTAGTCACCTTTAAAGTTTTTTAAATCCAAAATGTGGAAAAGAAACAAAATAAAATTGTGGGAATGTGGGGCATTACATTTCAATCAGAGCACTTGAGTTTTCTTGTAATCTTATCACTGAGCCTTGATGTTGTGAATGGAAATTTTATATTTTATTAATTATTTGCATTAAACTCATAAGTTTCTGCTTTCTTAGTTCAATTAGCAGAGGTAGAAGAGACTTTTGGAAGGTTTCTTAGGTCCAGAGATATGTTGACCTTGGCATGGGCTTCTTGCTTCCGTGGGAATGCATGGGTGTCAGGACTTTGTGTGCAGGGGTGCACGCGCAGTTCTGATACTGGTGCATTCTTGTGGAGGTACGCCATGTTTCTAAACTGACTATTCTTGTAGGATGATAAACAAGTTTGGTGTGGAAAGTTGACCTTGAGCTGGGTTGCTGAGCAGAGTTAGCCTGAAGGGGCAGTAAGTGGGGTATAAATACTGTGATAGGGCAGACAGAGTGGCCCTTTCTCTCCTGTAAAGGCATGTGTGCGTTTGCATTGAGGTTGGCCCTCAGCTGAGTAATAAATTGATTATTTGCTTTTATCATTATCCCGGTTGTCTGTGTCAATCTTTAAGGGTTATTTTGAATTCCCACAACGTGTAGACCAAATTTTGACCCAATCATCTGCATGTCACAGCAGAAATCAAAAGGCGACATTGTTCCAATTTCTAAGTGTATTGTTCCTGTAAGCTTGTGACTGTAACCTTATTTAGATTACTGTTCTTGATTGAAAAGAGTAGAATCTGATATGGTCTTCTGCTGCTTTAACCCTGTCTGATGACAGCTGTAAAAACTGATTCAAGTTACTGTAGCCT
The DNA here is from genome assembly GCF_030014385.1 of Trichomycterus rosablanca. NCBI lineage: Eukaryota > Metazoa > Chordata > Actinopteri > Siluriformes > Trichomycteridae > Trichomycterus > Trichomycterus rosablanca. Next base: position 17,241,075 of record NC_086004.1, read on the forward strand.
TCCTGTCAGCTTAAACCAGACTGGCTGTTCTTCTCTGACCTCTCTTATCAACAAGTATCTTTTGCCCCAGAACTGCTGTTTCCTGGTTTTTATGTTTTGCACCACTCTATTGTGGCTCAAATTACATACAATCAGCAGTTTAACAGCCCACCTGGTTTAAACAACCATGCCATGTTCACATTTTTGTTCTTCTGAATAGGTATCTTAATGATTAACATGTTCACCGATAGCTCAGAAGTCATTGTTAGATTTTTTTGGTTAAAAGGGTCATTCAAATTAATTTAACAGTTGATTATTGATTTAAACTCAGAGAGACTTCTGACTGCTGATTTGAGACCCATCTTCCCACACCCTCAGTGTACATGCACCAGTTAGGTATACAACTCAGTCATTCATCAGCAGACGTTTACATTGATTTATATTATTTCAAATTATGAACAATGGAAGTATTAAACTTCTTAATCCCCAAATAAAAGCTGCTTTGCATAATGAAGTGTCACTGCATGTTAAGTTCTGCACATTTTTTTTTTGTTTACAAATATTCTATAAATATCTAGCATTATTGTTCCAATATAAAAGTAACTCTGCTTACCATCTTATAACTATACTAATGGCAAGAAGAGCTATAACGACTACATCTTTATTAATAAATGATTAGCAGGGTGGCACAGTGGCTTCATGGGTAGTACTTTTGCCTCACAGTACGAAGGTCCTGGGTTTAATTCTTAGATTAAGTGAAGTTTGCATGTTCTGCATGGGTTTCCTTCGGGAGCTCTAGTTTTCTTCCACAGTCCAAAGACATGTAAGTATTTATTTAATTGATTTTTTTACACCACTTTTTACACTCGTTTGTGTTATTTATGGCATGATCGATGTTATGTTTAAGTCATTTTTCTTGTTTCTATTTGTCCATTTATATTTATATTTTTGTTTCTGCCAGGAACTTTAGGATTGTTTTTTTGGTTGAGGATTTCTTTAACAGTTCCAGGTATGTGTAGCTGTTTTCTCTCCCTGGTGTATTTGGGGCATTCGATTAGAATATGTTTTATTGTGAGCTGTGTTCAGCATCTTTCACATATTGGAGGATTAAAAAAAAGTAAGTAGGCTGAATTGGAGATACAAAATTGCCTGTAACAGTTTATTTAATGCATTTTATCCCCTTTTCTCCTGATTTATAGTGCGTCCAATTTTTACCCAATTGCGTTATGCTTCCTCTCTACTGGTGCTGACCCCCGCTCCAATTAAGGAGAGCAAACTGACACACGCCCCCTCCGACGTGTGCAGTAGCCGACTGCATCTTTTCACCTGCACGAGGAGAGTTCATATGCAGATCAGCTTTGTGTACGGAGAGCCACACCCTGATCGCATTATTCCTCAACTCTGTGCAGATGCCATCACTCACCCAGCAGAGGTCGTAATTGCATCAGTTATGAGGAATCCCTATCCGGCTCTTCCCTCTCTGTACAAGTTCGCAATGTCAGCTCTGGTGTGCTAGCGTGTTTTAATGCTGCACCACCACCACCTGAGCGGCTGCCTGTAACAGTTTTTGACATGGAACTTGAACTGATAAATAATGTGTAACCTGTAACTACCTGTCCTGTCATGAAAGTAACCAAAGTGTCAATCATGATGTTAAAATCCTAATAAACAAACAAAAATTATGATTAGAATGTTTAGATAGCACTTGTAATGAATTGTTTGCTACCGTTCATTATAATAGTTCATTCTCAGTCTACATTTTGAATGAACTGGTTCTGATCACAGTGTTTATGTTCATCTCACTTTACTAAATTACTGCCACGTTCATTATGCTGTTTTTCATTAAATAACAATTTGCTGTTATGAAACTGTACAACAACTTTACCGACACAATTCACGGACAAAATTTAGGCCCCTTCAAGTCTAGAGTGTGCTAGAGTGAAAAATTGTACTCAAATTTTTAATTTGGCGTCAGAAAAAAGTGTTATGGTTATGCATTAATGAGCTTTAAAGAGTTCTAAAAGCATTATTGTTTACAAACTGCAACAACATTAACCATCTTCAACTTACCAGCTCTCCTTCATCTGTATATGGTCTGACTGACAAGATGTCCTGTATCCAGCCTGGCGTGGCTGTTTCCTGGTAGTATAGATCATAAACGTAATCATCCTCCTTCTCACGATGTTCAGTCCCAGCGCTATCGGATGACACGGTCAGCTTCTCACGGATCATCTTCACTGAATTACACAGGATTGTCTCAGTGTCGGCCTTCAAATTCTAGACAAACAGAGAGGAACGATTAGCCACTGACCTTTTTATTTAAAGTAACTCATTATATAAATAAAACAAGTTTGCTAAAAGGCAAGTGTAGGAGTATCAAACAATTTTACCTTTCCGTGAGATTTGTCATCTTCCTCGGCATCCTCCTGAACTATATCAAACACTTGCACATCTCCCAAATTTAAACGGGGCTCCGTTTCAGTCTCATCACTATTTACTTGAGGTGTTTTCTCTTTAGCTGTGGCTGGCTCTGCTGGAAGCCCAGCCCGTTGACTGGAGAGAATCCTGTAACGTTCCTCTCGCCTGGTGTTCCATTTAGCACTGCGCAAATCACCGATGATCCTCTGGGAGCTGCCATGAGATGGCCGCAGGGCATGTGCTATGCGTGGACGTGATAGAGCCTCACGTACATGTGTATGTACTGGAGCGTCCTTAAGGAGAAGGAAAAAACACCCATTTATCATCAGTATCAACAGTTAGTGTGGAGTAAGAAAAGTAAGTCCAAAAACATTTGACAAAACGCTTAGGAATAAAATCCTGACTAATAATAAACACATATTTAATTTAATATACAGTGTATCACAAAAGTGAGTACACCCCTCACATTTCTGCAAATATTTTATTATATCTTTTTATGGGACAACACTATAGAAATAAAACTTGGATATAACTTAGAGTAGTCAGTGTACAACTTGTATAGCAGTGTAGATTTACTGTCTTCTGAAAATAACTCAACACAGCCATTAATGTCTAAATGGCTGGCAACATAAGTGAGTACACCCCACAGTGAACATGTCCAAATTGTGCCCAAAGTGTCAATATTTTGTGTGACCACCATTATTATCCAGCACTGCCTTAACCCTCCTGGGCATGGAATTCACCAGAGCTGCACAGGTTGCTACTGGAATCCTCTTCCACTCCTCCATGATGACATCACGGAGCTGGTGGATGTTAGACACCTTGAACTCCTCCACCTTCCACTTGAGGATGCGCCACAGGTGCTCAATTGGGTTTAGTCCATCACCTTTACCTTCAGCTTCCTCAGCAAGGCAGTTGTCATCTTGGAGGTTGTGTTTGGGGTCGTTATCCTGTTGGAAAACTGCCATGAGGCCCAGTTTTCGAAGGGAGGGGATCATGCTCTGTTTCAGAATGTCACAGTACATGTTGGAATTCATGTTTCCCTCAATGAACTGCAGCTCCCCAGTGCCAGCAACACTCATGCAGCCCAAGACCATGATGCTACCACCACCATGCTTGACTGTAGGCAAGATACAGTTGTCTTGGTACTTCTCACCAGGGCGCCGCCACACATGCTGGACACCATCTGAGCCAAACAAGTTTATCTTGGTCTCGTCAGACCACAGGGCATTCCAGTAATCCATGTTCTTGGACTGCTTGTCTTCAGCAAACTGTTTGCTGGCTTTCTTGTGCGTCGGCTTCCTTCTGGGATGACGACCATGCAGACCGAGTTGATGCAGTGTGCGGTGTATGGTCTGAGCACTGACAGGCTGACCTCCCACGTCTTCAACCTCTGCAGCAATGCTGGCAGCACTCATGTGTCTATTTTTTAAAGCCAACCTCTGGATATGACGCCGAACACGTGGACTCAACTTCTTTGGTCGACCCTGGCGAAGCCTGTTCCGAGTGGAACCTGTCCTGGAAAACTGCTGTATGACCTTGGCCACCGTGCTGTAGCTCAGTTTCAGGGTGTTAGCAATCTTCTTATAGCCCAGGCCATCTTTATGAAGAGCAACAATTCTATTTCTCACATCCTCAGAGAGTTCTTTGCCATGAGGTGCCATGTTGAATATCCAGTGGCCAGTATGAGAGAATTGTACCCAAAACACCAAATTTAACAGCCCTGCTCCCCATTTACACCTGGGACCTTGACACATGACACCAGGGAGGGACAACGACACATTTGGGCACAATTTGGACATGTTCACTGTGGGGTGTACTCACTTATGTTGCCAGCTATTTAGACATTAATGGCTGTGTGTTGAGTTATTTTCAGAAGACAGTAAATCTACACTGCTATACAAGTTGTACACTGACTACTCTAAGTTATATCCAAGTTTTATTTCTATAGTGTTGTCCCATGAAAAGATATAATGAAATATTTGCAGAAATGTGAGGGGTGTACTCACTTTTGTGATACACTGTATATACACCGATCAGCCATAACATTAAAACCACCTCCTTGTTTCTACACTCACTGTCCATTTTATCAGCTCCACTTACCATATAGGAGCACTATGTAGTTCTACAATTACTGACTGTAGTCCATCTGTTTCTCTACATACTTTTTAGTGTGCTTTCACCCTGTTTTTCAATGGCCAGGACCCTTACAGGACCACCACAGAGTAGGTATTATTTAGGTGGTGGGTCATTCTCAGCACTGCAGTGACACTGACATGGTGGTGGTGTGTTAGTGTGTGTTGTGCTGGTATGAGTGGATCAGAACCAGCAGCGCTGCTGGAGTTTTTAAATACTATGTCCACTCACTGTCCACTTTATTAGACACTCCTACCTCACGGGACACGATCCACCCCACCTGGGGATCGAACACAGGACCTTCACCTTGTAGATGTAAAGTCAGAGACGATCACTCATCCATTGCTGCTGTTTGAGTTGCTCATCTTCTAGACCTTCTTCAGTGGTCACAGGACGCTGCCCACGGGGCACTATTGGCTGGATATTTTTGGTTGGTGGACGATTCTCAGTCTAGCAGGGACAGTGATGTGTTTAAAAACTTCATCAGCATTGCTGTGTCTTATCCACTCATACCAGCACAACAAACACTAACACACCACCACCATGTCAAATGATACCAGCTCTGAGGTGGTACTGTGGGGGTCCTGATTATTGAAGAACAGGGTGAAAGCAGCCTAAAAAGGTATGTAGAGAAATAGATGGACTACAGTTAGTAATTGTAGAACTACAAAGTGCTCCTATATGGTAAGTGGAGCTGATAAAATGGACAATGAGTGTAGAAACAAGGAGGTGGTTTTAATGTTATGGCTGATCAGTGTATACATTTTATATATATATATATATATACACAGTGTACTCACTGGGGTACAAAAGTGAGTACACCCCTCCCATTTCTGCAGATATTTAAGTATACCTTTTCATGGGACAACACTGACAAAATGACACTTTGACACAATGAAAAGTAGTCTGTGTGCAGCTTATATAACAGTGTAAATTTATTCTTCCCTCAAAATAACTCAATATACAGCCATTAATGTCTAAACCACCGGCAACAAAAGTGAGTACACCCCTAAGAGACTACACCCCTAAATGTCCAAATTGAGCACTGCTTGTCATTTTCCCTCCAAAATGTCATGTGACTCGTTAGTGTTACTAGGTCTCAGGTGTGCATAGGGAGCAGGTGTGTTCAATTTAGTAGTACAGCTCTCACACTCTCTCATACTGGTCACTGAAAGTTCCAACATGGCACCTCATGGCAAAGAACTCTCTGAGGATCTTAAAAGACGAATTGTTGCGCTACATGAAGGTGGCCAAGGCTACAAAAAGATTGCCAACACCCTGAAACTGAGCTGCAGCACAGTGGCCAAGATCATCCAGCGTTTTAAAAGAGCAGGGTCCACTCAGAACAGACCTCGCGTTGGTCGTCCAAAGAAGCTGAGTGCACGTGCTCAGCGTCACATCCAACTGCTGTCTTTGAAAGATAGGCGCAGGAGTGCTGTCAGCATTGCTGCAGAGATTGAAAAGGTGGGGGGTCAGCCTGTCAGTGCTCAGACCATACGCCGCACACTACATCAAATTGGTCTGCATGGCTGTCACCCCAGAAGGAAGCCTCTTCTGAAGTCTCTACACAAGAAAGCCCGCAAACAGTTTGCTGAAGACATGTCAACAAAGGACATGGATTACTGGAACCATGTCCTATGGTCTGATGAGACCAAGATTAATTTGTTTGGTTCAGATGGTCTCAAGCATGTGTGGCGGCAATCAGGTGAGGAGTACAAAGATAAGTGTGTCATGCCTACAGTCAAGCATGGTGGTGGGAATGCCATGGTCTGGGGCTGCATGAGTGCAGCAGGTGTTGGGGAGTTACATTTCATTGAGGGACACGAACTCCAATATGTACTGTGAAATACTGAAGCAGAGCATGATCCCCCCTCCCTCCGGAAACTGGGTCGCAGGGTAATGACCAGCATGATAATGACCCCAAACACACCTCTAAGACGACCACTGCTTTATTGAAGAGGCTGAGGGTAAAGGTGATGGACTGGCCAAGCATGTCTCCAGACCTAAACCCAATAGAACATCTTTGGGGCATCCTCAAGCGGAAGGTGAAGGAGCGCAAAGTCTCGAATATCCGCCAGCTCCGTGATGTCGTCATGGAGGAGTGGAAAAGCATTCCAGTGGCAACCTGTGAAGCTCTGGTAAACTCCATGCCCAGGAGAGTTAAGGCAGTTCTGGGAAATAATGGTGGCCACACAAAATATTGACACTTCAGGAACTTTCACTAAGGGGTGTACTCACTTTTGTTGCCGGTGGTTTAGACATTAATGGCTGTATATTGAGTTATTTTGAGGGAAGAATAAATTTACACTGTTATATAAGCTGCACACAGACTACTTTTCATTGTGTCAAAGTGTCATTTTGTCAGTGTTGTCCCATGCAAAGATATACTTAAATATCTGCAGAAATGTGAGGGGTGTACTCACTTGTGTGATACACTATATATATATATATATATATATATATATACACAGTACAGGCCAAAAGTTTGGACACACCTTCTCTTCAATGTTTTTTCTTGATTATTTTTATTTTCTACATTGTAGATTAATACTGAAGACATCCAAACTATGAAGAATTATGTAGTGAACCAAAAAGTGTTAAACAAACCAGAATATGTTTTATATTTTACCAACTCTACCTCTGCACAACCCAACTGATGGTCTCAAACACATTAAAAAAGCAACAAATTCCAAAAATTCACTCTAGACAAGGCACAAACATTCATTGAAAACCATTCCAGGTGGAAACCTAATAAAGCTGGTTGAGAAAATTTCAAAGAGTGTGCAAATCTGTCATTAAAGCAAAAGATGGCTACTTTGAAGAATCTAAAATATAAAACATATTCTGGTTTGTTTAACACTTTTTTGTTTACTACATAATTCCATATGTGTTCCTTCATAGTTTGGATGTCTTTAGTATTAATCTACAATGTAGAAAATTTAAAAAAATTAAGAGAAACCACAGGAATGAGAAGGTGTGTCCAAACTTTTGGCTTGTACTGTGTATATATATATATATATAGTATAAAACAGACAATGCACTTGATATTAAGAATTAAGAGAGGTGAAGTAACATGGACACCAGAGTTAGCTCAGTGGCGGAGAGATTTGGTAGAGCAGAAGGATGTGTAGGATGTAAACAAAAACAATAAAATCTACAAATTCTTGCTCTTTTTGATTAAATTGTTCTTGGTAAATTTGTTTTCTTTTGCGATCGCACCTTTCTGTCCTCTGTACCTTGCACTGGCTGACAGGATATATTTTCCTTCCACTTGGTGTCGCTCTGAATCATGTTTCAGCAAAGTGACGTTGCTAATACGTTGCTAAGTGAAAAAAATAATAAAATGCGAAGGGTAAAGAGTTGCGCAACGACTCGGCAAAATAGGTGCATGTGAGAAAACCGCGCGGGCCGCACTAACAATGAACTTTGACGTTATGTCGGGGGCCACAAAATATCGGCTAGCGGGCCGCAACTGGCCCGCGGGCCGCGAGTTTGAGACCCCTGGAGAGTCATTTTCGTTCCTCTGTGATCCCAGCTAACAGGGAACGTTCCCACGACTTTCACTAACGTTATGTAAAAGTTCTCATAATGTTATGAACAAACGTTCTCCCAATAACGTCAGCAGAACGTTCTATAAACGTTACGTGACCTTGGTAAAAAATTCTAACAATGTTAGTCTGAAATGTTCAAAGTGTAACGTTATATGAGTTACATTATGGTTGCAAATGAGGTTTAGGTGACGTTCTATGAACGTTTTCATAACTTAAAAAAAACGTTCTGAGAACATTAAGAAAACTGGACAAAATAACGTTGAAAAAACGTTCTAATAAAACATTCATACAATCAAAACAGAACGTTAAGGGAACGTTCAGAGGACCTAATTTTGAATGTTCTTAGAACATTCCAAGACAACGTTCCCAGAACGTTAACTTATGGTTGCAAATTAGGTTTAGGTAACGTTCTATGAACGTTTTTATAACTTTAAAAAAACGTCCTGAGAACATCAAGAAAACTGGACAAAATAACGTTGAGGGAACATTCAACGTTCCCACAACCAAAATGTAACGTTTGGGAAACGTTCTTAGAACGTAGTTTTGTTAGCTGGGATCATAACAGGGCTTCAATTCAATGCCCTTGGGGATTACTTTATGTACAACATACAGTAGTTTTGTCAAATGTCTAAAACAAAAAGCACGTCTCATGTGTGCCTATTTTTTTTAGTAATTAAATATGTCAGCGTTAATAATTCGCTCACTTGGTGAAATTTAATCTTTAAAACACAGACAGTTGGGCACCACCCGCTTTCTCATCATAACCTAATACAATGTCGACTTGGGTTGCCAAATTTCCTCTGCAGTAGTTGTTTCAGGTGCTAGAGTGCACGTTTTTGATATTGTAGTTTTAAATAATACTTCTTTAACAACTGGCAACCCTTCAAAAATGAAACAAATTATTTATTTATTTTTTTAAGTACAAGAAATGTAGCCCAAACATGGCGGGAAGTATTTACATAAGTGAGGTTATATATATTATAAAACACACACTGGAAAACTAAACAATTCATCCGTGGACTAGTTGGGGAATTAGCAAACGAGGTAATAAACATTTGCGCAATCGACATCCGGTCGCGTGAACAAGACACGTGAAAACAATGGGCTGACTAAAAGGATTAATACTAGCTATACAGCTAAACAGCAGTTCCATATATCATTCTAGCGAGGTATTTTAATCACCTGTGAGGCCACAGTAGCCACTAGTTTGAAGACGGAGTTTTCTACGCTGGCAGGCTCTGACTCGGTTTGCTGGCCGGGTTCTGCTGCAGGCTGTGCGGCGCTGCACTCAGCGCGGATCCGCTTACAGGCCAACAGCAGCGCGTCCGCCGGCTCGGTGCCTCTCTTGCGCTTCACCCGCAGAATGGTGGTGCTGGGATCCATGCTGCTTTAAACTGTAATGTCGCCTTCTGACAGTGGAAAACAAATCAACACTCACCACCAACAACAAACACGCGACGCTCTCCTCTTTCTTTCCTTGTTTATTTATTTCATTTGTTTGCATTTCCACATGTACTAAAATATTCAATACCACCACCTACTGACGCGGAGTTCGAATGAGGTGGCAATTTTAACGCGATTCCATTATTTGTAAGTTAGGCCTAATTATGTATTATGCTAGGGTGACCATATTTTGTTTTTAAAAAAAGATGACACCTGGTTCGGGGACGGAAGGGGGGGGGGGGGGGGGGGGGTATTTCATGTCGTTGGTGACACCATGGCAGTGTGTATGCCTGTATGGGGTAGAGGTTTAAATAGTTGACAAATAAGTAAATAACCATCCAGCTGTGTTACTGAACTTTAATAAATGTACAGCTGCTCTTTAACAAAGGCCTTTATGGTCAGATAATCTTATTCCTTCACATTCAGCATTAAGCCCTAAACAATAATAACAACAAATTAAAAAACAGTGGTCAAATAAAATAAATCCCTTTATTTTTTTAGTTTCTTTGATGTATTGTACAATCGTATCAGCCGACTTATTAGGAGTGTTTTTAACTTTAATTTGATGTACTGTAATTACTTGCTCCCGTCAGTAGAAACCCAGCAGTAAGATGTGTCTTCTAGTGCTTGCTGAGCAATTTCCACAGAATGCAGCAGCATCACGGTGTTGAGAGCCTCTGTGTTAGTACGTGCACGTGAAAATCAGACTTATTTTAACAAAACAGATGCTCTCCTAAAAAGACCTAAAAACAAACCAATGCAAACCAATGCAAAAACATACACACAGAATAGCGAGTGCAGACTACAAAAGCCGAATCCCGGACATTTTTGGTGATTTAAAAAGCCGGAGGCATTTTTTAGGACATGTCCGGGAAAAAGAGGACGTATGGTCACCCTATATATGCAAGAGTTAAACTGTGTTTTCTACATTTTAAAAGACACTTTTTACTGATTTTGTCGACCTGGACCAGGGTTGCCAACCCTTTTGGACTGGCCCATAGATTCTAGTAATAGGCCTTGGTTTTTAAGGTTTGTTTATGTTTATTAGGATTTTAACATCATGTTTTACACTTTGGTTACATTCGTGACAGGAACGGTAGTTACTCATTACACAAGGTTTATCAGTTCACACAAGGTTATATCGAACACAGTCATGGACAATTTAGTATCTCCAATTCACCTCACTTGCATGTCTTTGGACTGTAGGAGGAAACCGGAGCACCCGGAGGAAACCCATGCAGACACGGGGAGAACATGCAAACTCCACACGGAAAGGACCCACTTGGGGATCGAACCCAGGACCTTCTTGCTGTGAGGCGACAGTTCTACCCACTTAGCCACCATGCCGCCCTGGTTTTTAAGGTATAACAAAACAATGAGTGGGTGAATGTTTTTAGTGTTGATTGTGGCAGTGGTTTGGTGCCTATTAATTTTTGGTGGCCCTGGAACCACCATGGATAAGATAAAGATGAAGCTTTTAGTAAAATAAATACATCAATTACATTACAATGGTACAAAAAGGTCACAGTGTTCCACACAGCACATTGTGGTTATCTAATGTATTGTTGTTGGAACAACAGAGTATTGTCAATCAGTTTAAACAAAACATTTCTTAATGTAAGACTGCAAATAATTGAGGTATTTTACCATTTGCAATTAAAAATATAGTGAAACTATTCAGGTAATCCCTCGATCCACAGGTGGGGAGGTCCTGGTCCTTTCTGTGTGGAGTTTGCATGTTCTCCGGTTCCGGTTTCCTCCCACAGTCCAAAAACATGCAAGTAAGGTGAACTGCAGATACAAAATTGTCCATGACTGTGTTTGAGATTAAACTTGTGAACTGATATCTTGTGTAACAAGTAATTGCCGTTTCTTTCATGAATGTAACCAAAGTGTGTAAAACATGATGTTAAAATCCTAATAAATAAATGTACATTTTCGGCATTAAGCAGACACTTTTATCCAAAGCGACTCACCATTATGACTGAATTCAATTTTTAAGCAATTAAGGGTTAGGGGCCTTGCTCAGGGGCCCAACAGTGGCAACTTGGCAGTGGTGGAGTTTGAACTGCCAACCTTCTGATTACTGGTCCAGTACCTTAACCACTGAGCTATCACTGCCCTAAATCAATAAATATTTAGGTAATCCAGAGATATCTCATTATGTATAGAGCAATGCCGGAAACCACTGTTAAATGTGAGTAACCTTCAAGCCCTCAGACATCAATGCATAAGTGAATAACAGTTGTCACTTAACACATTCTGTGGCTGCATCTGTCATGGTGTTGGGGTACAGCCATGCCCACAGCATGGGTGACTTGCATATGTGTGAATATGCATTGATGATGCGGATACATTTGGATTTTAGAGAAACATATGCTATTGTCTTTTACTGCCAAGTCCATGGTTATTTCAGCAAGACAACGTCAGGCCTCATTCTGCACATGCTACAAAAGCGGCTTTGTAGACACAGCGAGTGTGTGCTTGACTAGCCTGCCTGTAGCACAGATCTGTCTTACTTCTTTTGAATGTGTTGCAGGCATCAAATTTTGAATTTGTTTATATTTACAAAATACAATTAAGTGTTCAAGAGTTCAAGAGAGGCTTTATTGTCATTTCAGCTATATACTGTACAATACAATACACAGTGCAGATAGACAACAGTACAATAAATACAAAAAGGCCTACAATACATACAAAAAGACATTTCTAATCTAAAAAGTAATTAAGTAAGACAATGCTAGAGACAAGTGTTGGTCAGTACATGGTACTGAGTAAATGGTAGGTGAGGTAGAAAACATATTCTGATATGCAGTTAGCAGCGTAGAGTTTTTATAGCAGCAGATACAGTATATAAAAGGAGTAAGGTGCAAAAATGCAAAAACTTGCGCAAATTGCAATATTGTGCAAATATGCAAGTAATACAGTCACAGTAGTACAATACAGTAGTAGTATGTATTTAAGTTGTCAGAGTCCAGCGAACAAACCGTGTTGATTGTGTGTGTGTGTGGTCGTGTGTGAGTGTATATGCATGTCTGTGTATATATAACATCACATCATTATTTAGTTTTTTTTTTATGTCATTACTAGCGCTGAATTGCCACATCCCAACATTTTTTGGGATGTTTTGCAGGCCTGAAATGCAGGAATGGATGTAGCTGACTGGACAACACATGAAATATCTTGGGTTTGTACTATCTGCAATAAAATAAAAGTCAGAGTAGAGTTAAGAAACACTTTGTTTTTAATTTACTTGCATTTTTATACTGTCCCAACTTTTTCTTGTAAAAACCTGTGATAACCATTATTTTAACATCGACGATATCGGTTTAGTTTATTTTTAGGAGCGCACTTACTACGTCAAATCTACAGAGGGCGCTGTATAACTAAATATCTAACAGTTTATTTCACAGGCTGCATTCATTCAATAATTGTATGTTTTATCACCTTTTTGTTCTGGTCAGGGTCGCGGAGGATCCGATTAATTGTACGAAAGGCAGGAAACACCCAGACAGGTTGTTAGTCCATCACATGGAAAATACACATGAAAACATGCAATTTTAGTAGCTCCGGTTGGCCTGATTGCATGTGTTCAGAAGATGGAACAGAGGAAGATTCAGACAGCGGAAGAACATGCAAACTTCACATAGAAAGGACCCAGGTTGCTTGTCCAGGGAGTTGAACCCAAGCCCTGCTCGCTGTGAGGTAGCAGCGCTAACCACTGCACCAGTGATATGCACATCATGGGCAAGACCTCCAGACCTGAGAATTACAGATTCAGTATGGGATCACCTGGACATAGAAGTGAAAGGACCTGGCTCGGCACCTGGCGGCTTTGTTAAGACGCCAAGTTGACACTTCTACACTCCTTCACTTCTTTATTGGCACTTCTTAATGAAGCTGCCAGATGCTGAGCCAGGTCATTTTATTTCTTATTCTTACTGCCTCTTTAATATTCCAGGTCTGGACTCTGTGGAGTCCATGACTGTCAGTGTTTCATCCACCTTTTTTTCCTCTACAGTTTTACTGCATGTGAAATGAAGTGTTGAAAAGTAAAACTATTTCCAATAAGGTGCCTTCCAGAAAGAATGGCATGATGAATTAAAATCTACCTGCACTTTTCAGCATTCATAATCCCATTAACACCACTGGCAGAAATGCAGCCACCAACCCTCCAGACCCACCAACGTGTTTTACTAAAAACTGCAAGCACTCATTTCTTCATCTTTTTCCAACTTTTCTTCTCACATACTGTCGACAATTGGACCCAAAAATTTAAAACCTGGATCTGTCACTCTTTTCCACTGATCTTTAATCCAATCTTTGTCAGCTTTAGCATATTTTAGCCTTTTCACCCTGTTCCCTGTTTCTTAAAAGTGTTTTTGGCTGCTCATATTCCTAAACAAGCCTCTTTGGACTGTAGAAGTGTCATTTTGGCATCTCATTGAAGCTGACCCAGGTCCTTGCTGGACTAGTCTCTCAAAGAAGAAACTAAGAAATTCCTCATCAGATTTTGAAAGTTTTCTTGATCGTCTAGCTCTGTTTTGTCCTTGCTGGAGCCTATCCCAGCTTTTCAATGGGCGCAAGGCACACAGTAACACCCTGGAGGAGGCGCCAGTCCATCACAGGGCAGAAACACATACACATACACACCCATTCACCTATAGGTGAATAGTGTCTTCAATTAACTGCCTGCATGACATGACTGCATGTTTTTGGACTGTGGGAGGAAACCGGAGCACCCGGAGTAAACCCACGCAGACACGAGGAGAACATGCAAACTCCACACAGAAAGGACCCTGACCGCCCCGCCGGGTGAGGCGACAGTGCTACCCACTTAGCCACTGTGCCGCCTGTGCCCATTCAGTTTCACAAATATTTGTATGGATAGGCATTGATGTTGGTCAAGCAAGCCACAATCAATGTTCCAGTTCATTTCAAAGCTGTTCAGTGGGTCGCTTGGGTGGCGCAGCGGTAAAAAGACACGCTGCAATCCAGGGCTGGATTCTGAGTACGTAGTATTGAATCCAGCTCTGCTTCACCGGTTCGATGCCGAGTGGCTGTATGAGCAACGATTGGCCGGTTGCTCAGTTGGGGGGTGGGACAAAGAACCGGATGTGGGTCTCTCTCTGTCAGAATGCGATTACGACCTCTGCCGGCTGATTAGAGGCGCCTGCACAGGAGATGAGGAAGAGTGCCCTTAGGGTGTGTCTCTCTGCATGCAACGCTAGGTGGCGCCAAACTCATCAATGTGTGGGTGGCAAAACTGCATCTGGCTGCTGCTCATGTTTCGGAGGGGATATGGGTTAGCTTCGATCTCCTCGGTCAGGGCGGGGTTCGGCATAGACAGAGAGGAAGCACGATGCAAAATTGAACAATTGGATGCGCTAAAAAAAAAAAAAAAAAAAAAAAAAAAAAAAACCTGTTCAGTGGGTCTGAGGTCAGGGTTCTGTGCAGGCCACAGAAATTTTTTTGTCTTTATAGACCTTGCTTTGTGTACATTGGCACAGTTATGCTGAAACAGGAAAGGGCTTTCCCCAAACTGGTGCTGCAAAAGTGGAAGCATACAGTTTCTGTTATATAATTGATTTATTACACTTATTCATTTTCGGCATTTAGCAGACGCTTTTGTCCAAAGCGACTTACAGTGCTGTGATAGTATATATTGTCTAAGCAATTGAAGGTTAAGGGCCTTGCTCAAGGGCCCAACAGTGGCAACCTGGCAGTGGTGGGGCTTGAACCAGCAACCTTTTGATTACTACTCCAGTATCTTAACATCTAAGCTACAACTGCCCCTGTTACACCTGTTAGCAATTGTTGTGGCTCAAACACATTAATTAAATAAACTAAAGAGGTGTCCCAATACTTTTGTCCATATAATGTATCTTCTGTATCTACACCCCCTAAAAAAAGTGATACATAAGGAAGTCTTATGTGTATAATCTAAAAAACGCTATACTTACACTGAAGGACATCATAACTTGGGACTGCATTTTTGCAAATGTTACTGGGGTGTTATACATCATCAAAAAGAATAATAATTTAAAAAAGTGGGACTTATTAGGGTAGAACTTAATCTTGTCAGTAAATCTGGACATTTTAACAGGACATGGACCCAAAACTTATAGCCAGCTGGATAAACCAGCTAGATCTGTGTTTGTTCATTGACTGGTTCACCAAAGAACGGTAGCAGAACTTTAACCCCTTTGCAGCTCCTCTGTATACAGCAGGGTCGATGCTTCGACTCCGACCATTCAGGTCCACACCCTGGCAGATGAAAGTTGGTGGAATTCTGAGACACCAATGTCCACCTTCCAGGAGGGGTTGTTGAAGATTGAAGATGAGTTGGCCACCCCTGAACTATCACTGTCTTTGGAGCTCCTGTATGATCTGGCCATCCATGAGGACAGCCACCTTCTGGAAGGAGAATGGAGTTGAAGGGCAAAGGCCTCCTGGAGGGCCAGACAGCAGAGTAGACAGACCAGCTACTCTCACACTTTTGCCTCCACTCCACTCAGCAAATGCAGAGCAGGAGCCCATGCAGCAACTGGATCACTGGCTCCTCAACCAGCTAGCTCATAGCTACACTAGGTAAGGGTAACCTGTAATAGACCAAAAGTCTACTGATAGTCAGACTGCTCTCAAAGAATGGAGGCACTGTTTAGAGGAATCTAAACAGCAGTTTCTGGTCTGAATGAACCTTAATAACTTGGAATGCATCCAGAATGCCAAGCCACTTAACTTCTCCTAGACCAGGTGGACCTTGTTCTTTGGCCAGTTTGACTTTGTTCTATCTTACCAACCCAGCTGAAAGAGTACTAAGTCAGACTCCAGACAATGGAAGCCCCCAACCTCCTATTCCCCCATTATACCAGGACTCCAAATTATAGCCCCCATTCAATGGGTCCTTGAGAAAGTAATTCTGGAGGCTCATTCTGGCCACAGTAATGCCCCCTTGGGACAATATATGTCCCCACCACTTTCAGAGCACAGATTCTTTTGGTGGCATTCGATGTACTAGGACATGTGGGGTGTGTTGGGGCCTGCCAGGTGTGTGCCAGCAATAAGTAGTCCAGACTTGAAGTGGACACACCAATGTCTGGGCTTTGCTGAACCCACATCCTTGGCTTTGCACTGTCTGGCATTTATCCCTAGACATGTCACCCTTCAAATGATAGCTTGGTTATCCTTCGCCTATGTTTTCCAGCAAAAGGCTGACACTGACATACCCTTAGCCCAGAAGTTCTCCCAGAACTGTAAAAGGACATGAAGGAGGGCCTGCAACATTCTCAGGGTGACCGCAGTGTCTAGGAAATTTCCAGCAAGAGAAGAGGAAGAGGTGTTTACGGCCCCTTTTTCTGACCAAGGGAATGAGTTTGTCTATCTGCCTAGGATCTGCCCATTTCCATGGAATCTAAGACATTGGGCCTCAGATACGTGTAACCTTTTAAGATCCTTAGGTGGGTTTATCTTATAGCTTACAGATTACAACTTCTACACATTTCATGTATTGTGCCTCAAGGTGGTATTATGTAGTACCTTCACTGCTGGTAGCTGGGTTTTCAGCCTACTCTGTCTGGCTTAATGTTTACTAAGTTAAGGCTGGGATCCAGTAGCTAGTCAATTGGAAAGTATATGGGAATGATCCTGGGTTTCAGCCAGTCTCAAACTGGGACCAAATCTGATTTGGTTGTTCCATGTGGCAGGTACAGGAACATCAGGAAATGCTCTTGGCAGGGCTATGGCATTCATAAGTGCAAACAAGCGAGTTTCACATTCTAGTAAATAAACTATTTCCTAAAGCATTAAACCTTTTAAAGGGATCTTCAATTCTAAACTTTGCGTTTTTGATAGCTAGGGCATGAGTGGGAATCGTGTCATGGCATGTTGGTGGATCGAGTAGCTGGCATATCATGCTTGATCACAGTTTTTCTTAGTGTTTTTGCCTCATTACTGTCTAGTTAATGTATTTGTTATTTTTTACCTTACAAGCCGAGTGAACCAATTGTGTGTGCTTTCCCACCTTTCAGGCTTTATTTTTTTTTTAGTTTTCTACTAGCTAGCTGGTAAGTTTACACTGTAGAATGCTTACTTCTGACATTCTACCGTGTTTTATTGAATCCTGCCTTATGCAACTGATTTTTCTTTTATTTATTAGCCAGGTCGGTGAGTGTGACTGACCTTTTTTGGGTTCCTTTGTTCTGATTCTTTGCAGCCGGTGCACTCGGTTCCATAATCAGTTTGGTGTTTTACCTCACCCTTCTTTACAGTAAATATGTGGAAAATAAACTCAGCACATTTTAAGTTGTAGGCTACTAAGTCCAAAGTAAAGGAAAGTTATTTTTTACGTCTGTGTTTACTTTGTGTCAGGAGTGGACACTTTTATTGCTAATCTGCATAGAGCTCTCAGTATGTCTTGCAGCCTAATAGTTCAGCAGTAAATAGTTTGTTGTAGGGTTACGGTGTGTTTACCCTGCATATTGCACAAATCAACAATTCACAATGTAATGCTTAGTAGCAGTAGTTGTTTTATGGCATGTTTCACATTTACTAGGTCACTGTAATTCAATAATAAACATGCTATTTTTGAATAGCAACTTATAAATCACTTTTTAAAAATGGAATTGTATAAGCATGCCGCTCAGGTGGCACAGCGGTAAAAAAAAGTACGCTAGCACACTAGAGTTGTGGTTTCAAATACATTGAATCGAATCTCAGCTCTGCCTTCCGACTGGGCTGGGAGGCTGCATGAACCACGATTGGCTGTTGTTCAGGATTAGGGATAAAAAGTCGGCTCATAGGTCCTCATAACTGCTGCAACTGCGGCCCCTGCTGGCTGACTGATGGTGCCTGCACAGGGCTGAGGAATAATGCTGTTGGGGGTGTGGCCCTCCGTACACAGTGTCCGTCAGTGTATGAACTCGACTCGTGCAGGTGAAAAATGCAGTTTGTACTGACTGTATGTGTCGGAGGGGGCGTATGTCAGTTGAGAGGCGTCCTCAGTCAGCGGTGAAGGGTCAAATCAGTATATAGGACGCAATCAGGGTAATTGGACACGACTAGATTAGGGGAGAAAATTGTATAAAACGGAAAAAACCGATAAAAAATAAATAAATGGAATTGTATAAAACATTTTACAATCAAGTATTTTTTCAGAACTTCTATATTAAGGATATGAATAAAGACAGTGCTGCAAAAAGATGCATGAAAAATACAATTATAAATAGCAAAAAGTAGCAAAAATAAATAAATAAAATAAAGTAAAACACAGCAGTTTGACCACTTTCAACTCAACTATATCAAATAAATCATATGCTTCTACTTTTGTTGCAACAGTTTGGGGAAGGCCCTTACCTGTTTCAGCATGATTGCCCCCCTTGCACAAGGCTAGTTTGATGTGGAGGAAATGGCCTACACAGAGCCCTGACCTCAACCCCACTGAACATCTTTGGGATGAATTGGATTTTGACCCTTGAAACTGCAGATGTTTTTTGACTAAATGGGCTAAAATTTCCACGGACACGCTACAAATCTTGAGGATATCCATTTCAGAAGAGTAAAGGATGTTATAGCCACAAAGGTTAGTGTAACTCCATAGTCATGTTAATATGGGATGTCCAACAAGCTCATGGCCTGGAGTCCACTTACTTTTGGCTGTATAGCATTTAATTACCTTGGTTTTTACTTTAAATTACAACGTACAACCCCAAATCAGAAAAAAGTTGGGACAGCATGGAAAATGCAAATAATAAAAAAAACACAGTTTCTTACATTTACTTTGACTTTTGTAAAACATGACGTTAAAATCCTAATAAACAAACAAACTTTGACTTTTATTTGATTGCAGACAGGATGAATCTGAGATATTTCATGTTTTGTCTAGTCAGCTTAATTTTATTTATTAATAAACATCCATTCCTGCATTTCAGGCCTGCAATACATAAAAAAAAAAGTTGGGACTGTAAAGCATTTACCACATGTTGCCATTCCTTTTCACCACACTTAAAAGACGTTTTGGCACCGAGGATACCAAGTGATTTAGTGTTTCAGCTTTTATTTTTTCCCATTCTTCCTGCAAACACGTCTTAAGATGTGTAACAGTACGGGGTCGTTGCTGTCGCATTTTTCTTTTCAAAATTCTCTATTGGGGACAGGTCAGGACCGCAGGCAGGCCAGTCCAGTACCCGTACCCTCTTCCTCCGCAGCCATGCCTTCGTAATGTGTGCAGCATGTGGTTTTGCATTGCCTTGTTGAAAAATGCATGGACGTCCCTGGAAAAGATGACATCTTGAAGGCAGCATATGTTGCTCTAAGATCTCAATGTACTTTTCTGCATTAATGCTGCCATCACAGAAGTGTAAATGACCTTTGCCAAGGGCACTGACACAGCCCCATACCATGACAGACCCTGGCTTTTGGACTTGTTTCTGATAACAGTCTGGAGGGTCCTTTTCGTCTTTGGTCCGGAGCACACAGCATTTATTTTTTCAAAAAAAGACCTGGAATGCTGATTCATCTGACCACAATAGTGTGATGGTCCATCCTATATGCCTCCGAGCCCAGAGAAGTCGACGCTGCTTCTGGACATGGTTAACATAAGGCTTTTTTTTTGCACAGTAAATTTTTAAGTGGCATTTGTCAATGTAACTCCGTATTGTAGTGCTTGACAAAGGTTTGCCAAAGTAATCCCTCACCCATGTGGTTATATCAGCTATTGTTGAGTGGCGGTTCTTGATGCAGTGCCGTCTGAGGGGTCGAAGATCACGGGCGTTCAGTTTAAGCTTGAGCCCTTGGCCTTTACGCACTGAAGTTCCTCCCAATTCCTTGAATCGTTTAATGATATTATGCACTGTAGAGGGAGAAATATGCAAATCCCTTCCAATCTCTCCTTGAGGTACATTGTTTTTAAACATTTCAATCATTTTCTCACACATTTGATGACAAACTGGAGATCCTCTGATCATCTTTGCTCATCAAAGACTCAGCCTTTCATGGATGCTGCTTTTGTACCAAACCATGATTACAATCACCTGTTGACATCACCTGTTTGGAATCACATCATTATTTTTCACCTCATTACTAGCCCTAAATTGCCCCTGTCCCAACTTTTTTTGAAATGTGTGGCAGGCCTCAAATGCAGTAATGGAGGTATATTAACAAATGAGCAGACAAAACATGAAATATCTTGGGTTCAAACTGTCTGCAATCAGATAAAAGGATTTTTATTTTATTTGCATTTTCCATACTGTCCCAACTTTTTCTGATTTGGGGTTGTACATTTACTGGTACTTTTAGAAGTTACATTTACATGAACTTTTAGAGGTAATTTTAAGTAGCTTTAGCGCTCATGATTTTGAAGTGTGAAATAAACTATTACAAAAGAAATAAAACATTTAATGATGTAGGTTTTTTGATACCAGTAAAGAGGTTTGTTGCATTAATCATTTTGGCAAAGAGGCGTTTCTGAAGCCCCACGGTCCCCTACAGTCCCCCCGCCACACACCCAACCACTTATCAACACCCCCCCCTCCCCTCCCCTCCCCACCCCACCCCACCCCAATACACACACACACACACACACACAGCAGAAAAAGGTTCTCTCTCGCTAGTTGCGTGCGCGCGGGTTGTGGGCAGCAGTTCATTTCCAGCGCGGTATGAAAATGAGACGGACGCTCACGCTTTTCTCCAGAGCAGGCTGAACGCGTGTTTATTTTTTTGGGAGGACGGACACCTCTGAACGCCGAACTTAGCACCATGGGAGCTGTTTGTCTTGCGCGGCTCGTGTGTTTGTTTTTGCTCCTGTTAAATAGTCGCCAAATCTCTGCCCTTCTCCAGCACGCCGGTAAGAAAGAGTTTCTCTCATAAGCACTTCAGGACTTCTCTTTACTGGCGCTTTGTTTACGCGCGCCTCTCTCCAGTTTATACACGCAGCGGAATACACGCGCTCTTGTTTGGTACTGCGTTCATTCATGCGTTTATGTTTATAACATTTCAGTTTGGGTAACTTTAGGCGTGGTTATATTTGGCTAGA
This sequence comes from Trichomycterus rosablanca, assembly GCF_030014385.1. NCBI lineage: Eukaryota > Metazoa > Chordata > Actinopteri > Siluriformes > Trichomycteridae > Trichomycterus > Trichomycterus rosablanca. The sequence continues at coordinate 17,262,633 of NC_086004.1, forward strand.
TACTTTATTTATTAGCCAGGAGACGCGTTGTTATTTTGATAGTAGCTGAATAAAATGTTTATGTGCAGATGTGGACCAATGTGCTGAGGGGAGCGATTCCTGTCACATCGATGCTATTTGTCAAAACACAGCAACCTCGTATAAGTGCACATGTAGATCTGGCTTTAAAGGTGATGGGACACACTGCGAAGGTAGGCTGCTTTTCTTAGTTTTATTTTAAATGGATTTATTTCATTTCTAAAGATAATTAAAAAAAAGAAAAAAGTATTAATGTCACAAATGGCACATTTAGTAACATGTATGTACATATAAATAAATCATGTGTACTATATATATATAGCAAACTGGGGATGATTAAAGCAGAGTTGTTCTTGGGTGAAATGTAAAAACATAAAGATGAATGTAGACTACTATAGTAATAGTAAGAGAAACAACATTTTAACCTTCAGCTGATGTAACAGTGCAAATTACACATGCTTGTTACTTGCTGTATGTTAACATTTCTTTAAACAAAGACACATTTGCAATCAATAATTGTAACTGCATTTTAAACAAATACAGTTTTGTTTAATTTAGTTTTATTTTGTTTGTTAAATAATTACTGATAGATTACTTAGGTTAAACAGTGTCAGTGAGTAACTGGTCAGTCACAGGTACAATTGTGACATAATAAAACATAGTTAACCCTAATGATGTTAGCCATTGAACAAACACATAACCGTATATATTTTAGTCTAGGTAAACGTTCCATGTATTATTACCAGCATAAACTATGCATTTCAAGTCTGAAATCTACACTGTTTGTTTATATTTGTTTAGAACCTTTCAGATATGGGTGTGAAACTACAAAACATGTATAGTGGTTCATGATTTGTGTTACAGTCATTTTTTTACTGTGCCCTTAAACAACATGTAAATTGTAAGTGTTTTATTGAAAAGTGCTAAAATGCCAAGCATTTATCTTCCTACTGAATAAGATTTATAGTCTAACAGAAGCATTTATTTTTATGAGGAGCAGCATCAACTTTGAGGGGCAGGACAAAACACTCTTGACTTCTCTAAACAGTTCAAAGAATAGTAGAAAAATTGTTTGCTAGCTAATACAAGATGCTGAATACTGACTAACTAACAAATATAAAAGGTTGTATCATTTATGTAAATTAGTGTGTGGATAATTTGATGAATATTACTAGCGGTTGGAAGCTGTAAATGCTTACTTAAGTTAGTTACATAGTAATTATAAACACAGTAATGAGCAAAAAAATATTCCCAAAACTTCAATAAATTATGTTCATAAACTGGAATTTGTATTCAATTGACTAAGATTTCTTTTACTAATAAGACTAATTATACATGTCTATAATGCATAACTATTTATCACCCACCTTTGGTATTTCTCTGTGCTGACTTTGACATTTATTAGGTATATTTCACTTCAGTTCTACCTGGTAAGCTGGGTAATGGTAGTGTGCAACAGTTTTATATGAGTACCACAAATATTAAACATGTTTATAACCATGCCATTTAGGGATGTCAGTTTTCTTTCTTTTTTATTTTTGAACCATTCAAGTGTTGTTTAGGCATTGTGCTTACAGTCAACGTCTTGCTAAAATAAAGTTTTTCTATGTACCAGAAAAGTGTGTTATGTATTGAGCATTAACAATTTCCCCTTAATTCCTGACCAGTTTACTATTCACTGCTGAGAAAAAGTATCTTAATAAGTCTCAATTACCACCACATTTAGAGTAAAAGGTAATTACCTGTATCACCTTGATTGGGCCATGAACGTCAATTTTAGAAGAGCTTAAAGAGGTAGCCTAATCTAGCAGTGTTACTGTAGTTTTCTCCACTTCTTAATGATGGCTGAACTAAGCTCTGGGCTACATTATATGGCTCCTAATTGTTTTGTTCATGTGTTTTAGGTACACTTAATGCTAATGTGCATTATATCAATTATATAAATGTTTTATTTCCTGTGTCTGTTAACACATTGTGTTACAAGTTATGGATAAACTCAAGGGGGGTTTGAAATGGGATGACCAACAAGCTTATGTTCAGGTGCCCACATATTTTTTGCCATATGGTGTATGTTTAGTGCCTCTGGAATAGTCATGCACACTTCCTGATGCTCCACTTTTTATGCTTTTGAGTGTTTATTTGACTTGTTTTAAGTTTAATTTGTGTATTGTTAAATTGTTTCGGCTTCTTTCTTTTGTTTGACACAACACACAGTTTTATAGCTCAAATAAAAGAAACCAAAAAAGAAAATGCCCAACTTAGTGAAAAAAAGGGCCTAATAGTTTGGCAAGGAACTGTCTAAATTGATCACTTAGTGTTGTACCTAACACCCTGTTTCTAAATGATATTCTAAATAAGCTAAAAAAAAAAAGGCTCAGAAAAAACTCAGGTTCTTAACCAGCAACTTTTTCCTTCCCCTAAACAAAATGTATTCACAATATAAGAACAGCAGAACCATCCTAACCCAAACAATAACCCAGTATTTTTAGGGGTTTTAACTAAGCAGTAAGCAGTGACTAGTTGCTGGTTTAAATGCTGATTTTGACATTCAAATATGTGGCTGTTAATATTTATTAGTGGCTGTAAACATTAATATTAGTGACATTGTTTAGGAACACTTAACTTGACTACTGGAGGACCAGGACTGACAATAATTAATATACATATTGTACTTGTAAACACACACCCTGCATTGTGCCATGAGCAGCATTTTATCAACTGGTATACCTTACTGATTGTGATAGTCACTTTAATTTTGACAAATAAAGTTTAGCACTAGGTTTCAGCACTAAAACATTATTTTGAAAAATAAATAGCTTGGTGTGACATTTCAAGAGAAAAGGGCACAAAAGCACCAATCCAGATTTTGTGAATATGTTAATTGGAAATGCCCCGACCATACACGCCTACTACTTCCCTTGAAAGAACAGAAGACATTAGCCCATTGAAGCATGATAGCTTTTTAAACAGCTCACTGTTTCTTGAAAGAATGCAGCACAACCACAGCAGTGACAGTTTTCACACTTTCAACCAATCTGCACACCAAATTAATTCGTCCTCAAGGACGCTAGTTTTTATATCATTTGGTAATCATTTGCTTATTGTTTTAAGTAACAAAACAAAGCTATGCAGAGATTTTTTGTATTTATGAACTTTTGTGTATTTACATGGAAAACATTGTTAATACTGATAAAATGCAGACTCCTCATTCAGTTTGATTATTTTAATCTAAACAATTTGGGGAACTGTCTCATTGTTTATCTATTGTGTTCTATTCCCTAGACATTGATGAATGTGATTCCGAATTTAATGGTGGCTGTGTACATGAATGTAACAATATACCGGGCAATTACCGCTGTACTTGCTACGATGGATTTCATTTAGCCCATGATGGGCACAACTGCCTTGGTAAGAAACAGATACATCAAATTGATATAATCTATTTACTTAAAACATAAATCTGCTAAAGCTCCACTGTTTAGAAAGTTTTGCAACTGTGCAACAACCATTCCAGTTCCTTTAATATAATAGTTACTACTTTATTACAGTTGTAACACAGTGTTACTTTGCACAGATGACACTGTTTAGACATGACTTGCCTACACCGACAACACTGTCCATAGTCAAGCAAGCTTAACATTAGCATGGGCTTAAGGGCTGTTGTTCAGGAAAGAAGCCCCTGCTGTTGTTTTTATTTTCTGTCCATGTGATCATTAACTGTGGTCAAGCTTAAATATATCAGATTTTAAGCAGGGAAGTCTGTTATGCGTGACAGCCTCGAATAGTATGTAAATGTCAAGATTGTGTAAGTATAATGTGTCTGTTAAAAACCTTCCTTATAGCATTTTAGCCAAAAATTGAAGCTGCAAAAAACTCCTCCTCCTCCTCATACCCACTTACTTAAAACATGCAGATTTAAACAAACAAACTCATGCTGCAAATATGGCAAGTCGCACCCCTGCATGACGTCCACTCTCAAGCGTTATATGTTGGCTGTAAGGGCTTGAAAACACATAAAAGAGAATAAAATGAAATCCCATTCTATATTTTGCACAATGCTTTTTAACATGTCTATTGACTAAAGTAAGGTGCTAAATAAAGTTCAGAGTTTTTGGACTTAACTTTTACTACTTGGCATGCTTTTCCCTTAGATGTGGATGAATGTCTTTATAACAATGGTGGCTGTCAGCATGTATGTGTCAACACCATGGGTAGTTACGAATGCCGCTGCAAAGATGGCTTCTTCTTAAGTGACAATCAGCACACATGCATCCATCGCTCTGTGGGTGAGTAGCTTTATGCTTTCTTAACGATACGTGGCACCATTTCAATTGTATGAATCAGGTCTTTGTAAGCTAGTAATTAACTACAGGGCCATAATTTTTGTGGGCTTGGGTGATTTAAATTCAGGCTTTAGTTAAAGACTAAACTTGCAGGCCAAGTTTCAGTACTCCAACAACAAAGACATTTAGATAGCACTGCCTGGGTTTTATAAATGATGTAAAATGTATAAAATGGACGTTTACCTGTGTTTTTGACCTTGAGCAAGAGTGATATATGGCATATCTAAATATGTCATGCTAAGGTCAAATGGATTGCTGATTTGACAGTCATATAAGGGGGGGGGTCAGCTTTTTTAGTTTGGGCTTTCTTTTACATTTACGTTTGCAGCATTTAGCAGATGCTTTTATCCCAAAAATTATGACAATACAATTTGAGCTGTTAAGGGTTATGGGCAACAGTTGCCATATGGGAACAGGCAATCTCATGAATACTAGTTTAGTACCTTAGAACTGCTGTTCTATCACCGCCTTGCCTAATTTTACATATTCCCCAAAAGACCCATGCTTCATGAAAAGGAGTCCCATGTTATGGGAAATAAAATGAGTCAATAACTGCAACACTTGGAAATTGGAGGTCTGACTCCAAATAGGAATAAAGCACCTTTTATGTATCTCTAGCTTTTCAGCAGCAAGTATTGTTGCTATTCCCACTTCTACCCCCACAAAAGCCCCCACCCCTCTGTGAAATGAACTGAAATTTGCAAGGCTTTCCACCCCATTGGGTTTCTCTGGGCAAACTTGCTAAATCCTATTAACACATCCACCAAGGCTTAAAGTGAATGGCGAAAGCTGGCCTGCTACACTTGCATGGAGCTGTGCCATTGATGACAGGTCAGAGTTCATTGGATTAAATGGCAGTGGATTTGAAAGAGTTACAGATGTTTAAAAAGACATATGGATCAGGTTATAAGTGTGTGCGCTCTTGCTAATTAGTTTGCTAATTGATTGCTAATGTGGCAGGCACTTGTTACACTTGCATTTAAGTACTGAATGTGCTTCTAATGAGTCCTTAGGAAAACAAGGACTAAATGTTTATAAGAAAAAGAGAAAACTAAGGTTTTATAGGCATTTGACAAGGTGTGAAAGAGAGCAGCAAAGATACGAGAGATACCAAAATCTTTGGAAATCATTTTTCTGGCACTAGACTGTAATGTTTTTACAGTCAGCCCGGATATTTAAGTACTCAACCAGAGTCTATTTTGGGCTTGTTTGGGGAAGGATGTCATACGTTTTTTTCAAATATACAATAGACCCTTGAGTTACGAACGGTTTACCATACGAACATTTTGGGTTATGAACGATCTTTTTCAACTTCACATACGAACAAATTTTGGATTACGAACCAAAATTTGCGAAACACGTGACGTCACGAACAAGTTGGCTCCAACCGTGTCTCTCTCTCTCTCTCTCTCTCTCTCTCTCTCTCTCTCTCTAAAATATCCCCAGAGAAGGTGCAGAGAAAGCGCAGTTTTTTGTTGTTGTATAATTACTCCTGCCAGTAGCTGTCACTGTGTATCAGACAGAGGGGACATTGAGTAAGAGAGAAGAAGGAAGTTATTCTTTCGTGAAATTACACCTACAAAATACAACACTATTGAAATAAATAAGGAAATAATAGAGAAATATGAGAGTTATTGTTGTTTCTGGTAGATACAATGTATTATGGTGTATGGTACAGCACACGTACTGTACTGAAATGTGATGTGTGTTTATGTACAGTACAGTATTGTTGATTATTATTGTTTATTACAGGAATGTCTATTCTATAATTTAAGATTAAGGGGAAATATACTTGTATTTATAACAAAAAAGACAATTTAAGACATTAGAAAGGTTAGGTAAGGGGGGGTTTGGGAGGTCTGGCACGGATTAATTCTATTTACATTATTTCTTATGGGAAAAATAGGTTTAACTAACGAACACTTTGACTTAAAAACAGCCCTTCGGAACCAATTAAATTCGTAAGTCAAGGGTCCACTGTATATACAAACTGGAACTGGATTGTTTGTGTGAACAATCTTTACAGGCAGCTAGGTGTAGGTAGTTTCTGTCAGTGACCCAGGTATAAACCTCAAAACAGGCTTTATGAAATGCAAATTACAGGAAAAAATAGATTTGCATTTATGTATTTGCAGTAATTTATTCAATATATGTACATCTGCTCCACAGTTTTTAATATTGAATAAATACATTATTAGTAGTCGTATAATCAGTTTGTCACTAATAGAACTTGCTGCAATCACACATAAGAAAGCAATATCATATTACAAATGTTTAATAAGATTTTAAAACTAATCTTTGTTTCTTCCTTAAGTGAGACATTGTCACAATGATTATTTTATATTGCATGAATGTGTTTTGTCAATTATTAAGGTGCATTTGCAACTGTCAGGTTAAAAAGTGCTAAAATGCCTGTCTTGTCAATTGTATTGTCATGTGTTATACGTTGTAGACACTTATCATGGATTTAATTTAAGGGGGAAAAGCATGATACACCATTTTTGTTCTTTTATTTTATTTTATTTTTATGTTTTACAACCGTTTTGAATTTACAATGAGAAAAGCTCTATATGTCCACTGTCTTGGGGCTTCTTTCAAGAATTTTGTTATTCAGTGCAAAAACAACATTACATAATAGAAATTATTGCATATATACACAATCTTAATACTTTTGTAAATTTGCTGACATTCTGTTTACATCAGTCACCATGCTACAGGCCAGCTAACTGTCCCTCTTTCTCGCAGAAGGTCTGAGCTGTATGAATAAAGAGCACGGCTGCGCTCATATCTGCAGGGAGACACCCAAAGGTGGAGTGTCCTGTGAGTGCCGACCAGGCTTTGAGCTGGCCAAGAATCAGCGGGGCTGCATTTGTAAGTGCCAATAGTATTGTGTTTTTTGGTTTTATGTGTGCATGTATTAAAACTTGAATGGAAATGCTTTAAGTAGGAAAAATGGCTTAGCACTGTAATCAAGAAGAAAACCTTATGCAAAGAAAACAAATGTCAGAATGGACAAGTGCATTTATAAACCACCAAAAACAGATATGTTATGAATTTGAAGCTGCTGACATTGTTGACACAGTAAAGTGATCTTTATATTGCTATGTGCTTAAAGACTTTGTCCATGTAACTAGCAACAAACTTTAGTCAAGCTTTAAGGTGCTGGCTGTGGACATTGGGAGCTAGTACCAGCAGGTTCTAATTAATGGCAGACCTCTTTTTGGTGGTTATTTGATTAAATCTTACCATCCAGACAAACCTTTAAGCATAACATGGGAGTTTGGGGTGCTGGAGCCTATCCCAGCTTTTCAATGGGTGCAAGGCACACAGTAACACCCTGGACAGGGCGCCAGTCCATCGCAGGGCAGACACACACACACACACTCACACGTACGCACCCATTCACCTATAGGGCAATTCAGTGTCTCCAATTAACCTGCTTCATGTTTCTGGACTGTGGGAGGAAACCGGAGCTCCCGGAGGAAACCCACGCAGACATGAGGAGAACATGAAAACTCTGCACAGAAAGGTCCCGGACCACCCTGCCTGGGGATTGAACCCAGGACCTTCTTGCTGTGAGGTGACAGTGCTACCCACTTAGCCACCGTGCCGCCCCTTGCTTAAACACAAAAGTATGCCGCTCAGGTGGCGCAGACATGCGCTGCAACCAGAGCTGGATTTCGAAGGAGCGTCGTTTCGAATCCAGCTCTGCCTTCACGGTCGAGGCTGGGCGGCTATGGACAACGATTGGCCTGTTGTCCGGGTGGGGGGCGGGACTTGAGACCGTAGGGGATGCTCTCTCAGGAACGGGACGGTTGCGCCCTCTGCTGGCTGGTTGGTGGCGCCTGTATGGAGACGGGAGGGGGTGTGGCGGAGTGTGTGATCCTCCGTGCACAGTACTCTGCCACGCTACTCTCGTCAAGTGTGGGTGATAAGACGGTCGATTGGCTGTGCAAGTTTCGGAGGAGGCGTGGAACGGCCTCGTCAGCCCCAATCAGGAGCAGGAATCCGCACTAATGAGAGGATGATAGATGGGATGAAATTGGACGTGCTAAATTAAAAAAAAAAAAAAAAAAAAAAAAACCCCACAAAAGTATTTAAATTTGCCATTAAAAAACAGGCAAAGCATTTTAAATTTATATATACATGCATTGATCAGGACATTACCAAGATGTCCTTCGACTTATGTATGTTGCAAAGTGGATTGTCCTACAGAGCGTTTTAGTGCCATCTTTTTATAGGGAAAGAATGTACACAAGCATGGCCATCCTTGAAGAAAATTCACTGAGCACTACATTGCTATGATGGCCTGTTCCAATGCCTGCATGGCTTGGTCATTTTTGGTATTTTATCATGGAAATTTTGACTGTGATCATGCAGCCCCATAAACAGTAGCCTCAGTAACATTCTTCTTGGTCTGTAAAAGACTCTATAGCCTTCATGTTCTTTGGCATCAATTAGTCCTCATGGCTGACCATAAACACACCTTGCTGTATCAGAGATACATTAACCCAGTCATCTAGCTATCATTTTTGGCCCTTATCAAAGCCCTTATTTAAGTCAAATCTAATGTGTTTGACATGTGTACTATGAATAACTACTGATAGCCCAACATTAAATATATATTCTACAAAATAGGCATTGCCATGCAAATTGTTGAGGATATGCTAATGTTTTGACTCATAGATAGTGTACAGTAGATATTGTAGTAATAGAGTTCTGTTTTTCTATATTCTGTAGTGACCTGTATTCATGGCAATGGGGGGTGCCAACACATCTGCGAAGACACAGAGCAAGGACCAGTGTGCAGGTGTCATGCCAGATACACACTTCAGGCAGATGGTCGCTCTTGTGTAGGTAAGAAGTCATTGATTATGCTCCTTTATATCTTGTCTTTGGGTGTAAAGAATCACACTCACACTCAGACTGCAGCTATTTTTTTGGAAAGCTGCGCATGACTGATTTTAACTGTTTTTTTCAAATTTCCAAACAAAGTTAGTGATAGGAATCATAAACACACACCCTCCCGCCCACTCATCAGATAGTGAGGAGCAACAGCTGGAGCCTGCAGGCTGTATCTTCTCACTACAAGTGTGTGTGGGGGGTCTGTGTTTATCGCTACATCATCTCCGCCTGCATTTTTTGGCTTTCAACTTATCTTGGTTTTGCATTGAATAAAACTATCATGATTCAAGTTTAAATGATTGTTGCCTAAAGGCATGCCTAAGGGAGGTCTGTTGCAATTCTGCACCTACATTCTGAGGGTAAATTTAGTCAACATCAGGCTAGTGGTTATGTAACATCAATGGTAAAGTGGAAAACACTGTTCATGCTCTATAGTCTCTTTCACACATGCACTTGTACTTGTTAGTTATTAACCAGAAATTTACTGAGTTTGGATTATTTGTGAAAGCACCACAACGTCAGAATACTGTGTAAACTGACATAGCAGTTTACTGGACCAAGACCTAGTAACTGCCAGGTAGTCTTCCCATGTGTGAACAAAGAGCAATACATTAGTAAGGTAAATACTAAGGCCTGTGATTTAAACTATTACTACTGTACACATGTATATGTGCTGTATCTGTGCACTGATTTTACAGTAGGGCATAACATAATGATCATAACACTACACAATTTTACGCTACACAGTATGTTCAAACTGTACCTATGTAGAAATACTGTGTCCTTCAGACACAGCTTTTTAATATTTTACCATTCTTTGGTCAGACATCTTTTTTAAGGGAAACTCATTTTTTCAAAATATGCTTTAGCTGATTTTATAATAATTTATAATTAAAATGACAATATAATTATCATATTTTTTTTCTTTATTAGGAGATAAGGTAGACTACTTAGGCAGTCTATACTTTCATAAAAATTTTATGCTGTTGGAGGCTATTGAAGGTGACTTTATCAGTATGTATGGCAACATATTTACCCTAAAATTTGTGGAGATCGTCAGCAAAGGGTGTTTGCAGCATGAAGTGCGATGATTCTGGTACATTTGACCATGCAAATAAAATGACTGCTCTTACCATTATGTATCACCCTCTTCACTTAGAATTTGTCAACAGAGGGGTTCAAGTTCTATACTACTTTCACATTTTTACAGTGGCCTTTAATATGCAGTAGATGTTTGGTGAATGGTAGCTCTATCATGAATTTCAGCTTTGTGAATTGTATGACATTTTAGTTAAGGTTGTGGAGAATTTAATTTAATTATGTTGTTATTTAAGTTACTGGTGGTTTTGGTGGGCATTTAGCTTGTAAATTTTAGTTAAGGTTGTGGAGAATTTAATTTAATTATGTTGTTATTTAAGTTACTGGTGGTTTTGGTGGGCATGTATCTTGTAAATTGTCCGTGACCACTGTTCCTATACATGTGAATTAATACATGCTTGAAATTATCAATCCAGATTGAAATATGTAAAGCTGACCCCATAACATGAAAGCATAAAATGGAATCAATAGTTATAGTTAGCCTATGGGGCACTAACCTTAATTGAAATACAGTATTTCCACAAATGTTGGAGAAATACAAACGCTATAACATGGAATAACTTATGATTTAATCACCAGTAAATTACTCTTATAATGAGTCGATAAGCAGAGTTAAGATTCATCTAATAACAGGCTTAAGTGTTTACATCTTCAACTACACAAAATTCATTGTATGTGGGATTGTTTTGTCACATCACGTGTACCAGTTCAGCAATGTTTAATGAGTGACACTTGGTAAATTACCTTGTGATGCTGCCATGTGGAAATGTCACAAAGCTCATTACTATTGGTAAAGTTAGCCTAGTATTTACATGGATTTTAAGTGTTAATAAATATCAGTTGAAATAAGCACGCTTAAGTGTGGTTATCATGGGTCAATGTTTGCAGTAGTTTCTACATGAAAGAATCTGTTTCCATGGCGACCCATTGCATTTATAAAAATGACTTTTTGGATTAATACCTTAAGGTTTTTATTTTGAATATACACTGAATATACACTGTATGGACAAAAGTATTGGCACACATCTCTTAGTCATTGATTTTAGGATTTTCATTCAGTCCCATTGCCTCAGATGCATAAAGCACCTATCCTAGCAGTCTGCCTTTATAAACATTTGTGAAAGAATGGGCTCTAAAGAGCTCAGTGAGATTGAGCATGATTCTGTAATAGGATGCCACTATTGGAACAAGTCAGTTTCTAACATTTCTTCCCTCCTAGATATTCCAACACCAACTGTTAGTGGTATTATTGAAAAGTGAAAGGGTTTAGGTTGCAAAACACAGCAAATCAGACATAAACTGGCAGACCATGTAAAGGTACAAAGTGGGGTTGCTTAATGTTGATGCACAAAGTGCATAAAAGTCGCCAATGCTCTGCTGATTTAATAACTGCAGAGTTCCAAACCTCCTCTGGCTTTAACATCAGCACAAAAAAGATTCATGTCATGGGTCTCCATGGCCAAGCAGCTACATGCAAGCCTTACATCACTACACATAATGCCAAGCTTTGGCTGGAGTGGGGTTGAGCACGTTCTCTTTGCACTCTGGAGCAGTGAAAATGTGTTTTGTGAAGTGACGAATCATGCTGTTCTTTCTGGCAGTCTAATGCACGAGTCTGGGTTTGGCAAATGCCAGAGGAACATTACCTGCCTGACTGCATTGTGTCAGCGGTTAAGTTTGGTGGAGGAAGGACAATGCTATGGAGTTGTTTTTCAGGGGCTTCCAACTTTGTGGGAACAGTTTGGGGAAAGATCTTTTTGTTTTAGCATGACTATGCCCCAGAGCAAGGTTTGGTGTGAAAGAACTTGACTTGCTTGGTGTCAGCTTAACTTGACTAACCTCAACCCCAACACCTTTGGGATGAACTAGAGATTTTTTTTGTGTTTGGGTGTTTGTTTATCTTTTTTGTAAGAAGAAGAAGAAGATACTTTATTTGTCATATATACATATACAGATGTACAGTACAATGAAATTCTTTCTTCGCATATCCCAGCTTGTTTGGAAGCTGGGGTCAGAGCGCAGCCATTGTACGGCGCCCCTGGAGCATATTCAGTTTTTAATGCAGTCTAATATGTAAAAAATAAATACCTTTTGTCCTTTTTTACCACTTCAAGTCACAAGTTTACAAGTTTGACTGGAGGAACTTAACTTGACTGACCTGACAACACCTTTGGGATGAACTAGAACAGAGATTGCGAGCTAGATCCTTTCGTCCAACATCAGTGTCTAACAAATGCTCTTTTGGATAAATACTTAAAAATTCTGACATACAAACTCCAAAATCTAAAAAGCCTTCCAGTAAGAGTAACAGCTGTTATAGCTACAAACTCAGTAAGAATAAATATGGATTTAGAATAAGATGTCATAAAAGCTTTTGCAGGTATAATGTGTAGGTGTCAATTTTTCAACATTTTATTTAATTAGAATATTAATCAGCTGCAATGCGTTTTCCACTATTTGTGATGCCATATGTACAGTGTATCACAAAAGTGAGTACACCCCTCACATTTCTGCAAATATTTCATTATATCTTTTCATGGGACAACACTATAGACATGAAACTTGGATATAACTTAGAGTAGTCAGTGTACAGCTTGTATAGCAGTGTAGATTTACTGTCTTCTGAAAATAACTCAACACACAGCCATTAATGTCTAAAAAGCTGGCAACATAAGTGAGTACACCCCACAGTGAACATGTCCAAATTGTGCCCAAATGTGTCGTTGTCCCTCCCTGGTGTCATGTGTCAAGGTCCCAGGTGTAAATGGGGAGCAGGGCTGTTAGATTTGGTGTTTTGGGTACAATTCTCTCATACTGGCCACTGGATATTCAACATGGCACCTCATGGCAAAAAACTCTCTGAGGATGTGAGAAATAGAATTGTTGCTCTCCACAAAGATGGCCTGGGCTATAAGAAGATTGCTAACACCCTGAAACTGAGCTACAGCATGGTGGCCAAGGTCATATAGCGGTTTTCCAGGACAGGTTCCACTCGGAACAGGCTTCGCCAGGGTCGACCAAGGAAGTTGAGTCCACGTGTTCAGCGTCATAACCAGAGGTTGGCTTTAAAAAATAGACACATGAGTGCTGCCAGCATTGCTGCAGAGGTTGAAGACGTGGGAGGTCAGCCTGTCAGTGCTCAGACCATACGCCGCACACTGCATCAACTCGGTCTGCATGGTCGTCATCCCAGAAGGAAGCTGATGCACAAGAAAGCCCGCAAACAGTTTGCTGAAGACAAGCAGTCCAAGAACATGGATTACTGGAATGCCCTGTGGTCTGACGAGACCAAGATAAACTAGTTTGGCTCAGATGGTGTCCAGCATGTGTGGCGGCGCCCTGGTGAGAAGTACCAAGACAACTGTATCTTGCCTACAGTCAAGCATGGTGGTGGTAGCATCATGGTCTTGGGCTGCATGAGTGTTGCTGGCACTGGGGAGCTGCGGTTCATTGAGGGAAACATGAATTCCAACATGTACTGTGACATTCTGAAACAGAGCATGATCCCCTCCCTTCGAAAACTGGGCCTCATGGCAGTTTTCCAACAGGATAACGACCCCAAACACAACCTCCAAGATGACAACTGCCTTGCTGAGGAAGCTGAAGGTAAAGGTGATGGACTAAACCCAATTGAGCACCTGTGGCGCATCCTCAAGTGGAAGGTGGAGGAGTTCAAGGTGCCTAACATCCACCAGCTCCGTGATGTCATCATGGAGGAGTGGAAGAGGATTCCAGTAGCAACCTGTGCAGCTCTGGTGAATTCCATGCCCAGGAGGGTTAAGGCAGTGCTGGAAAATAATGGTGGTCACACAAAATATTGACACTTTGGGCACAATTTGGACATGTTCACTGTGGGGTGTACTCACTTATGTTGCCAGCCATTTAGACATTAATGGCTGTGTGTTGAGTTATTTTCAGAAGACAGTAAATCTACACTGCTATACAAGTTGTACACTGACTACTCTAAGTTATATCCAAGTTTTATTTCTATAGTGTTGTCCCATGAAAAGATATAATAAAATATTTGCAGAAATGTGAGGGGTGTATTCACTTTTGTGATACACTGTATGTGTGTGTATTTTAGTAAACATAGTTAGTTATAGTTAGTGATATTTCCTATGTGTCCGGACTTTAGGGACACCTTGTAGAGTATGTAGCCAACTAATTGTTATTCATCAACAAACAAGCAAAAGTGTTATTAAACTAAACACAAATAAAGCTTAATTTATTTGAGTGATATGACATCCAGCACTTTAAAAGTCCACATCAAAAGTATGTGGACAAAGTGCCAAGAGCTGGTGAGGGCTTTATTTTCAAAAACATGGAAGTCAATATGAAAGTTATCCCCCTTGCCTTTACTACAAAATGGACTCCACTTTTCTGAAAAAGCTTTCCATGAGGTTTTGGCGTGTACTATTTGTACTATTGCTAATTTTATCAATTCTGTCCAAAGACTATTGCTGAGGTCAGGCACAAATGCTGAACGGGAAGACTTGTCTCGCTATCAACTTTCCAATAATGAAGGATAATTTATAGCTACATTAGTTCTGTTATAAATGACTTAATACAGTTTTATTTATTTAGGATAAATTTAGACACATTTAAAGTAACTAAACTCATTATTTTGATTTCAGCTGAAATTAGAGGTGTTTTTTAACACTTAACTGCTATCCATAATATTAATGAGGAAACAGATGCTGTATTTATTTAAGCATGGGAAATGTTTGAGACGAAGATTGAGAAACACTGTAGAGTATGCCTGGAATTCAAAACTTATCTCTGCCTTTATCTTAGCTCATACCAGTACATGTATTCCAGCTTAATATTGCTATTTTATTTTTCTAGTCTTTGGGTGGTATTATCTCCACTAACTACTGCAGCTTTTGCTCATCCTTTAGTTTCTGGTCTGAACGTACATTCAGTTTTTGATGTAATATATATAAAAATAAATAAATATTCTGTCCTGTTTTACCATTTCAAGTCAAAAGTTTACAAGTTATTACATGCTTGTTAAAAAGCACTCCACAAATTCTCTTAGTCATTGTCCTTTTTCTTTTTTCATTTCAGAAAGAGACGAAGTTGCCAACACCAGCTCTGATCACAATGCCACTTCACTTTTTGCTGAGGTGGATAAGCGTGTCAAGAGGCGACTACTCATGGGTAAATATGCTACCAGAACAACAATATAGAATTGTCATCATGATCACAGTCCTTAAAATAGTAAACTTATACTAATAGAAAATTATATAGGGCATCAGTGTAAAAAAACTTGAGCATTTCCCATCCATGCTGGGCATTCCTCAGGTTTTGAGACAAACTGTGAAATGGCAGAGAATCTGCGTTTTCTCACCTCAGATCCTGCTACTGTAAAATCTGCTCTAGTGACGGTGTGGTAAATTTCACATGTGTTGTTGTGTAGAGGTGTTACTGTATTTATGTGTCTGTTACCAATGATATAGTAGTATTTGTGTTTTGCCACTGTCACTGTGTGAAACCCATAGCACTTTATTAATATCAGGGACGGAAATACACTATGACCGAAAGTATGTGGACACCTGACCACATGCTTGAGGACACCCTTTTTTAAATCCACTGGATTTTACATGGAGTTGACCCCCCCTCTTATGCAGTTGTAACAGCCTTTACTTTCCTTGGAAGGCATTCCACAAGGCATTCCTCAATTGTTTTTTATTTTACATTGATCTGTGATACAAAACGTCTATGAATGGCAGCACTGCCAGACATTTTAGCTTTGTAAAGTCAGTTTCATATACTATAAACCTTCCTGAAAGAGTGGTACCTATTACAGCCATAAAGCTTTGGTTAAGTTCAATATTAGAACCCATGTATTTGGAATGGGAAGTCCAACATGCTCATACATAGGTATTCACACATATTGCCATATTATGTATTTTGAATTGATTTGTAAATTATATTTGATTTATTGGTTATCTTTGTGGCTGGCATTTGTCCTATGAAGTGTCATTTAACCCATTCACTTTTTTGTGTTTTTACTTGTGACCATCATGTCTCTGTTGCTTGTAGTCAGGGTTTAACACTACAAGGCTGTTCCCCTTAAAACCTTTTAAAGATTGGGACTGGTGCAGCTACACATTAGTCACTCACTATTTGGCCTCTTTTTGAGTCATTTGTTGGGTCTCTTGTTTACATTTGCATTTATGAATTTGGAGGATGATTTTAAGTGACTTAAGGTGAGCGGTTAGGGGTTCAAGAGTTGTAGCTGAGTAAAAGAAGGGTTTGAACTCTCAGCTTTCTGATTGGTAATTCAGATTATAAATCTTTGAGCCATTACTGCCACCATACATGTGTATCAAAAACCTGGAAATAATCATTGCACCATCTTGTATCCAGTTTTAAATACAAAATGCAAGATGCAATGCAAGAGTAAGCATCAGTTGGTCCAATGGTCAGCCATCCTCCTCATTTTAAACTGGTGCATGTCATTGTTCTTCCTGGCACCAAATCACTTCAGCCATAACATTATGTTAGAATTCTGGGAATTTTCCATTTTTCTGACCAATCTGCTAAGTTTTAAAATGACTCAGAAATGTCATGTTTATCCCGAATGCATCTGGCCAAGTTTTTACACTTGTGAGTCATGCCTGTTATCCTGAAGCTAACCTCAAGTCAACGTGGCATTATTAAATGAGGAATCAACATAAAATTCATATAAATGTCTGAGTAGACCTCGGTTAATAATTACAATAGTTCTACCTTAAAAATAGATAAAGTGATTAGAGGTCATGTATAATTTTGAGGTTTTTCTTTCAGAAACTTGTGCTGTGAACAATGGTGGATGTGACAGTATGTGCAAGGACACGTCTACAGGTGTCCGCTGCAGCTGTCCAGTAGGATTCACCCTTCAACCTGATGGCAAGAGCTGCAAAGGTATAAACCATTATCTGTTGTAGTCAATTTCATGGATTAACTGCATTGTAGAACCCAAATCTAGACTTAAGCTCTGTTGTGTGTGTGCTTTTACAGACATAGATGAATGTGAAGTACACAATGGTGGCTGTGACCACTTCTGCAGAAACACCATCGGCAGCTTCGAGTGTAACTGTCGCAAGGGATTCAAACTGCTGACAGATGAGCGCTCATGCCAAGGTCAGGCTTCTGTTCTTCTGTACGGGGTGGTGTGTTTGTGTGCGTAGTCGGACTCTGAGATAAGACAGGGTGGGAGTCTTCTGAAGGGTGCCAGTATCGACTTGCCAGATTTCTTTGAAGATTCTTTACCTGGGCGAGTATAAAAGCTCGTTTTAAGAATTCATTTTGGTAAAGCATAACGACTCCCACCCTCAGAGGAATGTACCTCTCCCTGTTATTTGTAACCAAGGCAAAGATTGTTTCTTTCATATTCAATGTGATGTTTAATCTGAGAATAAGCCTATGTAAACGTGACAGATGTGCATAATTACATGTGGTGTGTGTATATTTGCTTAATTATAGATATTGATGAGTGCTACTTTGAGAGGACATGTGACCACACTTGTCTGAATTCCCCGGGAAGCTTTCAGTGTGTGTGCAGCAAGGGCTACACTCTCTATGGGCTGACACGCTGTGGAGGTATAACTTGTCTAGATTGCATGTTTATGTCAATTTTCTTTGAAGCAATTACAATTAGAGATAATAATAAGTGGTGGACACAATACAGCATTTTCTAAATCAGTAAATGAAAGAGTTTAAAAATGGCAAACCACAATAAAAGACTAAAAGGCTCTAAGTGATATTTGTCTACCATACCTCAGATATTTACTACCTGGCAAAAGGCGTGTTGACCATCAGCTTGTTGGACTTGCAGTTCCAAAACCACTCACTCACTTTCTTAACCTCTTATCCAATTAGGGTCGCGGGTGTGTGTGTGTGTGTGTGTGTGGAGGGGGGGGGTTGCTGGAACCTATCCCAGCTTTTCAATGGGTGCAAGGCACACAGTAACACCCTGGACGGGGCGCCAGTTCATCGCAGGGCAGACACACACACACACATTTACCTACAGGGCAATTCAGTGTCTTCAATTGTTTTTTGGACTGTGGGAGGAAACCGGAGCTCCCGGACGAAACCCACACAGACACGGGGAGAACATACAAACTCCACACAGAAAGGACCCGGACCACCCCGCCTGGAGATCGAACCCAGGACCTTCTTGCTGTGAGGCGACAGTGCTACCCACCAAGCCTCCGTGCCAGTTCCAAAACCATAAAACACCAAAACATAATAATAAGAAGCAGTGTCCACATACTTTCAGGCAAGCAATATGGGTCTGTATAAAAACCAAGTGAGCTGTCTTGCTGCCTACTGCCTACCTAGGCAACTACATAAGTAGAGAGGATTCTAATAAGACATTGAACTTAGAAGAAGAAGAAGGTATACTTTATTTGTCACATATACATATACAGTTGTACAGTACAATGAAATTCTTTCTTCGCATATCCCAGCTTGTTTGGAAGCTGGGGTCAGAGCGCAGGGTCAGCCATCGTACGGCGCCCCTGGAGCAGACAGGGTTAAGGGCCTTGCTCAAGGACCCAACAGTGGCTGCATATCAGAGCCTGGATTTGAACCGCCAATCTTCCGGTTGATAGCCCAAAGCTCTACCCACTAGGCTACCACTGTCCCGTTATAAGACTGTTATAAGACAGTATATACTGTTATAAGACAGATCATATAGACGCACTAACAGGCCACACAAGCTCACAGAATTAGACCAGCGCGTTGTGAAACAGCACTCACTATTGGGTTCCATCCTGCATTAACAGCAATGACAGCACATTGAATTGCATATTTAAAGCTTAATGGTTAGAGCTTTCATTGCTTAGCAGTAAAACACATTTATAATTCTACAGTGCACAATCCAAGCATGAGTTGTGTAAACCACCCCATTGTTAAACTTTGGGGAAGTAGAAATACATTAAGTGAGGGTATTACTTCCACCCTCCATCTGGCAATCTTATGGACTTTTGTGGGTTAAGTAGGTGCCATAATAACAGCACACTCAGATACCATATTGCCTCCTAAAAGTTTTGTGGCAGGGGTATATTGGTCTGAGCTGTTTTAAGTGGTTTAGACTGTGCCACATAGTTTCCTTTAGATGAAAGCAAAATTTAAATGCTACAACTAACATTGATATTCTAGAGAAAACTGAGCTTCCAGATTTGTGACAACACAAAGCCTGTTTCCTGTTTTAGCCTGACAATGTTTCTTTGCACAAATCAATGCCTGAAAATGGTTCAATTGGGAGTGAAAGAAATGTACTACTCTGCACAAAGAACCTGACCAAAACCCTACCCAACATAGTAGTGTTGTCCACAGCTAAATCCAAATTATACCTAGATGTAAAGATCTAAGTGGTAGTTTGCTTTTGGTGATGCTGGAGGTGGGTGGTGTGGGATATAGTAAGTATGATGTTTGTTTACTCAAATAATGGAGGTTAATGTGAGCAATATAGGAGACAGACTGTAGAATTGTGACACATTTATGCTGTAGTATTGAGTCACAGTTAATACTCTGTGCCCAAATATAACATGAATGATGACTGTGAGCCCATGTTTATATTTAAGTTTCTTTTTAATTTCAATTTTTAGTTTTTTGTATTTTTCTACACTTTCAGATTTTAAAACATTTCTATTTTTTGTATCTTGTAACATACATCAACTTGATGAAACCTGGACACATCATCAGTGATGTTACCTGGGGTCCCGGAGTGTTTCAGGTCTTTCGTAATCCACAGCCACCTTGAGGCAACTTCTGCTGCCTCAGTGACCTCCTTAATGGCCCTTCGCTTACTGGGCCCTGTGATGCCCAAGATAAATATACTGTATACGTTTGTCTACTTTGTCTATTTTGTAGCTAATATGGACAAGCAGTCACTTAAGCATTTCACTACCTGTACTGTGTGTGACTATGTATGCGACAAATAAACCTTGATTTGATTCGAGTCATGTTCCAAAAAACTAGTAAAAGCTTTTTTAGAGAGTGTATACTTATATAGAAAGAAAGGGGAGGACCAGCTTTATACTAATAACAGTTGTATTAAATGTACCTTAGTGTTTCAAATGTAAGACCATATGTTTAGTGTAAGATAAAAATACATTTGTGTAAATTGTAATTGTATCTTTGATTTTTGACTCTTTGCAACATTAGATATTAGACAGATAATAAAGAAAATGGCATGTGTCATAGTGTATAGCATACATTTTGCAATAAGGGTGGTTGAGAAACAGTACATATAGTATATGCTATGTCACCTAATTTTATAGGATTTCAGCCATTCTTTTAAAATATTTGATTAATTTGGAACATTTTGATTTTCTTCTCTGTGTTCTTAGACATTAATGAATGCAGTGTGAACAATGGAGGCTGTGGGCACATCTGTGAAAATACTGTTGGTGGTTTCCAGTGTCATTGCCATCCTGGTTACAAATTACATTGGAACAAAAAAGACTGCATTGGTAAGTTTTTATTAACTTCGGTTGTTATGCTTGTCTGATCAGTTTGTGTCTTCATTTTTTGGGACTAAAGCAGGAGATACTTGGACTTCATTATTTGTGCATTACTTTCTTGCCTGCCTTTTGCCTCTGGCTGCACAGTTTCAAGCAACTAACACAAATGCAACTACATCTTTATTTTTTCTCATTTGTATTTCTTCTTTTACATTCCTTGTATTTTCCAATTGATTTCTTTTATCTGTGAGCTTGTGTTGATTTTGTACGTTCAGAAGCAGATGGTTCTTCAACACAGGCAGTCCCAGCCAAACCAACACTAAATTGTAGCAAACATGGGGGGGCTGAGCACTGCTTTCTGACCTGCCAGTCCCAAGTTAACATCAGCAATGGTAAGTACTTAAGTCCTTCTGCCCTTTAATACATTAATCTTTTGGGTCTTGTTTATGTACTCACACTTGAGGCTTGTTGTTTTTGTCTGTCTCCTGCATCTCCCTCTGGTATGTAACATATGTAGGGGCCGAAGATTCTTACACAGTGACCTGTGGCTTGCCCCTGTCAGGACAGTGGGATGACAGTGGGCCTCACTGCCAAGGCAAGTTCTTGCATGCACTACCTTTATTTTTACTCTGCATGATTGTGTACGTAGAAAAGACACAATTTATTAAGGACATAATGACACAGTTCTAATCTAAATGGTACAAATAAGATTCAAGTTGATTATTTTTCAATATATATGAATTAAAAATTTGATAATAGCAACGTCACAGTGTTCCTGTGATTACTTTGTTACTATAATCGTTTGGGAAATGAAGACACACTTTATTGTTGTTGTGAAAGTGGAATATTTTTCCCATTCCTGCTTGACATAATGTCAGCTGCTCAATAGTTTAGGGTCTCTGTTATGGTGTATTGTGCTTCATAATGTGCAACACATTTCCAATTTGAGACAGGTCTAAACAGCAGGCAGGTCTGTCTGTCTGTTTAACTTTGCATTACTATGGTTATGGCTTAAGAAAGTAACAGCCATTATTTCCGAAAACAATTTAAAGGTGGACTTGGCAGATCACATCACACATTTTCACTTTACTTTAGGTTATCTTATTTGAGCCTGGGTCTAAAGATGTGTGGATGTCTGGCTGATGCAGATACTACTAGTCCAGTACTTCTGCTTTGAGTTGTTTTAATTGAGTTGTTTTAACTTGACACTTAGTGTAATATTTGCACTGACTATGGTTTTTCAAAGCATTCCCAAGCTTACATAGTTAGTTTTATTTCAGAAGCATGTCAGTTTTTAATGCAGTGCCATTTGAGGGATTAGAGGTCATTAATATATTTATTATGTGTTGCCAGCTGTGCCCCTCACACACTGAGATTTTTTAGAACTCTTTAAATTTTTAATTGAGGGGCTGTAAATGATTTAATCCTTAATTCCCTGTAATAGTGCTTGTTACTAAGGTGTTGGACTATTCACCTATGCAGTTTTTCCTAAAATGGTGAACCTTGACCTATATTCCTTGCAATACTGTAGTACACTTCACAACGACGATTGGCTCTCCTTTGTCCACCATAAATTATAAAAGAATATAGAAATATATCATTTATTTTTGCTTTTTTTTAGCTGTTCTGTTGCATGTCATTGGGCAAACTATTTTAATAGAGGCACTTACTGCCCTATTTATACACATGAGCCTACAAAGTGCAGTTGTAGCCTAGTAGTTAAGGTACTGGACTAGTAATCAAACGGTCGCTGGTTCAAGCCCACCACTGCCAGGTTGCCACTGTTGGGCCCTTGACCTTAACCTTGATTGCGTAGACAATATATACTGTCCCAGTTCTGCAAGTCACTTTGGATAAGCAACATTTTTTGCATTTAAATATAAATACAAATGCCTGGTTTATCCAAGGTTTGAGCTCTTTGCAGGTCACTAGGCTTCCTCCACACCAATCTTTTTAAACACTGTTTTCATTGTGCACAGTTAACAAAGTTAGCAAAGTTAACAACATTTATTTCATACAGAGGATTTCATACACATGTTGTGGTGTGTTTGAATTAATGTAACAAAAAAATTAGACAGGGTGTCCAAATACTTTTGGCCAAGTAATGTAAATGAATACTAGTTGTAGTTTTTTATTCAGGCAGAAGTTGTCTGTCATTATGATATGTTTGGACCATGTTTTTAAAGTAATGCCACAAATCTTTCTTGTTTTCAGCATTAGAATCGTCATGCACTCAGAGGATCAAAACCATAGCCACTTTTAAATCTGGCCAGGGGAAGTGCGGACTGAAACGGAGTCAGGAAAAACTCACTGAGAGCTTAAACATGGCTCTGTCAGGTAAAATTCAGTTCCCTTTTTTTACTAAAAAAACTAAACAAATCCACAGCCACTGCTTTGATGTACGGACATAAATCTGCCATTTCCTGCAAGAACGTTGTTCAAACAATTCCTGTTTACATTACCTCAACCATGGTTCATATGAGGAAGTTAACAAAATAAACCTGGCTTCATGACTGGTGAAATATCAATGAAGATGGATCAATGTTGGGGCTAGGTAAAACCTGAGAAAGGGTCATGTTGGAGTTTAAAATTACATGTTTTTGCACTACTGGTAGTTCCAGGGCATTAGGCAGAGCTAAGTGGTGTGTATTTCAACATCATTTCAGCCAAGCCATCAGTCACTTGGACTTGCGATTGTTTTACAATTCAGTGGCTTAAAGAGTCAACTTTCTCCAATGTTCCAATTGAATGTGACCCTAAAAAGGCATTACATTGTATTTCCTTTGGTAAACTATTTATATCCAGAATTAAGAGACATATAGAAAGATGTAGTTAATAGTTTGATAGCTGTTTTGATGCAACAGGTACTGGGTACTTCAGCGCTTCAGTTAAGAACACTGCATTCAGATACCTTAGTGCAAACTTTGAGTATGGTAGGGAAGGAATTATTCTATGAATTAAAAAAATACAAGACTTTTCCTGTTTTAGCTTTGCAATGCATTTTGCAAAATGCAGGGGTTTTAGTTTAAGAGTAAAGTACATGACCTTATTTTAATAAATTAGATACATTAATTGCTGTATTTTTCTTTCCTTAGACAAGGATGCTTTGCCTACAGAAAATGTGCAGTTCAGCTTTGTAAGGCTGCACTGCACCTCCTCAGGCTACCGACCGAGAAGCCGTCATGGGCGTAAGGCAGTGGAGGACGAGGGCTCCTCTATTACAGCCCTGTTTGAGCTGGATGTAAACCCAGAGGAGGTAACAGGTTGGTTTCGCTGCAGCCCTTGCGTCTGCTTTTAACTGCATCAGACTTCTTGCTTTAATCTATCTGCTTGCGCTGTTAGTTCCTTACCAACACTTTTACACTTGCTACTAAAACAAATCACTAAGAGAAAGTATCTCCTGTTTTGAGATGGCTAAAGCAATTTGTTTGGTAATGTAACATGTGGGTGGTGAAATGTGTGCATGTTTTAGGTATTTGTGGTGGTTGCAAACTCACTGTGTTAGTGTGTTGGTTATTGTGATTTTATCAAGCTTTTTTCTCAGCAGAGGGCTGTGACCTTGCATGCATGAGGCGGCGCTCAGAAAAGCGATTACGGAAGACCATTCGTACTCTTCGCAAGTCCATCAATAAAGAGCAGTTCCATCTGCACTTTGCTGGCTCAGAGTATGAACTGGCCAAAAAACTGGCACGGCCTGCTGATGGCCCTGAACATTGCAGCCCAGGGCATGTGCTATTCAATAAGAAATGTGGTAAGTGACTTTATCCTTTTTCTTATGTATTGCTTTTCTTTCCTTTTTTATGAGCCACCTAATAATTATCATACTGTTTCATTAAGCTACTGTGATCAGTCTAAACCAAAGAAAGTTAAATAGCTTTTGGTAATGTATCTATTAACAGGGTTGGACGTGCAGTGCAACAATCCCCACACACCTGCAAGAATGGAAATAAAACCCATTTGCAGATAATTAATAATATGAGAATAATATTGGGACTTTATGCCATTAATAAAAAATGGGGACAATGCAAAAAAGAGGTGGCCAAATAATTAGAACCAAAGTAACAAAATAATGACACAGTAACATTCATAACCCAGGATGGAGAAAGTGGATCACGACTGGATGTTGTGATATAACAGGCAACTCGTAACAGCTTTTGAAACCAGAACAGTCAGAAAACTATCAGAACCTGCTGGCTTGGCTATTATTGAGTGGAACCCCTTATCCCTCCTCTCGCGTGTAACATGGTTTTACATGTGGTTCCCCTCTGTAAACATTTGAGCACTACTGGGGCAAACCACTTTCACAGTGGGTCTCTCTTGGAGTGCCCTAAAATGTTACAAGATCAGGGGCAGTTTCCAGAAACCAAAAAAATGCTGACTTCCCAAGCTACCCGGCATTACAGCTTCACAGAAAATGCAAGTGTGTCAACAACAAGCTGGTGTAGAGGAAAAAGAGAGGCTGTGATGTATAGAAAATCTTTTACCTGGAACGAATTAACATTCATAAGGCACAGGTGATTGTCATTTAGGAGGGATTGACCGATCACACATGCCTCCATGCCTGATTTGCTGGCCAAACTAGGCAGTGCAGAACGACACCACTAACATGGGTGAGCTGCTGAACCCAGTTACAGTATCCGAATGTATCAAATATAGAATATTTCAGTTCTCATAATTATATGCAACAAATGTAAATGTTAGGGAGACTTTAAAGGCCCATGTCTGGTTCACTGCACTTGCTTACATTGCCCTTGTCTAAATTAGTGCTGTGTGTTGTGTTGCTTTATTTGCTTATCATAAATTGCAGTCTCATAGCTTGGCATTACACATACACTATATGGCCAACATTGTTTGGACACTTGACCATGAGCTTGTTGGACATTCTATTTAAAAAAAAAAACATATGGCATTAAAGTAGAGCCACTCCTTTGAGAAGGCTTCTCACAAGATTTGATTGTGGGAATTTGTGCCCATTTAGTCAAAAGAGCATTTATATGTCTGGGCTCTGATGTTGGTCAATAAAGCCTTAACTGATGTTCTAGTTCATTTCAAAGCTGTTTAGTAGGGCTGAGGTCAAGGCTCTGTGCAGGCCACTGAAGTTTCTGTAACCAAGCTTTTCTTTACGTCTTTATAGACCTTGCTTTGTGTCCAGGGGCACATTCATGCTGAAAAAGAAATGACCTTCCCTAAACTGTTGCTGCAAAGTTGGAGGGATATAATTTTCTTTATATAATTAGTTTATTATATCTGTTGGCAATTGGCTAAAACACATAAATAAAAAAAACTAATTGAAGGGGTGTCTTAATACTTCTGTACATATAGTATAGTATTCTTCATTATTATATATTCAGCATTGAGGTCTAGTCTGAGTTATTCAGTGACTGGTCACTTTACAGCAGTGAGCTTTGGGGATTGTTTTTTTTTAATCATGTTAATCATTGTCTGGAATTTTGCATCAGTTAGTTGATGAAAAAGCATCCTCATTATCATTTCCTACTTTTTATAAAATCATATAAATCATTTGTTTGGATTTCACCCCACCTATAATAGTTCAGTGAGTTAGATAAGCTTCTTAACTGTGTTTATTTATTTATTTCATTTTAATGTGTTTTTGCTGAGCTTTCAGCTAGATTATTAGTAGATTACAAGGCTGCATGAACAGGTAATTTGAACACCTACTTTTAATAAATCATATTAAGTTATTTACACTTTCAATGCACCTCTAATTTTTGCCAGTTGGACACATTGTATAGGGGCTGCAGTTGGCTGGAATACACATATGTTTTATGAGTTCCCAGAGAATTAACCACTGAAGGGTTTTGGGCAACCTTGGCTAAGTCGTTCTGTGGATACCTCATTGTTTCTAACACAGATAAAGTACCAAGAGGGGGGAAATTCTTAAAGGCCTGTTTGTAATAAAGCTTTTGAGAACAATGCCTCCTTTTATGATACCATCATAAGGTCTGAGAGGTCCATTAGCTTTTAAAAGACCTAGTGTCAACACAAGGGACACTACAAGTGTTGGGTTTACTTCTTGGTTTGTGTCCATACCTGTCAGTAGACTGTAAACTGCCCTTCTTCACTTAAGTAAATTGTAAATGTTGCAGTATTTGTAAAACTGAGCCCCCTTTTTTTAGTCTAATGCCCATATAAGACTTTTAAAAGTGGTTTTATTTTTTCATGTTTGTCATGTTTTCTTATAATATAAGAATATGAGAAAACACAAAACATAGTTTTTAGATCATTTATTTATCGAGGGGAAAAGGTTATACACCTATATCACAAAATAGTGTGCCCCCAGTGTGTACCACCAACTATGACCAAATGCTTCCGTCGTAGAAGTCTTTTTGACTGTTTTTGGTAAAGCATAAATCATGGTTTTATCATTAATAGTCATCTAGACCCTAGGGCAACAAAACATTATTCTCTAATAAAACAAAACACACAAACCAAACCATAAGTTATACAGACATAAGACTTGGTCAACAGGTAGTAGCCCTGCCACTAATTCGAAGATCCAAAACAGTTAAGTCTTTAGAAAATCAAAACGAGGGTAAATGCTGTACACTGTTCATTGCATGTAGATTATTTAAAACTCTGTAGTTTGCTTGAATCTATCCCTCTTGCTCTTTTTTAGTTGGGGGTTGGGCTAAATGCGTCTGATTTATACAAGTAGTTTTGGCTTGGAAAGTAAAGAGGACTGGCATTACCATTACCCAGCTCGCACTGATCTTTTATACAGTGGATTCCGGTTCAATTTAGAGCACTGCTGACTTTTCAAAAAACCGCATTGCATCACTTTAAAGTTCCCGGCACTCTCACTTCAAAGTATGAGTGTAGTCAGGTCTTTTATGTGGCATGTTTGTGTTTGCCAAAATGATGCCAGTATAAGCAAGTGGTGTGTTGATGTCATGGCACAGGTTCCACACAAGGAAACCAGAGCATCATTAGACAGGCGAGAGGATGACTTAAGAGGACCAGACATACAATTTTCAAGAGCTGCTCAAAGGAAGTCTTAACCCCCAGCTCTAAAAAGAGCTGTATTTTTC
This sequence comes from Trichomycterus rosablanca, assembly GCF_030014385.1. Taxonomy (NCBI): domain Eukaryota; kingdom Metazoa; phylum Chordata; class Actinopteri; order Siluriformes; family Trichomycteridae; genus Trichomycterus; species Trichomycterus rosablanca. Next base: position 17,290,503 of record NC_086004.1, read on the forward strand.
CCTCCTGTCGCCACCTCCCCCACTGACTTGCCTTCACTAAATGTAGTTTAGCCTTTTCAGTTTGCCCACTCTATTGTAAACCTCAGAAGGGCTGCTGGAGTGGGAGAGGACAAAAAAATCCCCACATCAGCACAGAACTTGACTGGGGGAGAAAAGGGGTTTATTAGTATTCCTAAAGGCCTACACTTTAATGTGTGCCTGTAATTGTACTCATGTCCACTTCCATATGCTGTAACTGTAAAAAGTGCTGCTACCTAGAAGGCATTGTGCAATTTACATAATTTTTGTGGGGCATATAAATAGCAGTTGTATTAATTTTGGCTATTTGACAATGGGCTTTCTCAAGAAAGTAATGGATGTGGATGAAATATATTCTAGATGGATAAACCTCTCTAACCAAAGGCTTCCACTCTAAACTTAAATAGTTGGAAATAAATGCAGCTGGTTTTGGCACATTTGCACTTTTCACTACTGTGTTTTGCCAGCACATAAATTTGCACCTAGTGATTGTTGGGCTGTTTGTTTTTGTAAGGGAGACATTTTACCCGGGCTGTTTATTCAAGCGGGCAGTGTAAGTGCCAAATTCCTCCTTAGGAAGGGCTGCTCAGTGTGACCCCAGCCAGTGAACTGCTTGAGAAAATTGACTTCAGGAACACCATGGGAATCAATTAGCATCAGCTGTTTGGCGCTTTTCTGAAGGGAGCAGGGAGCGATTGGGCTCTACTCAATAGGGCGATTCACAATCCTGACCTCTTTTATTGGGTTCAGCTCTTTACCACTGTGATACCAATGTGTTTGCCTATGTCATCAAATAGGAAAGAGTCCGGGGGACTTGAATAGAGGTGAAAGGTCCTTTAAACCTCTTTGGGGCCATCAGTTTGAGGACTCAATACAATCACTCGTTTTGCATTTGAAAGGCTTCAAGGTTTTTTTCTCTCTTTCTTTGCTTCTCTCTACCTCTCACTTTTTTCTCCATCTTCCTCTTTTCCTCTTGTTCATTGGCTCTGGAGTTTCTTTAAATAAAAGCTGGAAAAAGACAATGCAATGATGGCTCTTTATGGTTTAGAAAAAAACAAAAGGGATAAAAAAAATAACAGCAGTTAAGAGGTACTTTTTGGAGAAAAATCAAAATCAACCAATTTGTTGAGGTTTGCTATTTTTTTGTTGAGGTTTTGTTGGACTCTTTAGTTAATTTAATATTTTTGGCTAAGCTTATAACAAGCAATTTCATTCCCAAGCTAATATCTGTGTACCTTAACTATAGTAATTACACCACTACATCAATTTTCTACATAATTTTTATCAGGCCAAGTCATCTCTGCAAAAAAAATATTTGCGGTTTTAAGCCAGTGTGTGAGACACAATTTGGTAGCAATTGCCATAAATCATTCTGTGTAATTTAGTTTTTACAAAGCAAACATTAAAAAAGACTTTGTTGCTACCCCTGTAATCAGTCTTTATGGGTTCTTATGAGGTAAGATGGTAAAAACGCCGCCTTGGAGCATGTGCTCTGTCTGCTTTGCTAAAGTGTGGGTGCTTATAAAGGGATTTTGTATGTGTACAAGGCTTTTTGATGTGTGTAGCTATGCAGCTGTTAAGAAGTTCAGCTCGTTTTGTTTATCAGAATTTCAGACATTAGAGAGATTTGTTTTGTACTTTGAGCAGCTTTTGTATGCATCACTCAGTATGTGAGTGGATGTCCAGTGGTTTAAACCACTTTTATTTATTTCTGTCTTTCAGTGAGCTGCAGCGTTGGAACCTACCATGACATTGAGCAGGGGAGGTGTATTCCCTGCCCTGCTGGAACATACCAAGATGAGGAAGGGCAGGTAATATGTGAGGTTTGCCCGGGACTAAAGGGCAGGGTCACCCCAAGAACCACAGGAGCCCGGAGTGTTACTGAATGTGGAGGTAGGACAGATTATCGGACAGTTCCTTAAAATAACGCCCTGAGTGCATTTCTTTTAATTGTAGATTAGTGCACACTAAACAAAGAGCATGTAAAATTAAATCTTACTATCTGAATCAAAATAAATGCAAATTGTATACAGAAGTCAAACATTCACTAAATGACATGAATATCAGTGCAATCTTTGTATTTGAGTGATTTTTACAATTGTGTTCGTTCTGTGACTATGACTGAAACTCGTAATTGTCCAAAAGTGGTGTAGAACGTTTTATAATATTTATTATATTATATTTGATTAATTTTCCTAATAATTCAATGTCCATTATTATGGTTGATTGCAGCTGTGGTATTCTCTCTTTTATTATTTGCAATTAATACACTAAAATACAGGAATTATGTAAAAATAAGTTTTACACACTTTGGTTACATTCATGACAGAACAGGTAGTTACTCGTTACACAATATTCATCAGTTCACAAGTTCAAGGCAAACACAGCCATGGCCAATTAAGTATCTCCAATTAACCTCACTTGCATGTCTTTGGATTGTGGGATGAAACCGAAGTTCCCGGAGGAAACCCACACAGACACTGGGAGAACATGAGAACTCCACACAAAAAGGACCCAGACAACCCCACCTGGGGATTGAGCCCAGGACCTTCTTGCTGTGAGGCGACAGTGCTATCCACTGAGCCACCAGCGTATAGTATATAAAACAATGGTCTCTTTGCCAAGATCATAAAAAATCATAAAAACTCTTTTTGAAAGTAAGCATATCATTATGGTCAGGTGTACTCCAGGAACCACCAAAACTTAGACCTGCAGGTCTCAATGTCAACAGTCCAGCCAACTTTAGATTAAATATTGAATACTGAATAGTTAATATATTAAACATTGACTAAAATTACAAAACAAAAAGATTGTAGTACAAACTGTCCACACAACAGTTTAAAACAAATAGCATTCAGAAAGTCAGGTTTTATATGTTAGGAAAGCACTAGGGAAAAATTTCAAACCTAAAACACACTCAACATACCTCAAAGAGTTCAGTAGACTGTAAAAAGGGGTATAAATATGAAATGTACAGTGGGTAAATGGCTAAATCAACAAATCAATATGAGAAATTGGTTAGAATGGCTGTTTTAATATTAACTCTGAATGGCTTACACATTGGCTTGAATGAAGGCTGTGTTTATGGTTTAACCATATCCAAGATATTATACCAAATGCCATGTGTGATAACATCATTGGCAGTGTGAAACATTATCATGTTATGGAGAACCTTTCACCAAGGGGGGGTGGGGGGGTTAGTCTGAAAAACATGTAGTACACACTACAGAAAGATCCTGGATAAAAAAACCTGCTTACTTTTTCTAGAATTCTTAAACTTGTAAAAAATGTTTAGGTACACTGAGCAAAAGCAACACGCAAGGTGGATGAATTCTTAGTCCTTAAAAGTTTTTTTTTGTAGATACAGGATTAAATTCTTAGACTTGACAAAAAAAAATAATAGATTTAAAAATTAAAATTTGAACAATTGAATTCCAGGCACAGTGTAACAGCGTAATGCACTAGCTCACCACCACAAAATGCTCAAGCTCAGCTGTGCTATCAACCTAATAGGCTGAATAATCACAAATAGTCGTGTCTGAGGAGGGAGAGTTGACTGGGTTTCTCCTTATTCCCGAGAGTAGTGGATGATTCATAGAGCGCATAGCCTGACTCTCCTTAAGAAATACAGCGCTTTTAAGCAGTCTGAAGCTGTCAGAAATTGTATGCATGTCTGAGGGGGTGTGTACTAGTCTGTGGCTCTCCTCAGCTAGTCCAGGGGTGGTGCATTCAAGAAGTATTGCAAACGATTAGATTGTAAAAAAAAAAAAAGAAAATGTAAAATAAAAAAAAACATTGAAGCTGATTTTTTTAATGCAATTTACTTGACTAATGCTAATAATTTAAAATATGTTGTAAAATATAGGGAAATGAAACACATTGGCACTGCTTGCCGATTAAGAGAAATCTCTGTCATATTCTAAAAATTTGTAAACCTTTTCAGTATACTCTTCAGGTAATGTTTTACTAAGAGGGTTCTTCAAAAAGTTTCAGCTTTTTAAAAAAAACTTATTTATTTATTAAGAATAAATTAAAAATTTATTAAGAATTTCAAAAACAAATTACATCACTTTTCTACATAGTCACCTTCCGATGCATTTTGCCCAGCGTCATACCAACTTTTTAATGCCATCAGCAAAAATGTACCGATGATGCACCGCTGCTTGCACATCATCACAAAAAGATCTTCCTCCCCTTAAGCTTCTTTGAGTGGTCCAAAAAGGCAAAAATCAGATGGCCTATAAGCCATATAAAAAATCCGGACTATAAGCTCTTTCTCTCAGTCTCCCACTCTCACTGTTTCCAACGAAAATATAAAAGTGCGAAATTTTTTTTAAAGATCCCTCGTATTAACTAATTCAAACTGTTGGTCTCCAGCTGATTTAATGTTTTTAACAAAACTTGATCTTTTTATCGTTTTCTTTATCTTCTAACTTTATTATTTTTTTTTTTTTATTCCAGTGTTTGGTTCACTCACATCCTGCTTTTTGTCTGTGGAATGAGTAGGAAGCTTACATTTTTTGATAAAAATCTCACAAGCAAATTGTGAAGGGTGTTTGTGTGATATAGTTATTTATAAAGGATCCAATTGTCTGCCGTGTATGAAAATATGCCATGTTTTTGTTGACATGTGCTGTTATCTAAGGTCACAAAGACACAGATCCAATCTTCTGCTTTCCTGTGATAGACATAACAAAAGAAGCTATCAGGGCTGTTTTTACAAATGTCACTCAAGACATATTGAACTTACATTACCTGCTGTCTTCTGTAGAAATGTAAAGGATTGACTGCCTGCCTGACTGGCTTGAAAGTGTTGCTTTATTTGTTTGGCTTTTAGGACAATGTTCTCCTGGACACTTTTCTCATGATGGCTTTTTGCCATGTCGGCCCTGTCCTAGAGGCACCTACCAGCCAGAAAGGGGGCGCACTTCCTGCTTCCATTGTGGGGGGAATCTGATAACAAAGCATGATGGTGCAGTGTCCTTCCAGGCCTGTGAGACAAAAGGTGAGGATAACATGCATTTTTATCCACAGCTGTACTATTACTGTGGTTAATCCTGTGTATACTTTGCATTTTTGCCCTACATACATTTCAGCCCTATGTACATTACCCCTGTATTGTTTGGTATGCTACACCATAGTCTGAATGTAAAGTTTTACCAAATATTGGATACTAAATATTTGTGTTTTCAATCCACTTGGTGATGCAATATGTTTATGTGCACATTAGACCATTCTGCTTAAACCTGGTTGTGCTTGGTTGGACATCCTTTTGATTCTGTAGTGCCACCAGCTTGGATAGGCATTTAAAAGAAACAGTTTGCTATGTCTGAGGGAGGGAGGTTGGATGGGGATTTTACATTCCTGCAGCTCCTGCTGTCTCGTCAGGTGTCTGCGGTTCTGGCAAGAGAGCAGAATATACACTGATCAGCCATAACATTATGACCATTATGAACATTATGACCTCCTTGTTTCTACACTCACTGTCCATTTTATCAGCTCCACTTACCATATAGAAGCACTTTGTAGTTCTGCAATTACTGACTGTAGTCCATCTGTTTCTCTACATACTTTTTAGTCTGCTTTCACCTTGTTCTTCTATGGTCAGGACCCCCACAGGACCACCACAGAGCAGGAATTATTTAAATGGTGGATCATTCTCAGCACTGCAGTGACACTGACATGGTGGTTGTGTGTTAGTGCGTGTATGAGTGGATCAGACACAGCAGCGCTGCTGGAGTTTTTAAATACCGTGTCCACTCACTGTCCACTCTATTAGACACTCCTACCTAGTTGGTCCACCTTGTAGATTGTAGATTGTCAGAGACGATCGCTCATCTATTGCTGCTGTTTGAGTTGCTCATCTTCTAGACCTTCATCAGTGGTCAACAGGACGCTGCCCCTGGGGCGCTGTTGGCTGGATGTTTTTGGTTGGTGGACTATTCTCAGTCCAGCAGTGACAGTGAGGTGTTTAAAAACTTCATCAGCATTGCTGTGTCTTATCCACTCATACCAGCACAACACACACTAACACACCACCACCATGTCAGTGTCACTGCAGTGCTGAGAATGATCTACCACCCAAATAATACCTACTCTGTAGTGGTCCTGTGGGGGTCCTGACCATTGAAGAACAGGGTGAAAGCAGGCTAAAAAAAGTATGTAGAGAAACAGATGGACTACAGTTAGTAGTTGTAGAACTACAAAGTGCTCCTATATGGTAAGTGAAGCTGATAAAATGGACAATGTGTGTAGAAACAAGGAGGTGGTTTTAATGTTATGGCTGATCGGTGTATAGAGAGACCCTCCAAACACTGAAACTCTCTGAATAAGTCCACTGTAAAGATCTGTCAGACAGACATCAGTGTGCACAGGGGAATTGGGTGTATTCAGATGCAAGAGGGGAAAAGTCCTCATTAGACATAGAGGGAGAGTGAGAAAGATTTTCAAGCCACTTGAAAATCTTGGACTGTTAACAGCTTATAAAAACAGGACGTTTTCAGTTGGGGCAGGCAATGGGACAGGAGATATAAATCAATAACAACCCAATTACATCATTTGAAATAGAAGAAGTCCTCCTACATGACCTGTGTTCATTAAGAAAAATATGTTTACCAATGTTGCTTGGTAAACAAATAGCTTACATGATAATTTATAGCTCATTTACAATAAATGGTTTAAAATGAGGGCTGCATGGTTGCACAACAGTGTGGTTGCTGTATCACCACCGGTCACTGTTTGATAGAAAGGTTCCCTCCAGGTACTTTGGTTTTCCTCCTTTTTCAAAATTGGTTTCTTTAAATGTCCCTAAGTAAATGATTACGGAAGTGAGTGAGTGTCCTGTCTAGGCTCTGTTTCTGCCTTGCGCCCAGTGATTACAGGTTGCACCACTGGACCAGCACTAAACACGAATATACAAATTAATTATTTAAAATATAACAATTTTACCACCTTGCTTCTGTGAAATGTGTTCTATTCGAAGTTCATATCAAACAAGCTGAAGGCTTCAAAATTGCCTGTCTGGTTTAAAGCATAAATCATTTGTTTTTACAGGTCACTTGGTGCTTTTTTGTTATGCTATGCTTTGTGGCATTGACTTTATATGCAGTCTGAAATTTAAGACAAAATTCAAATAGTCTGTGTTTTTGCCCTCCCAGTGCAATGTTCTCCAGGGCACTACTACAACACCAGCACTCACCGCTGCATCCGCTGCCCGCTGGGAACCTACCAGGTAGAGTTTGGACAAAACTTCTGTGTGACCTGCCCTGGAAACACTACCACTGACTTTGATGGTTCGACCAACATCACACAGTGCAAAAGTAAGCAAAAACAGCAGAAGGAAAAACAAAAAGTGTATCAGAAGGAATCCTGCCTTCTGGAAATGGTTAACTTTTAAAACAGCAGAAGAAACCGAAGAGACAAGCAGTCACTTTAAATCAATGTTGAATACTGTAGGTTAGCATTTAGCTTTATTTTGTATGGCAAAAAAGTGAAAACTAAACCTAAAAATACGAATTGTGAATGAATGGGATTTTCTGGTCACACCACTCTTTTTATGTTTATAACTGGGACATTTTAAAGCCCTGTACCTACCCTTTACCATCTTAAACAGCTGTCTTTACTATGTTCAGTTAGACACTGAAATCTAGACTATACATTAGCTTGTTGTTAATTTATTTAAATTTTGTTATTTGTTGTATATTTTTTTATTTTAAATAAAAATGGTAGGGCGAACACGGTGGCACAATTGGTAGAGTCGGTGCGACCCAGCAACATGAATCCAAAAAACCTGGGTTAAATTCTCATCTCCAAACATGGATAAAAAGATTATTGGAAATAAATGTGAATTTGGTGTGGGTTTGAATTGCCAAGGTGTTAGGATTTTCTTTCGAAGGTTTTCTAAGGTTTCTCAGGTTGTTTTTAAAGAGTTGCTAGAGAGTTACTAAGATGATGAAGTGGTTGCTAAGGTGTTGCTAGGTGCCTGCTATGGTAGTGGGTTCATTGCTAACGTTTTGCTAAGTGGTTGCTAAGGGGTTCCTGGGTGTTTGATAAGCTGTTGCTGGGCAGTTGCCAAGGCATATCAGGTGGTTGCTAAGCTGTTACCTGGTGGTTGCTCAGGTGCTGCTAGGCAGTTGTCAAGGTACACCGAGTTTTGCTAAGGTATTCCTAGGTGACTAAGTTGTTGCGATACAAGTAGCGGGGTACAGGGCATGGTTGCTAAGGTGTGCCTAGGCAGTTGCTATGGTAACAGGTTTGATTGCTAAGATGTATTTTTTGCAGTTGCTAAGGTGTAGCAAGGTGGTTGCTCAGACAGGTGACAGTGTGTGTGTGCAAGCATGCAGTTGGTGGGGGTGCAAATGCTTTTGCTCAGACAGGTGACTGTATGTGCAAGTATGTATTTGGTTGGTGTGTGAATACTTTTGCTTAGACAGGTGATTGTGCATGTATATGAGCACACAGTTGGTGGGGGTGTGAATAATTTCGCTCAGACAGGTGATTGTGTATGTGTGCAATTGGCTGTGGGGTAGTGTAGTTCAGGCTGAGTGGGGTATTTATCTGTTGGGGTAGTTATGGTTTAAGGCTATTAGGCTAATAGGGTAATTTTGGTTAAGGGGCAATTTGCTGTGGGGTAGTTTAGGTTAAGGGATTATTTAGCTGTTGATGTAGTTTTGATTAAAGGCTGTCAGGCTCATGTGGTAGGCACATTGTTGTTGTGGGCAATTTAGTTGATGGGGTAGTTGTTGAGGGACTCTGGAGGTAATTCTGGTAGATCGGTAATTGGCTTGAGGCTGAGGTTTTATTTAGCTGTTGGGGTAATTAGGATTAAGGTGTAATTGGTTATGAGGTAGTTATGGTTGAAGGCTATTTGGCTTATGAAGAAGAAGACGAATGGCCAGTCATTTGAAAGAGCTTTTGTTAGGTTAGGTACTGATGATGGATGAGAAAGATCTCATCTCAAAAATGGTCAGTAGGTTCCTTCACAGGAACTCTTTTAATTAGATCTTTATGGACCTTGTTTTGTGTTCAGGGCCACAGTCATGCTGGAACAGAGAAAGGTCTTTAAACAAGTTAGAAGCAATTTATTTAATTTAATTAATTGCATACATTTGCTAGTGATGAGTCTGGCTAAACCCCTGAACTCAGTAATTACAGGGTGCCCATATGCTCTAAGTCACATGTGTCAAACCCAAGGCCCGTGGACGTATGAAGTATATCTTAAAATACACTGTAAAATCGTACATAAACTGCATCTCCCACAATGCATGCCGATTTTGTGACCCGCAAAGTGACCGCATCCCGTCACTACATGGTAGTGTTTCCGAATCAGCGTTTAACTGAGGTGGTTTTTCAACAAGTGATGTTGAGAAATATTTACTAATAATCCCAAAATGTACAAGAAGAGAAAACTGAAGCAGAAGGAAGGTAATTAAATGAAAGATGGGAAAGTGAATACAAGTTTGTGCTTCAAGAAGAAAAACCGGTACGTCTCTTGTGTTATGAGGCCGTGTCTGTGGTACAATATAAATGTAGATATACATTATAAATATATAGTATAAATTTGGCATTTTGACACCAAACACAGAATTTTGCCTCCATGAAAAACAACAAATTGTCCAAGAATTAAAAGACAGACTTCAATCACAGCAGGATACGTTACAATCGTTCCTTTTGTGGGTCACCACAATGCAGATGTGGCCCTCGGTGAAAATGAGTTTGACACCCCTGGTCTAAGTTGTATAGAGTACTTTAAGTTAGACCAGTGAAAAAAAACATATCTTTTTGTTTATTAATGTATAGTTTCATCTTAAGGAACCATCTATATCTATATCACCTGGTAACACTAGGCGTAGGGCACAACCTGGTCAAGCTATCACAGGGCACCACAAACCCTTCCATTTAATCACTTACTTACACTTATGGAAGTTTGGGAATTTTTGCTTATTCAGTCCAAAGAGCATTTTTGAGGTCAGGCACCTATATTGGGCGAGAACGTCTGGCATTACATTCAGTGTTTCAACTCCTGCCAGAGGTTTTTAATGGGCTTGAGGTGTGGGCTTTGTGCATTTATGGACCTCGCTTTATGCACAGAGGCAAAGTACTGCTGGAATATAACATTTCATAAAATAAACACAAAATATTTAAAGGCTGCATAAAATAGTTTCACTCCAATCTAACAAATAATTACAATACATTCTCTGTATAGTTGCTGGTTAAGACATTACATGTCCCTCCTTTCAGACAGGCACTGTGGAGGAGAATTGGGGGATTTCACTGGGTACATTGAGTCACCTAATTACCCTGGAGACTACCCAGCCAATGTTGAGTGTACATGGATCATCAATCCACCACCCAAACGCAGGATCCTGATCATTGTACCTGAGATCTTTATTCCCATAGAGGACGAGTGTGGGGACTACTTGGTCATGCGCAAGAGCTGTAAGTAAAACATAAACTGATATAACTCATTCATTTATGGTAAAAATTTTTTTTTTATAAGCAATCCCCAACACCTCAGTTAGAACAATCCATTGAGTTTCTTCACTAAAACTGTGTCTTGTTCCCAACAGCTCTACCCAATTCAGTGACAACATACGAGACATGTCAGACATATGAGCGGCCCATTGCTTTTACCTCACGCTCTAAGAAGCTATGGATCCAGTTCAGGTCCAATGAAGGCAACAGTGGAAAAGGCTTTCAAGTGCCCTATGTAACATATGATGGTAAGAAGAAATACAGTTAACTCTGTTGCATGATCAAATTGTAATTCCATTCAAAATATTTAATTTTCTTTTTTTTTTTTTTATTAGAGGACTACCAGGAGCTCATTGAAGACATAGTAAGGGATGGAAGATTGTATGCCTCAGAAAATCATCAGGAAATTTTAAAGGTATAGTAAAACCAAAGTTACTAGTCGGGCATCACAGATAAAGATTTTGTAATCAGTAAAGGGAATAAAGAAAAAAAAAACAAGTCTCACAAAGTACTTAACAATCCAGTACCTTAAATCTGTTTTCTTTAACACATAAAACTGAGACTCACTGTTACCTCACAGCAAGAAGGTCCTGGGTTTGATCCCCAAGTGGGGTGGTCCAGGTCCTTTCTGTGTGGAGTTTGCATGTTCTCCCTGTGTCTGTGTGGGTTTCCTCCAGGAGCTCCAGTTTCCTCCCACAGTCCAAAAACATGCAAGTGAGGTGTTTGACATTAAACTTGTGAACTGATGAATCTTGTAAAAACAAGTAACTACCACTTCTGTCATGATTGTAACCAAATAAATAAATAAATAAAACTTAAAGAGAGACCTAAATTGGTCACATGGAACATACTTTTATTCATATTTATAGTTAGGCATCTACAAACCCCATTTCTGGAAAAAGATTGGGGCAAGAATCTTTGATTTGTTTATTCTCTTGAATCCTTAAGGTATTTAATTGATAAAAATGACTTTTTGGCTGATTAATTTGATTGTATTATGAGTGAAAGGTTTATATTCAGGTTACACCATTTAAAACATTTTACTATAAGCAGGTGAATTGGTAATAAATAATGATAATAAAAACAACAATAATAATAATAATAATAATGGTAGTAAAAGTTAGGACACTTTAAAACTGCAATAAAAACTAAAACCATTTAGTTTACTTTTTAAAGTTTTAACTTTTATTTAACTGATAAAAGTACAATATTTTTATTTAATTGTCTTCATGGATAAACCTAATTGCATATTGTAAACATGGAAAAAATACAATAATATGCCTGCAGATTACACAAAAAAGTTGGGACAGAAGCAGAATAAGATAAAGGTTATACAATTAACACTGTTCTGGAAGGTTCCACAATTAGTAGTTTAACTGGTTTTGTTTCTGTCATGAATGAAACCAAAGTGTAAAACATGACATTAAAATCCAAATAAATAAACAAGCAAACATAACTGGTAACAAGTGAGGTCGTCTAAACTTTGTGGTTTACCACTTTGTGCCAAACTAATTTACAATTATAAGTTAGATCACATTAAATACATCAGAATGAAAAAAAATCTATTTTATCTACCTGCAAATAATTTTGGTTACTGTGTATTAAACATATTGTAAAAACATTCCCAGAATCTGGAGAAATCGCTGTCCATGTAAAGGCCAGAAAGCACCATTAAATCTGTATGACCTTCACACTCTCATGAGAAACCTACATGTTACAGTGATAAATATAGCGATGTTTCAGAAGACTTTTACAGTTAATTAAAGAGAACTAAAAATCATCAAGTTTATTGGATTTTAGAAAATGCCCCAACTGTTCCAAAAATAGTGTTTGTATATTACCAGCATTTTGTTCTCAGATCCAGTCCCCAAACTTAGGTGTTGTTACAATTTAGTACTAGCAGCACAAATCAGTGTGTTTTCTAATGAGGTCCAATAGTGTCCATGTAAAGTCCTAAGTATTAGGGCTGGATCTCAGAATCTTTTTTTCATACCCCTCAATAGAATGCATTTAATTACAGCCTTGCTTTGCTACATAATATCAATTGGTTCCAGTCAGTAGTGCCAAAGCACCACATATATCAAACAACTGTGATTTAGGCATGTCTGTAGAAAACAAAGGTACTAGAACCAAGACTAAAATGCTTACCAAAATTTTACTGAGGAATTTACTGTGATTTGACTGGTTATATAAAAGTGATGACCGTTAACGTCTTATTCTTGATCCTGGTACCTTTACATCCAACAGAAATGCCTAAAATGATATTGATTTAAAAAGCTGTGGTGGTGTTGCACCAGAAAGTGGCACCAATTAACACATATTCCTGCTTGATACAATATACCAAGTTGTAAAGCAAGCATATATACAGTATGTGGTGGCCTCATTTTCAAAATTAATTCTAAATGTTTTGCTGCTATTGTGTAAGAATAATAAAAAATTTTAAGGTAATAGATGAGAAAATGTCTTATTAAACATGACATTAGAACCAAACAAGCATTTAGAATGCCTACCATACTGACTTTTAGAGGTTTGTTTTCCAATCATAATTTTATTATGCTGTAAAAGCACAAGTTGTATACCTAAATACAATTACACTTTGTTTACATTCATGACAGCATAGATAGTCAGGTTATACAAGATTTAAATTCAATGTCAAACACTATCACGGGTGATTTTGTATCTCCAATTCACCTAACTTACATGTCTTGGGACTATGGGAGGAAACACACAAAGACACAGAGAGAACATGCAAACTTCACACAGAAAGGACCTGAGCCACCAGGCCTCCCCCAATTAAAACAAGTACTGAATGTATATATGGCTAGGTAAAACATGGATGTCTCCTTAGGGTTGTGGGGGCGGCACGGTGGCTAAGTGGGCAGCACTGTCGCCTCACAGCAAGAAGGTCCTGGGTTCGATCCCCAGGTGGGGCGGTCCGGGTCCTTTCTGTGTAGAGTTTGCATGTTCTCCCAGTGTCTGCGTGGGTTTACTCCGGGTGCTCCGGTTTCCTCCCACAGTCCAAAGACATGCAAGTGAGGTGAATTGGAGATACAAAATTGTCCATGACTGTGTTTGATATAAGCTTGTGAACTGATGAACCTTGTGTAATGAGTAGCTACTGTTCCTGTCATGAATGTAACCAAAGTGTAAAACATGATGTTAAAATCCTAAAAAACAAACAATCCTAAGGTTGTGACCAAGGCCACTTTTTTTTTATAGTTAAAAGTTATAATAATTATAAGAGTTATAAGCTTTTGTCAGTTGCATAGACGTAGATGACTGCTTGGCTTACAATGATTTTTTTATTGATTGAAAAATCTGAATAGCAGTTCTACTTGCAGTTATTTTATTTTTGCAGTATGTTTAATATTTATATGTTAAAATCTGTAAGCATTTGATACTATATTGGTAGGTCGAAGAGAGATCAAACTGAATTACACCCCAAGGTTGTCAAGAAAATAATTGAAGACTAACCCACATTCAGAGACGCCTTTCCTCATCAGCTATGAGCGTTTGCTAAATTGTAAATCTGTTTATTATTGGTAAGATTATACCGCCACCTTGTGGATTTACTATGAAATGCAGGCCATATGCCTCTGTTTATTGGAATTTTAACATCATGTTTTACACTTTGGTTACATTCATGACAGGAACGGTAGTTACTCATTACACAAGATTCATCAGTTCACAAGTTTATATCGAACACAGTCATGGACAATTTTGTATCTCCAATTCACCTCACTTGCATGTCTTTGGACTGTGGGAGGAAACCGGAGCACCCAGAGGAAACCCACGCAGACACGGGGAGAACATGCAAACTCCACACAGAAAGGACCCAGACCGCCCCACCTGGGGACAGAACCCCCATATGCCTCAGTAGATGCACGTTTCCTGTTAAATGGTCTCGTTTAATTAATTAAGACTTTTTTCCACAGGACAAGAAGCTCATGAAGTGTCTCTTCGACGTTCTTGCTCATCCCCAAAACTTCTTTAACTACAGTGCACAAGAGTCAAGAGAGATGTTTCCTAAATCGTTTATCCGATTTCTGCGCTCCAAAGTTCTTCGATTTTTACGCCCCTAGGTTAAAAAAGCAGAGAACACCTTGGATTAATGACAGTTGGAACTTGGAACCTACAGCCATTAACTATAGGACCTATACAAAACGGCAGGGCTGTTGAAATACTGTAGGCCAACGTTGATGTTAAAAGAAAACAGCTTTGTGTTTAAAGAGATGATTTCCACAAGAAAATGAACTTCACTTGCTTTAAAGAAAATAAATGAAAAGTTCAGATGTTATAGCCACACTTATTGCTCATAGGAGTAAGAAATTTAATTATATAAATTAAATTATTCCGCCCATTTTTGTGGCAACAGTTTGGGAAAGGTTTTGTTCCAGTTCCACCATGACTGTTCCCCTGTACATAAAGTAAGGTCCATAAAAACATGGTTTATTCAGTTTGATGTGGGGACTTCACTGCCCTGTACATAACCCTGAGCTCAACCAACTGGACACGTTTGGAATTAATATGTCAATTGTAAGTCTGGACTTCTCATCCAACATCAGTGCCTGACCACACAAATGCTTTTTTGACTGAGTGGGTACACATTTTCACAGACTAACTCCAAAGAGTGGAGACTGTTACAGCTGCAAGGGAGTCTCCAAATGAATGCCTATGCTTTTAGAATG
Source organism: Trichomycterus rosablanca (assembly GCF_030014385.1). Lineage (NCBI taxonomy): Eukaryota > Metazoa > Chordata > Actinopteri > Siluriformes > Trichomycteridae > Trichomycterus > Trichomycterus rosablanca. The sequence continues at coordinate 17,305,682 of NC_086004.1, forward strand.
GATGTCCAACAAGTTTATGGCCACATACTTAAACATGTAGTGTATGTAGATAACACTGCTTTTCTAAACAAACAGTGTTCAAGCCTCCCAGTTGTAGTTAAGGTCTTGTGCATTTAGATCAGTGGTATTCACACACTCTTGACATTTTGTGCATTATCACTATATCGCCACAGTTTAGCCATGTTGAAATGGCAGCTTCTAGCATGATGCATTATTTTATAAGCCATCTTAAACTGGTACCATAAACAAGACAATAAGTTCAGTGTGCTTCAGTCCCAGTTACCAGACAGAAATCTAGTAGATAATCTTGGGACCAAGATCACAATGGAATGTTTCCAGCACTTTGTGGAGTTTAGGCAGCAAATAATTAAGACTGGTCTTGGAGCAAAGTGGGGTATTACTCAGTATCAGTAGTGTGTTTTATTAGTATACATTTATTTGTAGAAGTCTCTGTTCAAAGCATATAAAATATATTAGCAGTTTCTCCACACTAACAGAGGGGCTTATCTTACCATTTAAATACCACTGATCTATATGATTGTACACAGACTCGTTCCCTTTACTCGAAATCAAGATCTGGGTCATTTTTACTTTTCAAATATTTTTATTCTTTGACCAAAACAAATCCATTTTGATACCATGTGATAAATATAGCAGAATTGACAGTTGCATTCAGTGTTGGCATAAAATAATAGACTTTGTATATGAAATATACTGTATACCTTGCCTTATCACCAAAGCACTACTTGGGATGGCAGTAAAAGCAGTTATGATTTAAATCGTTTGTATATTATGTATAAAATATTAGATTCAGTTAAGCTCTCATGGTGTTGTTTTTTTAAATGCCTTCTTACCAAATGTATGATCTGTGAGCCTTATCTGTCCATAGAAATTTGATTTTTTACCACACCAGTTTCAGACTGCTTTTTAACACAGACAGTAATAAAGTGGGCAGGGAAACAAGACTTTAAGTGCAGGATTCTGAGGTAGAATTACATATTCATCTATGTTATAGAGAGTAAATTAATGTTTATATTTTTATCTGTGTACATCTAACTTGTAAATAAAAAGGAAAACTTAGTTGTTGTATGTTTGCATTCAGTTATGTGTTTTCTTTTGGCAAAGAAAAAGAAGCAGCTCTGTTTTATTGGGGGAATTTTAAGTGATCATAGAAGAGCATAAAAAAGGATTTGTACTTCCCAATTTCATCTTGCACATTTGTCACGAATGTTTGCTCAAAACATAAAAAAGACAACCTAGTTAAACACAAATTAGTAAGTGATTATGTTGATTGTTTATTAATTATTCACTTTATCTTCATAAGGTTTGTGGTTATTTATTAATGATCTGACCAACATGCCTACATAGTTTAACACAGATACACAAATTATTCTATCTAAAAAAACCTACTCTTGTAAAATCTATTTGATTTATTTTTGAATATTTTTCGGAAAATGCATTTCATCACCCATATAAATCAGAAAAAGTTGGGACAGTATCAAAAACAAATAAAATAAAAACTGTTTCTTACTGTAACTTTTATTTTATTGCAGACAGTATAAACCCAAGACATTTCAGGTTTTGTCTGGTCAACTTCATTTCACTTGTTGTAATACATCCATTCCTGTATTTCAGGCTTACAGCACATTCCAAAAAGTTGGTACATTACTATATTGTGGTACACTTTGTGTTGTTGCTGTTCCTTCTCACAACACTTAAAAACGTTTTGTCACTGAGGAAACCGAACAATAAAGTGTTTCACCTGTTATTTTGTCCCATTCTTCCTGCAAACATGTTTTAAGGCATGCAACAGTATTGGGTTACCATATTTTTCATTTCAAAATTCTCCATGCATTCTCTATTGGGGACAGGTCAGGACTGCAGGCAGGTCAGTCCAGTACCCGTACCCTCTTCTTCCGCAGCCATGGCTTTATAATGTGTGCAGCATGTGGTTTTGCATTGTCTCTTTGAAAAATGCATAGACGTCCCTGGAAAAAATGACATCTTGAGGGCAGCATATGTTTATGTACTTTTCTGCATTAATGCTGCCATCACAGAAGTGTAATTGACCTTTGCCAAGGACACTGACACAGCCCCATACCATGACAGCACACGCCGTATATAATGGGTATATATATACCGATCAGCCATAACATTAAAACCACCTCCTTGTTTCTACACTCACTGTCCATTTTATCAGCTCCACTTATTATATAGAAGCACTTTGTTCTACAATTACTGACTGTAGTCCATCTGTTCCTCTGCATGCTTTGTTAGCCCCCTTTCATGCTGTTCTTCAATGGTCAGGACCCTACAGCACTGCAGGGACACTTACATGGTGGTGGTGTGTTAGTGTGTGTTGTGCTGGTATAAGTGGATCAGACACAGCAGCTCTGCTGGATTTTTTAAATACCGTGTCCACTCACTGTCCACTCTATTAGACACTACTACCCAGTTGGTCCACCTTGTAGATGTAAAGTCAGAGACGATCGCTCATCTATTGCTGCTGTTTGAATTGGTCATCTTCTAGACCTTCATCAGTGGTCACAGGATGCTGCCCACGGGGCGCTGTTGGCTGGATATTTTGGCTTGGTGGACTATTCTCAGTCCAGCAGTGACTGTGAGGTGTTTGAAAAACTCCAGCACCATGTCAGTGTCAGTGCAGTGCTGAGAGTGATCCACCACCCAAATAATTCCTGCTCTGTGGTGGTCCTGTGGGGGTCCTGACCATTGAAGAACAGCATGAAAGGGGGCTAAAAAAGTATGTAGAGGAACAGATGGACTACAGACAGTAATTGTGGAACTACAAAGTGCTTTTATATGGTAAGTGTAGCTGATAAAATGGACAGTGAGTGTAGAAACAAGGAGGTGGTCATAATGTTATGCCTCATCGGTGTATATATGCTTTAGCGTGTAAGATACGTCTGGTATCTGGACGTAGTGCTGTACGGAACCTCGGTGGCTGTTGTGTTGTTTCCGGGGGAAGTGTGTGTGTGTGTTTGATGCAGGTCAGCTGATTGAAGGCTCGGTGCTTCAGGCTGTTCTGTTTGTTTCTGTGTTTGTATCACATGAACTGGTTTGAAACAGTTGTTTCTATATTAAACAGCACAGTGCCACTGTAAATGTAAAACATGTCTCCGTGCAGCGGAAGAACCGCAGTCAGTTCAGTAATGCTGCTTTACTTTGTTTTGACGTTTTTAGCACAGGCTACAGAAGCTAAGGTAAATGGGCATGCTTTTATTATCTAATACAATATGAAGTTGTATTTATTAAAACTTAACCACCACTTAATAGTGTTAAATGCTTTTAATATGAATGTATGTATATGTAACTGTGCTGTAACTGGTTTACTAACCTAGTTTTGTACATAAACATGCTAGCGTTCGTTCTCTGGCTAGCACAGTTCAGTTAGCACGAGCATACTCGTATGTTTATTATCCACGATTAACACACATACATTGATACACACACACACTCACTCAACTCAATTCAACTCAAAAGAAGCTTTATTGGCATGACAAATAAGGACATTCGTATTGCCAAAGCAAGTTACAGGGAAATATAAAAAATAAAAATAAGAAAGAACAAAAATATACAAAACAGTCACATGTGCAAAAATATTATAAAATAGAATAAAATATTAATAAAAACAGTGCAAGATAAGAACAATCAAAATTATAATATTTACATTAATGAGGTAGTAAAAACGATCTGTGTGTGTGTGTGTGTGTGTGTGTGTGTGTATATGAGACATGGTCACCCACTGTCCCTCACCTGGTGACAGGTGTGTGTATAGAGTGCTGCTAGTGTGCAGCTCTCTCTGTGCTCCCCCAGTAGGTGGGGCAGTTTGTTGGGGTCTGGGAGGGAGGTAAAGTTGGGGATGACGTTATTAAATTTAGGGAAGAATTGGGAGCGGATGTGGTGGTACTTGGTACACCGGGTGAGGAAGTGCAGCTCCGTCTCTACTGTACTGAGAGTGCAGTGCTGACACAACCTCTCCTCCCGGGGCAGCCAGGACCGGGCGTGTCGCCCCGTCTCCACGGCCAGGTCGTGTGCGCTCAGTCTGTACCTCGTCAGGGTGTTTCTTAATTTAGGGTCGGATACTGTGCTCAGATAATCTGCTGTACTGTAGTGTCTGTTTAGGGCCAAATAACACTGCATTTTACTTTGAGATTTAGTTTTAGTTTCCCAATAATTCAGATATTTAGTTCGGAGTTTTTGTGTAATTTGGTTTATTCTAATTGGGTTTGCAGATTTCTCCTGTTCCTGAGTCTTTATTGTGTTAGTGTGTGTTAGTGGTGTGTCGGCGTGTGTTATTACAGTGTCTGTGTGTGTTAGTGGTGTATCTTTGTGTGTTAGTAATGTATGGGTGTGTGTTAGTTGTGTATCGGTGCAGTGACTCAGGACCAGTTGGATGAGGACACACACACACACACACACACACACACACACACACACACACACACACACACACACACACACACACACACACACACACACACATATATATAGGTGCAACAGCTACCAAGCAAGCAAAATTGGCTCAGGTTGCACAGACGTACATACATTAAATGGCCAAAAGTATGTGGACTACCTGCCTTATGATTCAGTTCAGGCGTGTATAAACTCTATTCTATCCAATGTACTATATGCTTAGAATTAAGGGCGGCACTGTGGCTCAGTGGGTAGCACTGTCTCCTCACAGCAAAAAGTTCCTGAGTTCGATTCCCAGTTGGAGCGGGCCAGGTCCCTTCTGTGTGGAGTTTGCATGTTCTCCCCGTGTCTGCGTGGGTTTCCTCCGGGAGCTCCGGTTTCCTCCCACAGTACAAAGACATGCAAGTGAGGTGAATTGGTGAGACAAAATTGTCCATGAATTGTCCATTGACGTTAAACTTGTGAACTGATGAATCTTGTGTAAGGAGTAACCACCTGTTCTGTCATAAATGTAACCAAAAGTGTGTAAAACATGACATTAAAATTCTAATAAATAAATGCTTAGAGGCAACAGTCTGGGAGAAGCTCGTTCCTGTTTTAGCATGGCTTCGAGATTCAAGACTTAGTTCCTCTTTTTTTGGTGTGGAGGAACACCACTGGTCTACTGAACACCTTTGGGATAAACACTGATAATGAGATGGGCCTTCTCGTCTAACAGTAATGCTAGACCCTACAAATGTTCTTTAGACTGACTGGGCACAAATCTCCACAAAACACTCTCCAGTTGGAAAGCCCTCAGGGAAGATTGGACAAATGGGAGTGAGGGCAATTTCATATTAATGCCCATGGTTGTAGAACAGGATGTCCAAGAAGCTAAGCTCAGCTCAGGTCAGGTGGCCACATACCTTTGACCAGTCAATGTTTAAAGTCAAGTAAAATGTATTTGTATAGTGCTTTTTACAATAGGCATTGTCTCAAAGCAACTTTTTAGAATCCAGGACCAACAGGTCAAAAACCCCTTTTGAGCAAGCCAAGGGTGACAGTAAAAAGTAAAAACTTTCCTACAAGAAACCTTAAGAGTAACCAGACTCCTCCTTGGGTGGCCCAGGAGATTAATTTAAATTATTAGGATTTCGTAGGTATAAACATCATAGTAATCAGAATCAGAATTAGAATCAGATTTATTGGCCAAGTACAGTATGTGGATACACACAAGGAATTTTGTTCTGGCAGATGGTATCTCTCTAGTATAAATCCAGTATACAAGCAATGTACAAGTTGCAGACAGTGCACAAGAACATTAAACACAAAAATATACAAACTATAAGACTATATACAGGCAATATAGAGAAAATGTATGGACGTGTGCATGCATGCACGTATGTATGTACTGTATGTATGTACAGTATTCAGTGACCTATGTATGTACATGTAAGCAGAGGTACACTATATATGGTAACATACTGATGGCAATATACAGTAATATACAGATAATGTAAGCTAGCAGCGTGTAAAATACAGCCAGTAGATTGAGGTGTTCAGTTTTTAGTTTAATTTTACAGACTGTTAAAGACTTACATTAGCAACACAGTGTACCGGAAACTGTACTTCATTTATATGAATTTATATGAATTCATTATACTATTTATATATAATTCATTACTTCATTATATATATATGTAGTAGTGCATGTAGTTACAGCAGTAATTTCTCTTCATTACAGACAGCACCACATGTTTGCAGTATAAATAGGATTAAAATGTATTAATTAACAAAAATGAAGAAAGACAGACTTATGGAAATAAGGAATTAATTACATGATTATTTTCATATGACTATTGTATTGAAGGCAGACTGGTTTGCAAATTCCTCCACACGTCCAGTTTTAAATTACACATCATTCTTAAATTATATAAATGCATTACGTTTTTCTGTTCAGGATAGAACTGCAGACTGAGGATGGGTGAGGCTAAGTCATTTTATACCACTTCAAATCAACCGCAGACTGTAAATGTATTCAAATGACATTAAATAAATAAAGACTCCTCTGATTACCAGTTAATTAATTAATTGTTATTACCCACTATAATGTTTTTCTCAATGACTATTCTTGTAGCATTGAAGCCAGAAATCATACTAGACTGTTAAATTAACCTCTAAACTTTCCCTGTCAACTCTCTTAAAAAGCTAAGAGATAGCATTAGGTTGTGATCAGAACTTTACCCTTTTGTGGCTCCAAACTGTTAATATTTGGGATTTTTTCAAACACTATTCCTTGACATGGTTCAGCAATGTGTCGTGTTATAAACTCTGATCTCATGATAGTCATGACAGTCTCAAATTAGCTCTTAATGCTAGCTCTTCTCTTCTTAGGCAAGCACTTTATTGTGGTCAGCTTAGCAGTGGTTCCTGTAAAAGATTACATCCTGGATGCATAGCACAGCATTACTCACTTGTCCATTTACGCTTAGGGTCAGTTAGTGTATCCATTTCACCTACAGGCTGGAAATGAGGATATTGTTTGGGCATAAAGGACACCAATTGTTGTAAATGCAAAAGTTTTTTTCCCTTTATTATTTTGTGATAGAACTTCTTCAGCTTTGCAGGTGGGAATACAATTCATTGCTTTTACAGTTATATGCAAAGGTTTGATCACATATGGAAAAATTTTATATTTTTGTGAATTTATAATTGAAACACCTGCAGCAAATATTTTATTAAAAAGTAAATTTATTTACTGTTAGTGCAGTTACTTTACTATTTTAATAATTTAAAACGCATGGCAGTTTTGGCATGTACCTTTTTACTACTTCATTACTACTACTTTATGCCTTCATTGACTTTATTAGACAGTTAAAACTGTCATTAGGAATCTTCAGCTAATGACAATTTCAGAGGATAATGAACTTGCTTACTCCTGAAATCATATGTGAAAAAAGCAAAACCCCAGTGTGAGAGTAAAGAACCTCCAAAAAGGTCTAGCTGACACAGAAGCAATGTGCATCATTTGTGTAGGATAGTTTGTGTACACAAACATCTGGCGGCACGTTGGCAAAGTGGGTAGCACTGTCGCCTCACAGCAAGAAGGTCCTGGGTTCGATCCCCAGGTGGGGCGGTCCGGGTCCTTTCTGTGTGGAGTTTGCATGTTCTGCCCGTGTCTGCGTGGGTTTACTCCGGGTGCTCCGGTTTCCTCCCACAGTCCAAAGACGTGAATTGAAGATACCAAATTGTCCATGACTGTGTTCGATATAACCTTGTGAACTGATGAATCTTGTGTAATGAGTAACTACCGTTCCTGTCATGAATGTAACCAAAGTGTAAAACATGACGTTAAAATCCTAATAAACACAAACATCTGCATGGAAACTTAAGCATGGGAGTGGAGCTAGTAGGTTTTGGGGTTGTGTGGCAGACAGTGTCACAGATAACATTGCACGAGTATGTGGAAGTACGTATTTTACTAAATATTAACATATTTTGAATGCAAATGTGACGCTTAGGCTGTAAATAGGCTGGCTTTTACAACAGTTCAAGGAACTACCCCATGACCCACAACAAACTAACTGAAGCCTTTTATTCTTCTGAAACAGATTTGAAAATAAATTGGTAGGTTTTTAAACATGCTGTGCATGTGAGCTGGTCCATGTATATCTCAGACCCAGAGGCATTCTGCGAAAGAGAGTAAAGCATTTTCTAAAAAAATAAGAATAAAAAGACTCCTGAGTGTTAACAGGAGTGTCAGCCAGTTGCGGTATCTGCCAAAAGCATAGCTTGTCTAAACTTTTCTACATTTTTTACGATATATTTTAATATCTGTCTGTTTGTGTACCTATCTGAGTCATTCCAGCTCTAATCATGAATTATATATATATATATACACCGATCAGCCATAACATTAAAACCACCTCCTTGTTTCTACACTCACTGTCCCTTTTATCAGCTCCACTTACCATATAGAAGCACTTTGTAGTTCTACAATTACTGACTGTAGTCCACCTATTTCTCTGCATTCTTTGTTAGCCCTCTTTCATGCTGTTCTTTAATGGTCAGGACCCCCACAGGACCACTACAGAGTAGGTATTATTAGGGTGTATTTAATATTATGGCTGATTGAATATAATATATAGAAATGTCCCAACCTGACCATCTCAGAATCTCTTGAAATTTTGTCCATGTGTAGAGAGGACCAGTTCATGACAAAATCCAGGATATTTTTGAAATCTGATACTAGTTTACAGATTTGCAATATAGTTTGGATTTTGTCCATGAATTGGTGTGACCCTACCCCAAAATGCGACTTTGCAAAAATTCACTATTCACAGTATTGTCAGCTTTAGATCTCTGAAATATATTTCTGTGTTTAGCTCTAAGTAGATAAGTCTGTATATTTAATTTGTATGTAATCTGATCCTAAGTGCAAAAATGCATTTTGTTGGTATGCTCTAGTTGCATACAATAAGTCTGCAGTTTGTACCAGGTTGAATAGCATAGGTAGGGGGATGTCCAGGAAGAAATGTCACCTTCAACACTTGTAAAGTTTAGACACAGACACAGTGTTGATTTAGAAGTTGCTTTTTAAACCGGCCGGTACCCAAGTTGTCATGCTGATTCCCAAAAAAGGTATAAATATTTTTCGAATTTTTTACATTTGTGTAAAATGTCTGCAGGTGATCTGGTCAAAAATTGGAATGGCTTTTTTAATTTAAGTGTTTTATAAGGTGTTGAATTATGCAATTTTTTTTATGAGAAAAATAAATGCTAGAAGGGCATCTATATATCACAGGCACCCGTCATTTACTCTGAAATCTGTTACGTCATTATAGGTTTAACCTGTCTTATGTTAGTTAATAATCCTACAAAGACTTTCACATTGGATTAAAGAATTCAGTCACCTGGTCAAATATGTGTAGCAGCATGTGTGTTGAACTTGGCTACAACGTAATTAAAGTGTCCTTGTTCAGTAGATATTATCTTGCTCCACCTCCAGAGGCTTGAGGAGCAGGAACATGACACAGGATGTGCTGAAATGACACCAAGCACACATCATCAAGTCTTGTCCATGACAACATACACCCCTATCAATGCATGCTGTGCTTTATAAATTTCCATTGTACATCTTCACAATCATCGGGTCCTTGGGTTATAACACCAACAAAGCCTTATTCATACATAGCAGCTATATATTACCCTGTCTGATATAATAAAAATTCAGTTTCTCAACCTGAAAGAGTGTCAAAATCAGATACATCTTGTTTCCTCAATATTTATAAGTCCCTTATAAGAGCCTGCCTGGTTCAGTAGGTATAAATGCATGAGAATCTCTTGTTTCCGGCATCTTCTTGCTGCTTCATTTCTGCCTTCCAGCTTAAATTCTTTTATGTGTGCCTCAACCTGTTCTTGTCTAATCCACAAAAGATTTATGCCTGTTTATCCAGTGTGGAAGTCTCTGTAGAATTATTACCTAACTATCATAGACTGTTTAGATATGGTTGTGATTTATAAATGCCTTTCTAGCAGTTATTTTATCATAAAAATACCATAATTCAACAGCTCATAAAACCCTTATATCAAAAAGGCCATTCTAGTTTGTAACCACATCACCTTCAGACATCACCCAGTAATACATTTCCCAAAGATATTTTACACCTTTTTTGGGAATCAGCAGGGCAACTTAGATACCATCCGGTAAAAAATCTAAAAAATCAACTTATCTACACTAATAGCTGAGTAAACAAAAATTCAGCTGTGTAGCTCTTCTAAAGATATTAACCTGACTGTGTCATGACCTACATATCCATCAATTTATCCATACATCCATCCATCCTTTCATCCATCCATGTGTTTTAGCCATAACAATTACTAACTAGGTGTTGTAAATCAATTATATAAAGAAAGTTTATGCTTTAAACTTTGCAGCAACAGTTTAGGGAAGATCCATTACTTCTTCAGTATGACTGTGCCCCTGGGTACAGAGCAAGGTCTATAAAGACATGAAAAAAGCATTGTTTAAAGGACAGCTAAACAGCTTTGGAAATAACTGGAACATAAATCATCATAAATTAAAGTCATCCAGAAAAAAATCATTGTGATTAATGATGTGGACAGGCAGCAGTTTGTGAAGTTTGGACAAGAAATGTGCTTTGTGATTTTGTAAGCAGTAAACAACAAAGCTATAAGTCTTTTAAGCTTTGCTATGGCTTGCTTTTTGCAGCACTTACTGCACCAACAAAGCATGATGTGTTTTACTTTGAACCATTTATAAAAGTGCATTCAGTGTGAAATTAAGCTAAAAACAAACAGGGAATTATGCAATTACGCAAAACTACTATTCATAGTATGAAAAGGTGGTTATATACAAATTTAAAAAAACAAGCAAACCTTTTGTCAAACAGAGAGATTTGAGTAATGTATTTTCTGTTTTACAGAATTCAGAGGACATCCGATGTAAATGTATTTGCCCACCTTACAAAGAGGTTGAAGGTCAGATCTACAATCAAAATGTTTCCCTAAAGGATTGGTAATCTATTAATAATATTCTAAATCCAATACCTGTTACATATTAATTATTGATAGAATTTATTAACATTGCTCACTGCATTTGTACACATAGCAACTGCCTTCATGTTGTGGAACCGATGCCAGTCGAAGGAAAAGATGTGGAAGCCTACTGTTTACGCTGTGAATGTAAATATGAGGAGAGAAGTTCCAAAACCATCAAGGTTAGTGTGAATGTGTACCACTATATAGTGTTAATTTTGTGTTTATTTTGTATATACTATTAGATGTATAAAATAAATTAAATTAAATGGCTCTATCTCTGTTGTAAAAATGTAATGTACCAGTTTTCTAGCATTATTTGAATAACATGGTTTGATGTGAAGAAATCCCAGTGGTCTGTTTAATGCCCTGACCTTAACCCTATTGAGCACATTGGGGATAAATTGGAATGTTGAATGTAAGCCAGCTTTCTTGTCCAACACCAGAGTCTGACCTTACAAATGCAGTTTTGAGTGATATAGCATATTTATACTCATGGTTTTGGAATAGAATGTCGGGTTAAATCAAATATATTTGTATAGAGCTTTTAACAGTGGACACTGTCTCTTAGCAACTTTGCAGATAAAAACCCTCTGCAAATATTAAGGAAGAAACCTTGAGAGAGACTAAGACTCAACAGGGACTTATCCTGCTTGGGAAATCCAGGGAATATTTGGATAAATTAAAGTTGAATTAAATGATAAGGTACTAAAAATAAATAAAAATAAAATCAAGTACTATGTTAATGAAAAATAAAAAACAACAAAAGTAAATACAGTTTGTCATTCAGTTCAGTCTGTTGTAGAATCAAATCTAATGATGAGTTTCTGGACATTGTGAGTGCAGTAACTAAGTTCCCATTACATCTAGCAGTCCAGTTGGAACAGCACTGTTGTTATGGTAGCCTAAAGCGTGCAGGCTTTAGCCTCAGCTGAGTGGAAAGGTTCACGTCAAACCAAAAGATAAAGTTAAAATATCATATAAACTAAATTAACAATAATAAGAAGTCAAATGTATAGCATAAGACTCAGCCACCTCTAATTATTACAGCATAACTAAAAGGGAAAACTACAAAACAAAGGAACTAACTTACCTACTATTGGAAAGTCAATGTAGTAAACATTTGTCATAAGAATTTTTCTTTCAATACCTAATTTTTTTATTTTTTTTTTAAAGAGGACGATTATAATTTACCTGTCAGTTCTGGGTCTGCTTCTGCTCTACATGGTTTACCTGACTCTGCTCGAGCCTATTCTAAAAAGACGACTTTTCGGCCACTCACAGCTCATCCAGAGTGATGATGAAGTTGGGGTATGTATCAGTGAGCTGTACACTTCTTTTAATGACTACTGCTCAAACTAAACATATTCTCTTTTGTAGCAAACAATAAAAATCGCAAAAAATGCTCAGATTTTCAAAAATCTCACATTAGACGAAATGCGTTTCTTAATGGCATTTATTGCTATGGCTTTACTGTCTCTTTACTATCAGTAATTGATCCATGGTATTTTTAATGCTGAAATTAAGCACAGTTTAATCTGTGGGTAGGATTACTTCTGCTTACACACAAATTTCTTTTGCTGTTACACTAAAAATATTGACACACACAATCTTACTTTAGTCTTGCACTCTGATAACTATACTATTCATGTGCAAATGTACTTTTATTGCATTTGAAAAGTGGACACATCAGAATGTGGTGCAGCCTTTCCCAGCATTTTCTCTGGTTTTTCAGTCGTGTACTCCTGACACTTTAATGCGTGTGGAGGGCAGCTAGACTTTTTCCTTATATGAAAACTTAAAAGTAATTCATTTAAAATTCATTTAAAATTATTTTAGCAAAATACCTGGATTTATACACACTGCTCTTAACTAATTAAAAAACCCAACTTATAGATAGATAGATTCAACTTAATTGTCATTGCTCAGTACAGGTACAAGGCAACGAAATGCAGTTAGCATCTACCAGAAGTGCAAATGGTAGCATTGTGCAAAAAAAAAAACCCAGAGAATATCAGCAATCATATATCTATGATTAATATTAATATAGAATTATAACTATAGCTTTTTACAGTGGGGCCAAAAAGTATTTAGTCAGCCACTGATTGTGCAGGTTCTCCTACTTAGAAAGATGAGAGAGATCTGTAATTTTCATCATAGGTACACTTCAACTATGAGAGACAAAATGAGAAAAAAAAATCCAGGAAATCACATTGTAGGATTTTTAAAGAATTTATTTGTAAATTATGGTGGAAAATAACTATTTGGTCACCCACAAACAAGCAAGATTTCTGGCTCTCACAGACCTGTAACTTCTTCTTTAAGAAGCTCTTCTGTCCTCTACTCGTTACCTGTATTAATGGCACCTGTTTGACCTTGTTATCTGTATAAAAGACACCTGTCCACAGCCTCAAACAATCAGACTCCAAACTCAACCATGGCCAAGACCAAAGAGCTGTCGAAGGACACCAGGAAGAAAATTGTAGACCTGCACCAGGCTGGGAAGAGTGAATCTACAATAGGCAAGCAGGTTGGTGTGAATAAATCAACTGTGGGAGCAATTGTAAGAAAATGGAAGACATACAAGACCATTGATAATCTCCCTCGATCTGGGGCCCCACGCAAGATCTCATCCCGTGGGGTCAAAATGATCATGAGAACAGTGAGCAAAAATCCCAGAACTACACGGAGGGACCTGATGAATGACCTGCAGAGAGCTGGGGCCAAAGTAACAAAGGCTACCATCAGTAACACACTACGCCGAGAGGGACTCAAATCCTGCAGTGCCAGGCGTGTCCCCCTGCTTAAGCCAGTACATGTCCAGGCCCGTCCGAAGTTTGCCAGAGAGCATATGGATGATCCAGAAGAGGATTGGGAGAATATCATGTGCTCAGATGAAACCAAAATGGAACTTTTTGGTAAAAACTCAACTCGTCGTGTTTGGAGGAAGAAAAATGCTGAGTTGCATCCCAAGAACACCATACCTACTGTGAAGCATGGTGGTGGAAACATTATGCTTTGGGGCTGTTTTTCTGCAAAGGGGACAGGACGACTGATCCGTGTTAAGGGAAGAATGAATGGGGCCATGTATCGTGAGATTTTAAGCCAAAACCTCCTTCCATCAGTGAGAGCATTGAAGATGGAACGTGGCTGGGTCTTCCAGCATGACAATGATCCCAAACACACCGCTCGGGCAACGAAGGAGTGGCTCCGTAAAAAGCATTTCAAGTTCCTGGAGTGGCCTAGCCAGTCTCCAGACCTCAACCCCATAGAAAATTTGTGGAGGGAGTTGAAAGTCCGTGTTGCCCAGCGACAGCCCCAAAACATCACTGCTCTAGAGGAGATCTGCATGGAGGAATGGGCCAAAATACCAGCTACAGTGTGTGCAAACCTGGTGAAGACTTACAGGAAACGTTTGACCTCTGTCATTGCCAACAAAGGTTATGTTACAAAGTATTGAGTTGAACTTTTGTTATTGACCAAATACTTATTTTCCACCATAATTTACAAATAAATTCTTTAAAAATCCTACAATGTGATTTCCTGGATTTTTTTTCTCATTTTGTCTCTCATAGTTGAAGTGTAGCTATGATGAAAATTACAGACCTCTCTCATCTTTCTAAGTAGGAGAACCTGCACAATCAGTGGCTGACTAAATACTTTTTGGCCCCACTGTACATATATGGAATTATATCTATGTACATAGTAATATATACATAATAGCAATATAATAATAAGCATATATATAAAGATGGGATTAGTTAGGTATGTATTATAATAACAGTAATAATAATAAAAGGTGTGTAAATAATAAGTATACAACTGTAACTATAACTATATAAGGACAGTGCTAAATAACTATACATAAATATACGTAAAATTCAGGTGCAAATGATAAATAATAAATAGTGTGTAGTTCGGGGTGTTGATGGTATTAACATTTGGCAATAATGAATTTACTTTGCTTCTATAGATACCAACATTTAAATAATGTTTATAGTATTGTTCAGTTGTGATCACAGTTGGATTATTGTCTGTTTTATATGATTACAAGTTTAGCTATAAAGACATTAACCACAAAATAGTGTCAACCTTCTACATTTTAAAATGGTATTGGTTTTAATGGTCTAATATGTTCTTTGGTATTGTTTGTAAGTTGGGTGTGATCTGATTTATTTGTTTATGCAGTTTAACTGGTTTTGTGACCAGACTGGTTGCTTCATGGGTGAATCTTGTCTTACATTAGCTACGTCCTTCCACTCAGAATGACAAGCTGATTTTTTTAGTAGTAACTACCAGTTAAAAATGTTAAGTTTTGCCTTCATGAGGTATATTTGGCTTATAAATTTTAAACCATCTTGGTGTCTGCCAGAGTTTTTGTTTTTACCTACCTTTAAGTCAAAGTGTTTTATAGAATTTCCAGAATATCTTGCAAGAGACGAGTCTGGCCCTGTGAGACTTGGCTGTTAACAAGCTAATAAACTGAAATAATGGAATGATTGCTGACTTTCATACTTCTAAAATGATGATTGCAGACGTTTATACTTAAGCGGCAGTCAGCTTTTTGTACTTGGCATGATGCAATAGTTTGTAGAGAGCATTTTGTACATGAGAACTATGTGGAGTATACAGTATATAAACCTTTTGTATGCAGTTAACCTGAACAGATAAAAATAAAAGTAGCCACTGTGTATATTTTTTTGTTCTTACGTAACAAAATATATCACCATGAATAATCCAGAGTAAAAGAATAGTACAAAACACAAATCTTTTATTTAACTTTTATCATTTTTGTTACAAAATGAACATTGGGTGTTTTATGCCCCCTTTAAGAAATAGCATTCCATTACACTCTGCATTGTTTTTTTTCTTCAGTTTTAAATGTAATTATTTTATGTAATATATATTTCTCTGGTAAAAACGGAACTTAATTTTGATGTTGTTTAACAGATGAAAACAAATCAGTTTTTTTCTTTGAATTGATAGGACCAGCAGCCATTTGCCAATGCCCATGATGTGCTGTCTCGCACACACTCTCGTTCCAATATGCTGAACAAAGTGGAGCACGCCCAGCAGCGCTGGAGAAGGCAGGTCCAGGAGCAGCGCAAATCCGTGTTTGATCGGCATGTGGTGCTCAGTTAAATACACCTCCCTTAATGGACTTTGTTGAATGAGCACTGTTGTTAATAGCTTCATCTTGTCTACAGTGTCCAGTTCTCGACTTTATTCTGGCCTTGTGCAGTACCCATCTTTAAAACATACATTCTTGTGTCTGTCGGCGTATGTAGGATTTGTAATGATTTACGGTGGGTGAAACACTAGTCTGTTGTACTAAATATTCTGTTGATATTTGGCATGATGTTGATATTTGGTTTATGGCTCTACACATTTTGAATATTTGAATGTAATTTTGTTTTTTCTTTAAAAGTAAAGGGCATGGTATTATTCACTCCTATATTAACAAACATTACTCAGTGCATTTCAGTCACATTTTACATAATGGATGTGTAAGTGCCAATTTTTGTGTTTACTTTAACATTCATACAAACAGTTTTCATGGTCAAAAACCCAGAAGGCAATGATGGTGGTGTTTTTCACCATATCTTGCATGTAGCCCTCTAGCAAATGGCCAAAAGATATTCGATGTCAAGGCCAAACATTTCTGTGCCTGCATAAAACCCCCCTGATATAAAGGTTTAAGTAATCTTTGAATTTTTGGATGGTTTCTCCTTTTCATACATAAGGTACATTTTAACAAATGACTATTGCACAATATTATTGCTAATAATTTGATCTGTATCCAGATCCAGAACTTATTAAATCAGATCCATTGCACTCCTTAGCGTGGTTGTTATGGTTTCAGTGTACACACACTAGCACTTTATTCCACTAGTGTGAACATCTCGTGCACATCTCATAGTATGATCAGGTGTATTGTAGACTTCCACATAAACCTTTGTTCTTGTCTTTTATAATCATATCAATAAAAATTTTATTTAAAAGTTTCTTAAATACATTTATACATGCGTAAATGATCATTAGGTTTTACTGCTAAATTGTGAATTTTTGGTTTCGTGCTAGTTTCTGTTAATGTATAATATTCTTACTATGATTTTCTTTTTTTTTTTTTTTTTTTTTTACAATTTCACTAGCTCCAGTATACTGTGTTTGATCGTTAAGGACAGTATTGCTAATGCATTAACACTGTAAGCAGATCATTGTAATGTGCTGTTTAGTTTTAAATAATTAAGTGTTTGGGAGATTATTGATGAATGGGATAATCATTATAAAAAGCTATGTGTTGTATCTGTGATCCTTTCTAATATTTAATACAGTTCTGTAAAAATCTCTTTTCTTGGTCCTAATTCATTCAATAATTTGTTATTAGTATTTGTGCCTGGCAATTTGGCACCGCATTTAGGCTGTTTTTTTTTTGTCTTGCTCTGAATGATTCAACAATCCAACAGTTCCCATGAGGATAACACAGTTTTTAAAGGTAAATAAATAAGTAAAGCTGTTTCTAATGATTAGACATTCTTTTATCACAGGGATGTCCAAACTACTGTCCATGGGCCATTTACAGCCTGTTACCATTTTTGAAACGGCTCGCGAGGTTTTTTTAATAATAAGTTCAACTTAAATAGTGCCTTTCATCAAGCTCAAGGTCGCTGTGTAAAGATAGACTAGACATAGAAGTTCAAGAAGAAGAAAGAAAGTGTGGTGAAAAGAGATAGGTCTTCAAGGAAGCCTTAAATTCAGAAAGAGAAGAGCCAGAAAGTTCCAGAGTGCTGGGGCGGCAACGCAAAAAGATCTGCCACCCATAGTGGACAACCTAAATCTGGGAACGGAAAGCAGATTAGCGTCCGAGGACCTCAATCTGCATGACGGTGTGTGACTTGTGAGTAGTTTAGTGAGATAGGCGGGGCCGAGACCGTGAAGTGCTTTGAAAGTGAGAACTAGTATTTTATATTGAATATAATGTGCATGGAAATCGGAAGCCAGTGAAGTTTTTCTAGAACAGGAGTAATGTGATCATACCTCCTGGTAAAGGTCAAAACCCTAGCAGCAGCGTTCTGAATAGTTTGTAGTGGACGGAGAGTTTTGGCTTGAAGTCCATATAGTAGAGAATTACAATAGTCTAATCTGGTGGTAACAAAAGCATGTATCAGTGTTTCTGCAACCTCTAGAGAAAGAAACAAAAAATAAAGTTGGCTCGCTATTAAGCAGGTTTTTTTTTTTTTTTTTTTTTTTTTTAAACTGCTTGAACTGTTTAAACTCTGGGTGTCGTCATCGCACAAAACAAATCTAAAACACTTTCCATCTTCTTTCCCCCAACTCAAAATATTAACATTACACCTACATTAATGTTCCCGAGGTTTTACATAAACATAGCATCTCCAAAGAAACAAAAACTAGACAGTGAATGCAGAAGATGGCACACTGGGGAAATGAATATTTTTTCACCAAGTACAGAGGAAAGTGTGTAGTAAGTAAATAAGTATAATAATCTTTCCATTAGGATTCTAAACTGGTGAGTGAAATTGGCGAGTTCTTAGTTCACACGATACAGTCAACGATAGATAATTAAGTCAATTAAACACTGTACAGTGAATAAGTGTAATTGTTAGTAATCAAGTACACTGATCAGCCACAACATTAAAACCACCTCCTTGTTTCTACACTCACTGTTCATTTTATCAGCTCCACTTACCATATAGGAACACTTTGTAGTTCTACAATTACTGATAGTAGTCCATCTGTTTCTGTACATATCTTTTTAGCCTGCTTTCACCCTGTTCTTCAATGGTCAGGACCACCACAGAGTAGGTATTATTTAGGTGGTGGATCATTCTCAGCACTGCAGTGACATTGACATGGTGGTGGTGTGTTAGTGTGTGTTGTGCTGGAATGAGTGGATCAGACACAGCAGCTTTGTCCACTGTCCACTCTATTAGACACTTCTACGTAGTTGGTCTACCTTGCAGATGTTAAGTCATCTTTTGGTTGGTAGACCAGCAGTGACATTGAGGTGTTTAAAAACTCAATCAGCGCTGCTGCGTCTTATCCACTCATATCAGCACAACACACACTAACACACCACCACCATGTCAGTGTCACTGCAGTGTTGAGAATGATCCACTACCTAAATAAAACCTACCATTGAAGAACAGCATGAAAGGGGGCTAACAAAGCATGCAGAGAAACAGATGGACTGCAGTCAGTAATTGTAGAACTACAAAGTTATGGCTGATCGATATAGGGCTGTTTTTTTTTTTTTTTTTTTTTTCGTTTCATTACAAAATATTCTGAGGCCCGTGTTTGCATATTTTTACTCCATCTGGCCCACAACAAGAAAAGTTTGGACACCCCGGATTTATTATGATCAGAGTCATATCTGGGTTTGAAAGCCCACCTGGATAAAACAGGTCATTACAGATCATCACACACTTCTTTTCTTACTTATACATACAAGCCATTTAGAGTAGCTGTTTCACCTTACTGGCATGTTTTTGGAGGTGAAAAGAAACTAAAGCATGTGGAGGAATCTCATAGGGACAAAAAGAGTGACTATTGGTAAGGTTTAAACTCAGGGTACTGGGGTACATCACCCACACTTCTTGCTTTGCCTTTGTGATGCTCTTTTTTGGAACTGTATTTTTATAGCATTGTTCATGTACATTTTACATTTACATTTTTGGTATTTTAGCAGACGCTTTATCCAAAGCGACTTACAGTTATGACGGAACAGGATTTTGAGCAATTGAGGGTTAAGGGCCTTGCTTAGGGGCCCCAAAGTGGCAACTTGGCGGTTGTGGGGCTTGAACCGGCAACCTTCTAATTGCTAGTCCAGTACCTTAACCACTGAGCTATCACTGCCCTTGTACACATTGTAATTTATATTTAAAAAAAGCAATTACACAACAGGAAAGGAGGGATGTGCAGTCTGTTCAAAATGTTAATGAAGTGCATAATTATATTTCCTTGATATACTTAAAGACTCGAACACTTAAAACATATGCCATATGTGGATTTTCTTAACTGCCACTTGGTTGATTTTCTGCAGTTCTTTTTTTGGGGAAAATCAAATGGAGTTTCTGGAGTTTTTAACGTTTTTTTGTTGGTTTAACCAAAACAAAACTTCACTGATAGTGATTAGCTTCAGCTGGTGACTTGAATTTTTAGGGGCAGCTTGAGTACACGCATAAACATTATAATAAGAAAAATCTGAGGACCTCTGTACAGATCCCAGAAAGTGATACTTTTTAATGTAATAACCAGAGGTGGAAAGTAACGAGTTACATTTACTCGCGTTACTGTAATTGAGTAGTTTTTTTGTGTACTTGTACTTTTTAAAGTAGATTTTACAGCCTGTAATTTTACTTTTACTTAAGTATGTTTTTGTATTACATTTTAAATAACATCCGTTACTGAGTAAAAAAAAACGCAAAAAAAAATCGCGTCTGGGAAACTGCTGCAGTGAATTCTGCGATGGGGAGTCGGATCTTTTGGCTCGGTTCCTTTTAAAGAGCCGAGTATATATATAAAACTACTCCGAGAAGCGCGAAGTAACGTTTACTCTGAGTACATTCTAAACGAGTTACTTTTTACTTGAGTAGATTTTTGGACTAGTAACTTTACTCGTACTTAAGTAAAAATTCATTAAAGTAATAGTACTTTTACTTGAGTACAATATTTTAGTACTCTTTTCACCTCTGGTAATAACCATTGAAAAAATGCGACATTCTACTTTTTACATGACATATTCTTTATTTAGCTATGTTGTTAAACAGGTTAATGGATATGAAATATACAGTCACAGTCATTAAAACACTGAAATATATAGTTTTTATATTCGACACCCAAAGAAAATAACAGAGCTAACATTGGGTTACAGCATGATTAAACCATTGCGAACTTCAAATACAACTTTCAGCTGTGATCTTTTATATAAACAACACCTATGTGTTCAAGGTGTGTTTCAACCATGGTAAAAACTAATGAGCTCTCAAAAAAGGTAATAGAGGTGATAATTTCATTGCACCAAAATGCGTTTCTAGAGACACTGGGAGTTTTGTCCAAAACTTGTGGCACAGCAGAAAACTTGCTGCTTTTTAAATAGACAGTTTTAAATACCCTGTGTTCTTTTACCTGATGAAGGAATTTGGATTGGCCTGCAGAGTTCTGGGACACAGTTCTAAGTGACAAAAATCAGACTGTTTAGTCTAATAGATCAGCAGAAAAGGAGAGACTTATGACCAGAGGAATACTGTTCCCATGGTCAAGCATGGAGGTGGGTCAGTGGTATGGGTTATGTGATATTTGGGGGTGTTTTTTAACTGGCAGTCTTGACCGTGTGTCATCCTGGATTCACAGAAATACCAATACATTTTAGGGAAGAACGTTATAACTGGTGTAAATTTGAACCATGGGGATAATTGGACTTTCCAGCAATATCTTCCAGATCAACCAAAGCTTGGTTAGAGAATCTAATATCCTAAAATTGCCTTCTTAGTCTACAGATTTAATCCTCATAGAGAATTTTTGGGGTTTAAAGAGGGCAGTAACAGCATGAAAGCCATCAAGTGTAAGCTGTAAGGAAAGGTGTCAAAAGCTTCTGAGCACTTACTTCACTAAAAACAAAGGGTGGGAGTTGACAACATTGAAAATTGACTAATAGCAGTTAAACTTAAATAATATTAATGAGGTAGACTTAAATGAAATCAAAATTATGTGTATCAATTAATATTTTTTCTTTGTTTACTGAGACTTTAGTGTATTGTATAGTTTCATTATAGTCAATACCCATCACCATAATATATTTTAAGGTAAGGGGGTAAATATTTTTGATTGCAAATATATACTTCAATGAGCAAAAACTAAAGGACCATGTGCTCTCAAAACAGTTATGACCTCTCATCATCCATGTAATCTTGGGGAAAACGAGATGTGTCAAACCATTTGACTTTCTTCTATTGCTCCGATGTCCAGTTCCAATGCCTACATACCCATTGTGGGTGCTTTTAGCTATGGACAGGGATTAGAACAGGCACTTTGACAAGCCTGTGACAATGCAGCCCCATTTAAGCCCCAAAGAGTTTGTTGCACTGAGTACATCCCCTTATTACCAGTATTAAAGTGATCTGCAATTTAAGCCACAGTAACCCTTTTGTTGGTCTGTACCTGGTGCAAAAGCCTTCATGCCTTCTTGACCATCCAGCAACCTGTTTGGCAGTTTGTTGCATGTACTTCAACCCAGTCACTAGCAATAATGATTTGGCCTTTTATCAAAGTCACTCAGGTCTTTTGCCTGCCCATAAATGCTCCATTCAACAAGCTTACTACAAACAACTTATCAGCCCAGTGTTTAATATGGTACTATGAGTGGACCATGGAGGACATACACACTGCTATGATTGGACCAAGACTAAAAGGTATGTAAATAGTTGAGTAATGAAGGGGATTGTGGGTAGTTTACCATCACCAAGTTCTTCATGTTGAATAACAGAACTGTGTTTCGGGTGGGTTAGGTGTGTATGATCCGGGGTATTACTGTATTATACTGTATAGCAGTCTCTTTTCTTCTAAAAATCTTTAGCTGAATAATAAAGCTGTGAGCATCTTTTGGTTGTTCATCAAAACCACTACGCTACAATATATAGAATAATCAACATTTTGGCTTCATTTCACTCTAAAAGTCACTGTGCCCAAACACTAACCCGAAAGTGTTAAAAAGCATCGAGTAACGGTTGTGGCTTCAAGTGAATCAAATCGAGGTTTGATTCATTTGGTTTATTAACGGAAAACCTACGAAAACTAGGTTGTAAAATGTTTCGTGTTAGAGACTTAAAACATATAACATTTACAACAAGTATGTCGCTTATTAAAGTTTTGTTTATTTTAGCTGAAAGTAATTCATTGACGCTGAGGAATTAAGTTTCACGATTCATTGAAAAGAGTCGCTTGAAACGAACAAATCTTCGAGAATCTTTCACTACAGCTCAGTCAGATACAACTGCGCTTACGACTACGACGCAGAACTTGCACAGGACCTTAAAGACGGACATTTAAGATTTAAGTGAACTACTGGCAACATTCAGAAAGGAAGCAAAGGGAAAACATTATTTCATGGTTTAACTGCTTGCTAACTGCTCTTTAAGTTTGGTGTAAATGTGGGGGTTTGGGGGTTTGAGTGACCGTGCTGCAAAATTCATTTTGCATTGAATCAAAGACCGCTGGTTTGGGACCTAATCAAGATGAAGCAGTAAGTTAAATCACTATATGAATAAATGAATGAATTAATATATGTATACAACACCACACATATTCTGGGTGGTAAAATTCATTTTAGTGCTCGGGTAGTGCAGCAAGACTCATCAGCTGACCAGGCCAACCTGATTGGCTGTCTCTGAGGTGTGGGATGTCTTAAATAGCACATTTTCTTGCAAACAACTGTTTTAACTTAGTTATTTAAACTAAAGTTATTTTGTTAGTTATGAATAGTTTTATAAAGATAAATCTAAACATTATGCATTTAAATCTATACATATTATGAACAATGCAAACAGTACAGCACATATCATGTATTGAACAGTATAGTATAGTGAAGTACATTTGTTTTAACTGTGCAGAAGTAATTAATGATATGTTCACAACTGAGGCTGAACGGAAACAAGAGGGCGCTCGTTAACCTCTTATAAAAACAAACCAAAGCAAAGCCTGCTCTCATTTATTTAACACATACTTAAATACGCAACACAGAAAAACATGTACTTATTTGACAGTAAAATTTGTTAGAACTGCTGTTACTGCCCTCCTAAAAGCAGCTTTTTTCTGTGTTTATACTTCTACACTTATCTCTTTAGCTAATCATATCATCATTTGGGACTGTTTGGCCCCTGAGGAAGTCAATGTGGGAAATGACCAGAGAAAGATTATCTCTGTTTTTTTAACTCGAAATTGTTTGTTTAATTTATTCACTATATGACCCAAAGTATGTGGACAGATTACTGTTTTGAACTTTGTGACAACAACAAAAAACAACATGACTTGGCACGATTGATTTGGAAGAACTGTAGTGGTGTGTTTAGAGCCCTGACATCAACCCCATTATACACCTTTGGAATGAATTGGAACATTGATTGCGAAACAAGCATTTATGTTCAGCATCACTACCTGCTCTTGAATGTTTTTGGGCACAAATTCCCATATACACACTTAATATTCTTGTGGAAAGTCTTACCAGTGAATGCTGTTTTTAGTTTGTTTTCATCCAACAAACTCATTCCCATTGCCCACATACTTTTGGTATGTTTTGTATTTTTAATATGCAAAATTATTTTTATTTTACAATGTCTTAAAAATTATTTTTGTTATTATATAATTTGTTTTTTTATATTTGTACAGATGATATAAATGTCAAAGTAATTACATGCATGTTCAAGGTCAAGGTGGGTCTAGTGCAACCAAAAAACACCTGGAACGAGGTACCATTTACATTTACAGCACATGCTTTTATGCTTTTATCCAAAGCGACTTACAGCCTAAGCAACTGAGGCATAACGGCCTTGCTCAAGGGCCCAACAGTGGCAACCTGGCAGTGGTGGGGTTTGAACCAGCGACCTTCTGCTTACTGTCCAGTACCCTAACCGCTAGGCTACAACTGCCATTGCTATATATTAGTCAGTCAGGACCTATGTTGCTGTGTAGCCCCCTAGTTTATTAGCTTGTCATCATTCTGTCCGTAAGATAATATATACTAATAAGGCGTCAAAATATAACCCCATATCAAAAAAAGTTTGGACAATATGGAAAATGAAAATAAAAAATGCAGTGTTTCTTACATTGATGTTTACTTAATTGCAGACTGGATAAACCCAAGCTATTTTATGTTTTGTTTGGTCAACTTAAATTCATTTGTTAATATACATCTATTCCTGCATTTCAGACCTGCAACACATTCCAAAAACATACCGTTGGTACGGTCAAGCATTTACCACTTTGTAATGTTGCCATTCCATCTCACAACACTTAAAAGGTGTTTTTGGCATTGAGAATACCAAGCAATTAAGTTTTTCAGGTGTTATTTTGTCCCATTCTTTCTGCACACATTACAAATGCATGACTGTGGAGGGAAAAGGGTATGAGCACTGGACTGCCCTGCCTGCAGTCCTGACCTGTCCCCAATAGACAATGTGTGGAGAATTTTTAAATGAAAAATGCTACAATACCCACAGTACCCCATACTGTTGCACACCTTAAGACGTGTTTGCAGGAGGAATGAGACAAAATAACACCTGAAACACTTTATCGTTTGGTATTCTCAGTGCCAAAACACCTTTCAAGTACTGCGAGAAGGAATGGCAACATTACAAACAGCTGAATGCTTTACCATCCCAACTTTTCGAAATGTCTTGCTGGCCTGAAACGCAGGAATGGGTGTATATTAACAAATGAAATGAAGTTGACCAGACAAAACATGAAATATCTCAGGTTCATACTGTCTGCAATGAAATAAAAGTCAATGTAAGGAACAATGCATATTTTATTTGCGTTTTCCATATTGTCCCAACTTTTTTATGATTTGGGGTTCTATATTGTTTTTGAGACATTGTTGGGTGGTTTAACCCCAGGAAAATCACCAGATTGAATTGCATGAAAACAAATAGGACTATACAGAAATATGTTTTATGCAGTATGGATACTGACAAAAAAAGATAAACATTTTTATTTGGTGGTAAATAGGTATATGGATGAGTGTGATATGTTGGATTGGCTGCCAGTAATTTCAAAAAAGCTCTGGATCCATCACAAACCGAATAAAGATGAAGCAGTTAATGAAATTAAATCAATATATGAATAAATGAACACATTAATGTATGAATACAACACCACACATATTCTGAGTGGTAAAATTCATTTTAGTGCTCGGGTGGTGCAGCAAGACTTATCAGCTGACCAGGCCAACCTGATTGGCTATCTCTGAGGTGTGGGATGGCTAAAGCTCTGTCCAGGGTATTCCTGCCTTGCGCCCAGTGTTTCCGGGTGAACCGGACCCACCACGACCCTGAAAAGAATGAAGTGGTTGATGATAATAAATTAAAATAAAACTTCATTATCCAGTTTAAAATGAATTTTACAAATTTCAGTTATTTATTAGTTTATTTATTCTGCAGGATCAAATTTATACATACAGCACACTTAATATTTGCTTATATATCCCCTGGCTTCACTTCGGTCAGCTGCTTTTGGCATAAAACTTTCAAGCTGCATTTTGGCTCTTCTTGACAGAATTAATCAAGTTTAACCCAATGTGTTGTTTTTCTGACACAGACTGACTGACTTTTCAGTCCAGCACACTATTCTCCATAGTGCCGAGGTCAGACCTTTCCAAGACTTTCCCAAAAGTGTAGTTTGAGCCTAATTTGGCCATTCTTTAACGTTTTTGTAAGAAAGCCGGCGCTAGGGGGGGGCTGAGGGGGGCATTGCCCCCCCAAATTGTGTCTTTGCCCCCCCAAGCACAATGCAAGCAACGGCTATTTTTAAAATTATCTCTGAACCAATCACAAAAATGCATTTTGTTTTACAGTGTGAAGATATTTCCTTGCTTATTCCTGATTGGCTCTTTGAGTCATATAAAAATCGGCAGACTGCCCCAAACAGTTCAGTTCGGCAGTATATGTTCTGTTAGTGTGAGCGAGAGGCAGGTATACTGGTAAACACTTTTTTTTTACAGAATTAGTATTCTTTTGTTTTCTTTATATTTTAATTTCCCAATAATATAAATATTCTCACTCATTCCTATTTCCACGTTTGAATATTCTCAGTCTGTGTGTAGGTACATTTGTCAGCTTTGACTTAAATTTGTATTAAAGCCTTTCAAGAAATAGAGTTGTTCTATTAGTAATGGCAATTTAATTAAGGGGGCGTATTAAAATGAAATACAATTAGATAATCTTTTTTCTCCATTTACATAATCAACATGTATTTTTTAATCATTGGGTTTTAAGTTTAAGTTCGAAAACATGCATTTTTATTTCTTTACCTCATACATCACTTTAAGCCAGTATCAATAGCTTGGCTGTCATCATTCATGCACAAATCAAGCCTTGAATATATTTCTGGCTTCAAAAACATGACTATCAACATGCCCCCTCATTAGGTTTTACTGCCCCCCCAAGCAAAGCAGTCCAGAACCGGGGCTGAGTATGCTGCTGGAACACCCAATCAAGTAAATCTTCCTTCTTTATTATTCCAACCACTTTGTGCAATGCACCAGTTCCACTGGCAGCAAAACAGCTCCAGGGCATACTACCACCACCATTATGCTTGACAGTAGGTAAATTGTAAGTGGAATTTATGCCCCTTCATCTACGCCACTTTCTCCAAACATACCTCTGGTCATTGTGACTAAATATTTTCTTTCTTAAATCTGACCACAAAGTTTTTCTTTGATCAGGTCATCAGCAACAAACTTCAGATGAGGTGCTGATTTTGAAGCAGGGGCTTCTTTTTGGGAAAGAACCTTTTATGGTCATGGTGATGTAAAACTTCTGCATTCTTCTGATTCTGTTAGTAGATTTCCATTTTGACACCAGGGTTATACGAAATTCAATTTTTAACCATGTGCCACAAATACTGGCATGACTACAAATTTTTAGAAACAAGTTGTAACTAAAGCATTTACTTCATATTTATTTGTGGTGACACAGAAGTCAAATTCTCATTCTCATTCTTCATAATGGGAAAGGCAAGAGAACACAATTAAATTTAGGGTAATAATTAGCAGGTCTTGGATCTAAGTTTGTATTGCCTCCACGCACAATGTGGAGAATGGTATGAGAGACAAAAATCTCCAAGGATCACTGTTGGAGAATTACACAAAAAGTAGCATCTTAAAGTCTCCAAAACTCCCAAAAATCAGACACCATCTCCATGCTAACAGATTGTTTGTATGGCTTGCCAGGGAAAAGCCTTTTCTGTCATCTAGCAATGTAAGTGCCTGGAGATTGCTAAACACTACTGGGACTTTGACTGGAACCGTGTTCTATGATCATGAAATAGAAATTGAGATTTTTGTCAAAAAACACAGACTGAATTTGGCATAAAAAGAAGTATGACTGCACTAAAAAGATGCCCACTGTTAAGTATGGTGAAGGGTCCAGGATGTTGTGGGGCTGTTGTTTCACTAAAGGCCCCAGTTTTAGGGGTACGTGGCATTATGGACTCCATGACTTACCAGGACAATTTGAATCAAAATCTGTCTGCCTCTGATAAACTAAAATTGGTGGTAGCAAGATCTTCCAGCAGGACAATGATCCAAAATGTCCAAATCAACACAAAAATGGTTTGTTTCCTGGTTTAAACCCCATAGGAAACATCTTTGAGACAGTAGTTGAAATGTAATACAAAAAGATTGGATTGTATTTTTCACAACTGTGATCATATATTCTACATCAGGCTTTTTTTTATGCGTTATCTCCCCTTTTCTCCCCATTTTTAGTGCGTCCATTTTTTACCCAATTGTGTTATGCTTCCTCTGCTGACCCTCGCTCCTGATTGAGGAGAACGAACTGACACACATCCCCTCCAATACGTGAGCAGTAGCCGACTGCATTTTTTCACCAGCACCAGCCGAGTTCATATGCGATCGGCCCTGTGCAAGGACAGCGCCAGTATTATTCCTCTACTCTGTGCAGGCATCATCAACCAGCCAGCAGAGGTCGTAATTGCATCAGTTATGAGGTCCCCATCCAGCTCCCTAACCCTGTATGAACAAAAGCCAAACGTTGTTCATATAGCTGCCCAGCCCAGCGGGATGGCAGAGCTGAGATTCGATACGATGTATTCGAAATCCCAGCTCTGGTGTGCTAGCGTGTTTTATCGCTGCACCATCTGGGCGGCTACATCAGGGTTTTAAAAACTTTTTTAAAGCGACCCACTGTGGTTTACAAGAAGTAATGTAAAGCCTCCACAAGGGGGCAATCACGTACAAGTTCATTTCGTGTTTCTATGCTGTTAAAATTTGTTTATTCAATTTTTATTATTTTTTTCTGCTCACCATTGTTTTGGCATTTTTTAAACTCTGTTCTACATAACTGTGATTACAGTTTCAATACAATTACATTTTAACAGATGCTTAATGGTTGTTGTTTTCTGCTTTCTCTTGGGTTTCTGCTTATATTTTGACTTGTATTATTCATTTTTTTTGGCTCTTGTCATCCTTGTATGCTACTTTTGTAGAAATTGGAAGGGTTCATGCTTTATAGTTCATGAACTTTGATGCTATTTTCTGATTGCACAGTTACAGTTCATTGAACCTGATGTTCATGTTGTACTAGAGGTCAGAATCTAAAACCTTGGTGTTAAATGTAAAAAAACTCTGCATGCTCATTAATACACATTTAGCAGTGATGTTGCACACATGCTTTAATGCTTTATAAGAAATTATTCTTCACATGAGGAAATGAAAGTACCTCAAGCCACTGTTCAAGCCAATGTACTGTATTATTATGCTGGATTGTACAGAATATGTAATTCTGCTCTTTTTACCTTTAGACTAGATCTTAATCACTGGATTAGTAATCTCCATCTCACAAACACATGTTATGTGTCACAGAATGCTTGGCTTTTACGGTCATTCATTTAATCAGTGCCTTTACTTTGGTGTTTTTATATTGGGGTACTATTGTAATAATGACATCACTCGACTCACTCAACAGTCTGACTCTTTTGACTCCCCAGACACCTGAAAAGAAAGATTCTTACTCTCTTTCCATTTTTTTGTTTGTGGTAAGGGTGTGGTAGACTTCTAAGGTTGTTTTAAAAAGGCACTCCCTGCTTTCAGTGCCTCTGTGGGTTTCACTAAACATGACTTTGTTAGACACTTTACAAATGTATTCAGGAAAGCGGAATGAGGTTAGCAATACTGGGATTATGTGCTTCCTGTGACTAAATGGCTTTAACAGGTGTGAAATCTGCATAGCCATATGGCTAGTCCAGTGGAAGTAGTCTGACAAACCAGACTGATAAGTATTCATTCCAACAGATCACACATTTTGGCTTAACATAAATTAAGTTCACTGTATGGTCAAACATATGAAGACTCTTCACCCTAAGCTTGTTATAAACAGTGTTGTAACTTCTAACTGCGTCCACGTTTCTCAGTAAGCTTTTTTTTTTTTTTTTTTTTTTTTTTACAAGATTTTGGACTGTGTGTCTGTGGGAAATTGTTAGGTCTGACATCAGTGTTGGCTATCAATCAACATCTTCTGCTATCTAAAAACTGTTTAGTGGAGTTGAGCTCAGAACTCAGTACCAGTTGTGCTTGAGACATCTGAACTCAATAAGTATTAGATTGTCCTAATGTTTGTTGATCTGAACATAGTGCTGGGCGGTATGATGGTACATTTGGTAAACCGTCCTTGATTCCTCATACTGTATGGATTTTTCAAATACTGCCATACCGTAGCATAGTTAATACAACAGCTGTAGTCTTCAGTAGGCAGCAGATCTTATAATATTGTTCGCCACTAAAAGCGCTATGGAGTGTTGTGCAGATTAGATACAGCTCACGGGTTAGCCAGGTACCGGTAGCATGACAGTGTTAACAGATGAGAGAGGCTTTCTCGATATGGTGGAAAAAAATAAACAAAAACAGATGGAGTTTGAAGAGAGGAAGACCAAATATGCACCGGAAGAACGTGACAAAGAAATGAGCCGTGTCGGCAGTTTAGAACAGACTAAAACAGACCTGTGGTCAAGTTGTACAGTAAATTTTGCAAATGTGGTTTTATTTGTTAAAGGGAGAGCTAACAGTAATTGTATGAAACTTTATAATAAATGTTGTATATATTGCACCTGTTTCATGCATACTGATTCCATCATATGCAAAACTTAAAGTACTCAGAACTAGGGATGTAACAACACACTCTACCCACGATGCGATTCATGATACTGGGTTCACGATGCGATTTTTTTCCCAATTTTTTAAACAAAATTAAATTGAAGACAAATTATGACAAAGTTTCCTTTTATTATTGCTCTTAAAAAATACTGTATTTGTGCTTATCTATTATTTATCTAAATAATGAATGCCCGTTTATTTTTGAGGTAGGTACAAAATATGCAAAACAAAGCTGCACATTTCCCTTTTTGTGTAAAAAAAACCCCCAAATGAAATAAATCCCACATTAAATAAATAAATGAATAATACAAATAAAGTATCCTCACATAAATAAATAAATGGCAACCCTGTAGTGATGTCAACCAGGTGAGGTGAATAGCGCCAGTGCTAGTAAATATTGATTCATTATCCATGTAAACCAATTTGAATCGCTACACATGTAAATTGATTTTTAACTGTCTTGTGGTGCATCATTACATCAGTCATACAAAAAAAATAAATAAAACATAATCTGTCAAAATCTTAAAAAATACCGTGATACAAATTTTTGGTCATACCGTCCAGCCCTATCTGAACGTATCATTTATGTGTCTGTTGAACAACTAATTCCAAGAGAATATGCATTAACAAGGAGTTGCAAGGATTTAACTAGATTTTTTAACATGCCTGTTGGAATTAAACTTCATTAAGCTCCCCAAAATATTCTTGGTTTTATATGTGCTTTCATACTCAGCAAACGATTTTATTACCTTGATATTTCTGCATGTTTGCTAATCTAGCTTTAGAAACGGCAGATGATTTCACACTTGAAGTATGGACCCCTCTTTCAGCAGCACTGATGTTGTTTGTATTAAGAAAACTTAAATAGCAGTCCACTGTGCCAGTAGTCTACTTCCTGAAAGAAGCACAGAGCTTTGACATCTACGTCAGTGTTATGTGACTTCCTGGTCACAGTACTGATAGGACTCCCGGAGGGTCTGCTCAACCACACTTACTGATCTACTATATGGAGCCTATAAGCAAAGTTTTGTACGCTGATGCTCTATAGACGCCACTATCTGCTGTGCAAAAATTTATTGTCTGTTGTTGATAATTTCCTCATTTAAAATTTAGTCATCTACCAATTCTGAGTCATCAATTATCCAAAGGTCAAGAATGTACCGATGTGTGTTAGCTGGTTGCAAAATTGAGTATGCAATTTTTTCTCATGTTGGATCAGACAGGGCCATTACAATAAAGTCTTTTATAGTCTTGCCACATTCATAAACTTAAATTTTTGTTTTAGGTATACAGGTATACAACTCATTGTTCTTTTAATATTTGTAAGATGTGCAGACCCTAAGGAAGCAAAGCATCCATAATCCATGATGCTACCTCCGTCACACTTCACAAATTTCATAAAGCATTTTTAATGGTAGAATACTGGTCTAGTTTGAGAGAGTCTAGGTTAGTTTGCTGGTATTTAAGCTGATTTCTGCTTACTTTTTCACCTCCATTAGCACTGCAGGTAGCTGCCCTGTGCTGTGGAGAAACACAAAAGTACTGAATTTGTTGACAATTTAACTGACTGGAAAGCCACATAATCATTTTTTTAATATATTTTCATTTTGAAACAAGGAGGTGGTTTTAATGTTATGGGTGATTGGTGTATTTTATATATGTATATGTATATATTGTATATATATACAATACACCGATCAGCCATAACATTAAAACCACCTCCTTGTTTCAACACTCACTGTCCATTTTGTCAGCTCCACTTACCGTAGTTCTACAATTACTGACTGTAGTCCATGCTTTGTTAGCCCCCTTTCATGCTGTTCTTCAATGCATACCAAGTTGGTCCACCTTGTAGATGTAAAGTCAGAGACGGTCGCTCATCTGTTGCTGCTGTTTGAGTTGGTCATCTTCTAGACCTTCATCAGTGGTCACTGGATATATTTTTGGTTGGTGGACTATTCTCAGTCCAGCAGTGACAGTGAGGTGTTTAAAAACTCCATCAGTGCTGCTGTGTCTTATCCACTCATACCAGCACAACACACACTAACACACCAGCACCATGTCAGTGTCACTGCAGGGCTAAGAATGATCCATCACCCAAATAATACCTGCTCTGTAGTGGTCCTGGGAGAGTCCTGACCATTGAGAAACAGCATGAAAGGGGCTAACAAAGCATGCAAAGAGTAACTGTAGAACTACAAAGTGCTTCTATATGGTAAGTGGAGCTGATCAAATGGACAGTGAGTGTAGAAACAAGGAGGTGGTTTTAATGTTATGGCTGATATACGTATATTGCTGTATGTAGTATTTATTACCAGGATTCTCAATTGTGCACCAGATGTGCTTTCCTAGCTTGTGTGTCCTAGTTCTTGAATAGCTGTTTCAAACTGTTGATTTTGGAACAAATAACAAAAGCCCTGGTAAAACTAACATATGCAAAACAACTTGTTGTCACAATCTAAGCAAAACCCTGTGGATATTTACTTCAGTATCTCTTCTGTCCTGCTGGATCAATCCTGTGATTATGGTGTAGAGAGGTCCACATGGCTGAACTGATTACAAAACGGCCTGTCTGGCTCGGAAGTAGCTTACATTCATCTACATATTTGGGCTCTGTGATGTTCCCAGCAAGCCTCCTTCCTGTTGTGTTGTGTTCCTTTTAGTTTTAAGCCTTCTTTTTAAGTTTTATTATGTTTTAATAATACTAATTTCTCTGTTTTAGCAGTATGGGGTGACAAAAGTTTGTCTTTTTAAAATAATCTTTTAAAAATTAAGTGTAATTTGACAGAATTTGGGAGGCGGTGAATTTCTCTTATTTATTACATTTCTGAATCACTATATCAAATCAGATTAAATCAAAGTTCATTTGTAACATACAGATCATAAATAGTATAACAAGCAGTGAAATGCTTTTTTGTAACTGCCCAGTCACATTAGTACTACACAATAGAAGAATAGATTTTAGCCTGCTTTCATCTTGTTCTTCAATAATCAGGACCCCCACAGGACCACCACAGAGCAGGTATTATTTGGGTGGTGGATCATTCTCAGCACTGCAGTGACAATGCCATGGTGGTGGTGTGTTAGTGTGTGTTGTGCTAGTATGAGTGGATCAGACACAGCAGCGCTGCTGGAGTTTTTAAATGTCCACTCACTGTCCACTCTATTAGACACTCCTACCTAGTTGGTCCACCCTGTAGATGTAAAGTCAGAGACGGTCGCTCATCCATCAGTGACAGTGAGGTGTTTAAAAACTCCATCAGCACTGCTGTGTCTTATCCACTCATACCAGCACAACACACACTAACAAACCACCACCACCATGTCAGTGTCACTGCAGTGCTGAGAATGATCCACCACCCAAATAATACCTGCTCTGTAGTGGTCTTGGGAGAGTCCTGACCATTGAAGAACAGTATGAATAGATGGACTAGTCAGTAATTGTAGAACTACAAAGTGCTCCTATATGGTAAGTGAAGCCGATAAAATGGACAATGTGTGTAGAAACAAGGAGGTGGTTTTAATGTTATGGCTGATCAGTGTATAAAAATTAAAGAAACACTTAATCGTCAAAGTATAACACCATGTCAAACTTCATGGATATCAATCTGTCCAGTTAGGAAGCAAAAGCAAATGTAAATCAGTTTGACCTGCTTTTATGCAAATGAGGTGCTTGGTGCAAACCTCCCAAAAGGGAATGGTATTGCAAGTAGTCGTCACAGACAATTACTCTCTCTTTATCCTTCTGGACGTATTCTTCTCTAGGTTTGCATTTTGCTAATTTTCTTGTCACTATTGATAGCATGAAGCACTATTGCAGCCCATTTAGGTTGGGTAGATAGTCCAGCTCTTCCAGAACTGCACATCCATATGTGTCATCACAAGAAGGTTTCCTGTGTCTCCCAGCACAGTCTTAAGGGCATGGAGGAGATACCAGGACACAGGCTGTTACACAAGGATAGCTGGACAAGGCTGTCAAAGTGCATCAACCCAGCAGCAAGACCAGTATCTGCTCCTTTGTGTAAGGAGGAACAGGATGAGCACTGCCAAAGCACTACGGAATTACCTACAGTAGGCTACTGGTTTGCATCTTTCTGACCAAACTGTCAGAATCAGACTCTGTGAGGGTGGAATGAGGGTCCAATGTTCTCGAGTGGGACCTGTGCTCACAGCCCAGCTCGGTGTAGGTCTATTTGCCAGAAAACATCAGAATTGACAGGTCTGATATTGGCGGCCCATTCTCATCACAGATGAAAGCAGGTTCACAGTGAGTACATGTGACAAATGTGAAAGAGTCTGGAGATGCCAAGGTGAACATTATGCTGCCTGCAACATCATCCAGCATGACAGGTTTGGCTGTGGGTCAGTAATGGTCTGGGGAGACATATCCTGACAGCTGTTATGTACTGGGAAAAAATCATTAGAGCCATTAGAACTTATGCTGCTGCAGTGGGCCCTGGGTTCCTCCTGGTGCAAGACAATGCACAGCCTCATGTGACCAGAATATGTAGGCACATCCTGGATGATGAAGGCATTGATGCCACTAACTGGCCCTCACGTTCTCCAGACCTTAACCCAATTGAGAACCTATGGGATGTTATGTATCAGTGCATCCGATACTGTCGAGTATCACCACAGACTGTCCAGCTGCTCATTGATATCCTGACCTGGGTCTGGGTAGAGATCCTCCAGGACACAATGGGTGTGTATATCTGGCCAGTAGACACAAATGTATGTGAAGCCTGTACACTGAAGAAAGAGGAAGAAAAATGCATTCAGGTTTACAAGATGACTACAACAGAAAACAGCTACTATCGTATGTGATGAGGCACCAACATGACAACATTGAAGACAGCGTTATGACAGGAATAATATGGATTGACCTAATAACATAAATTGCATAACATAATGTTGTCAATGTTGTCATGTTGGTGTCTCATCACATGCCCAATGTAATGTAACTTGAGGGACTTAGTGTGGTTTAATAGCTCTTTTCTGTTCTAGCCATCTTGTAAATAGGGATGCACCGATCCAACTTTTTCAGTTCCGATACCGATCCGATACATATACTTTGCATATCGGTCGATACCCGATACCGATCCGAAACCATTGTTGAATTAATAAACCGTATACTTTATACGTGTTCTGTAATTTTGTCAGTTAAATACTCATTTTTATAGAATTTTACATAATGCCCCAACTTTTCCAGAAATAGGGTTTGTAAACAAAATACACAGTGGTACCTTGTAACTCGACACCTCCTAAACTCAAAATCTTTGAAACTCAACGCTCTACGTCGAGAAATTTGTATCCTTAAACTTAATGTTTTCCTTATACTCGACGTGTTCAGTTTGTTTTAAAAAAAAATATTTATTTAATTTCAAATTAACAATAAACGGTCGCTTTGTTTAGCGCTTGGCTTGAGCGGTGTGGTAAAACGTCATCAAAGTGTGCATATGAGACGAAACTGCATTTGTGTGGAATAACCATCAGATTCACTCTGAAAGCTCCACATGTATCTGTGTTTTGCTGTATTTTCCTCCTGTTTCATTTTTAAACTTGTGTTACAGCTCAAGGTGCTAAGAAATTGTAAGAATCAGCTTTTTATTTCAGTGTTTTTTATATTATATTTGTATTTTTTCAGTGTTTAAGTGTCAAAAACAACCCCATTATTTTACATATGCCTAAAATATATGCAAGTCCTCAGGAACGCATTAACAGGTTTCTTATACATCCTCATGGGGAAAAATACCTTGAAACTCAACGCCTTTTAAACTCAACGCCAGTCCCAGAACCAATTGACGTTGAGTTTCAAGGTACCACTGTATAATAATAATAATAATAACAACACATATCATATTATTGCTTTATTTACATTTTACATAAATTTTATTAAATGTTACAAATCAAATAACTCAATCTATAACTTAATCATGGATTTAACTTGAACTTCTGCCAGATTTCAGTGTACCTCATTCACTGGGGTCATTGCACAACTTTACCTTTAATTTTGTCTCCATAAACATAATGATCACATGGAGTGTTTTGTGAAGTGTTGCAAGCTGCTCGTAATTGTACTTCTGGGTGCATTTAAAGGCTTAAACACCACTTTATCTTCAGAGAGTAAAAATTACAGATCAGAGCTGTACACGGTATTCAGACTTAACATGTTTTGTTACTCACCTCTGCTACAGAATCAGGACTTTTGCCTATTGATTTTTTTGGTTGTTTCCTTGGTGTGTGTGTGTGTGTGTGGGGGGGGGGTGTTGGGCAATTTACTGATGGATTTACAATACAATATATGATAAACTACATTGAAACAAAATAATAGACATGTAAACCATGTGCCAAAAATGACTGTATGATCATGATCACACATTTTTTATTTGGGTTTATTTGGTATTTATTAGTAGGGATGCACCGATCCAACTTATTCAGTTCCGATACCGATCCGATACATATACTTTGCATATCAGTCGATCCGATACGATACCATTGTTGAATTAATAAACCGTATACTTTATCATGTGGGAAAGACTTAAGGCATCAGGATTTACTTAAACATTACTAAGTTTGCAAAACAAAATATAATTAACACAGATATAAATGTACTGAACTGCTATATATTTGTCAATAAAATAATAAACAATTGTGCAGGACCTTGGCACAGCATTCAAATTCAAAATAAAAAAGGCAAACTTCTTAAAATATTTTAAAATAAATTAAATGTATCAGCTGAAACTGAAGTAGTTACACAAACAGTAATTAATCTTATTTTTTAAATATGTAGTGTAAACAGTAATTCAAAATCTAGCAGCGGAAGAAGAACCTGAGAATAAACGAATACCTTGGTACAATACAATCAGTAATCAAATACTCAAACATTGTAAACAAGCAAACATCTAGTGCAATTCAACATAATGGATGTGTTCGAAAAGCTAGTGCGCGCTCTACATAGACGCATTTTATGTCATCCTGTGCGCGCTCCCGAGGAGGAGGCTGTTCCAAATCTTCTCTCTTTCTCTCACAGAAAAATAAACATGGCTGATGGTGCGGACAAACGAATGGAGTTATTATCAAACGTAAATAAAATATTACTGATTTTTAACCTGTATAAACTTGTACCGAGTGTTTTTATTTGCAAGTTCGGGCTTGTCAGGAAATGTAACCGTTATCGGTACCTGAAGGGAGGTGTTATATTGACGTTAGCATGCTGTGCTACCTCAATCCATTGGTTTTAATGGCAAGATGCTAAACGCGAAACCCGATGGAAGCGCTGTCTAAGTAGCGCGTTCGAATAATATTGACTTATTAGAATCCTCTCTACTGAGGCAGCATATCGGCCCATGGATCGGCCTAATTATCCGATATCCGATCCATCTCATTTTGGTAATATCGGCACCGATATCCGATCTTAATATCGGATCGGTGCATTCCTATTTATTAGGTATAACTTACTACAAGAATTATAATCATATTATGAGTTAAATGAATAGGAAACTTTATTAAACGTTTAGCATAATGTAAATGCACAATATGTATCATATTTAGTTCTTCAAGGTTTTATTTTAGTTTTTCATTTAATATTCACCAAAATATGTTTTTTTTTTGTTTATGTATTTCCTCCCCCTTTTCTCCCTTTTAGCGCATCCAATTGCTCGATTGTGTAATGCTTCCTCTCCACCAATGCGATCCCTGCTCTGATTGAGGAGAACAAAGCTATCCCACGCCCCCTCCTACACGTGGGCAGCATGCCATATGCATCTTATCACCTACACTTTTGACGAGTGCAGTGCAGCGAGAGACACACCCTGAGAGCTCTTTTCTTATCTCTGTGCAGGCGCCATCAATCACCCAGCAGAGGTCGTAATTGCACCAGTCATAAAAGAGAGACCCCATCCAGCTTAGTCCCGCCCATATCTGAACAACAGGCCAATCGTTGTTCATGTGGCCGCTCAGCCTAGCCAGCAGGCAGAGCTGAGATTCGATACGATGTATTCGAGATCCCAGCTCTGGTTCCAGCGTGTGTTTTTAGCGCTGGGCCACCTGAGCGGCCAACCAAAATATGTTTAATAAGAGAAGTGACGGAAACATTTGGATTTTAAATACATAAATGTTTTTTCTACTTATAGTAGGCAACAAATATTGTAGAAAAGCACCTGGCCATATCTGTGGGACTGTGAATTTACCTG
Organism: Trichomycterus rosablanca; assembly: GCF_030014385.1. Classification (NCBI taxonomy): domain Eukaryota; kingdom Metazoa; phylum Chordata; class Actinopteri; order Siluriformes; family Trichomycteridae; genus Trichomycterus; species Trichomycterus rosablanca. The sequence continues at coordinate 17,344,748 of NC_086004.1, forward strand.
AACTTTGCCAGTTATTAGATCTCAGGTTTGATGTTCTCAAGAAAAAAACAGTTCACCATTTAGTTCATTCATATGACACATAAAGCTTGGTAAAGCCTATAATTTTGAAAACAATAAACATTTTACAGGCTTGTGGCTCTCTTTAGCTTACAGCATACTTTCAGAATGACTTACAGCAGGCAGTTTGTTTTAAAGCAAGGTTGTCTGACCATGCGTTGGTTCTTATGGTTTTTAGGGCAGTCGTATATTTCTTTCTTTCTCTTTCAGTGACACAAACATTCGTGAACTTATTACATCATGCTCATGATCAAGGTACAAACATGGTTCAGAAGAGGGGCAATCCGTGCTTATTTGTATGTTTGCATAGGTTCTTTGTCTGCTAACAAAACTTGTCGACTTCATTCATGACTTTGTATACCTTGGTTTATACAGCTGTTAGCAATATGCAGTGCTGGTTCTCCACTGCTGAAGAAACTGGAGCACATGGGTAAACAGTCAATCAGTGGATCGTCCTGCATGTCTGCGGCCTATTTCAGCGGGACATCCAATAGGCACTGGGTCAGCAACCTAATTATAGTGCCAAAAGAATCAATTTTGCCCATTCAAAAACAGAATGCACAATAGAAATATTTATAGTGCGGTTTGTAAACAGTTTAAGGAATGTCAGTTAAAGCAAAATGCTTGACTTTTGAACAATGAGTAGGATACAGTGGGTCTTTGAAAACTGTGTGTTAAGTTCTCCCTGTGGATGTATAGCACACAGGGGTCGTTGCAATCTATCAAGTAGTTGGCCTGAATGCAGAAATAACTTACTGTGTAAAACAAGCTGGTTAAACAAAACAGCTTACTAAATAAATATACGAGGGATCTTCAAAGATTTTCCACACTTTTATATTTTCGTTGGAAACGGTGAGGGCAGGAGAAGTAGTAATTTGTCGTGTCTGAGAGACTGAGACAGCGCTTATAGTCCGGATTTAGCGCCATCTGATGTCCACCTTTTTGGACTGCTCAAAGAAGCTTTAAGGGGAAGAAGATTTTCATGTGATGATGATGTGAAAGCAGCACTGCATCAGTGGCTATGCGCTCAACCGCTGATGGCATTAAAAAGTTGGTATGATGCTGGAAACAGTGCATCGGAAGGTGATGTAATTTGTTTTTAAAATTCTTAATAAATAGAGTTTTTAAAAGTGCGTAAACTTTTTGAAGAACCCTCGTAGAAAGGGATTTTAAGAAATATATAAGGCTTTGAAAGAACAGTTCATTCATTGTCTGTTTCACCACCGCTTCATCCTATTCAGGGTCGCGCTGGGTCCTACCACTGGGGTGAAAGGCAATAAACACCCTGGAGAGGTTGCCAGTTCACCACAGGGCAAACTTTCAAACACACAAACATTTAAACCTAGGGCAATTTTATTAGCTCCAGTTAACCTGACTGCATGTCTTTGGACTGTTGGAGGGAACCGGAGCATGTCCTGGCGAGGGTGGGAGTGGTGGGGGTGTACCTGGACCATCCCACCTGGGAATTGAACCGAGTACCTTGTAACTGTGAGGCAACAGGGCTATCCACTGAGCCACTGTGACACCCCTAATCATATCAAGTGTCCTCCAATTGCAACCTTTCTGCCCCTTAGCTTACATATATCCAATATGGCTATGGTCGTATTGGCTTTTGAACAATGCCTATTGATGGATTTGAATGTTTACTGGTGCATTGCTTAGGAGCATTAACTGTGGTGGTACTTTACATGTGACTATTACTAATCAAGACATAACCAAGACAAGCAGGTTTCTGTGTCCTGTGACCTCAAAATTAATTTAAAAAGTCCTTCTTTAAAAGGATAATTGTATACATTTATAAATTAATAAATAAAATCTTGGAGGCTTAACTTTTTTGTGTCCTATTTTGTTTAAACATTATGTTTTTGTTTAGCATTTTTTCTTTGGTAACTGCACATCATCAAACACATCATATCAAACATTCCACGGCATGGTTTAAATGGCTAGAACAAACTGTTCTCTAAATTACTTTCACTGTGGCATGATCATAGGAAATCACAGTTTAAATGACATCAGAAAATGTCAGCTGTCCTGCTAGAGCTGCCCTCTTTAATTTAATCGTAAGTGCTGTCTTTGTGAAGTAAAAATGTGTAAGAGTAACAGCAGCTCAGGTTTTAAACCACACATGGACCTGCTTAACCCTTGTGTGGTGCTTGGGTCTGTGAGACCCGTTTTTACGTTTACGTTTTTATGTTTACCAAAAGAAAGATTATGCTATTGATTATTATTTTAACTTTAGACTTCTTGCCTTTGGCTCATTTTGTGTGAAAAACATATAAAATAACATGTTTTTAATGAGTTCACACTGTACACCCCCCTACACATTTATATTTCACATGTGGTGTTCAGGTCCCGCAGGTATAAAAGTGTATCCCTTTACTCTGTCCTACTACAACATGTCCTGCTGTGAGTATGTGTGTGTCTGTGTGTGTGAGAGAGAGAGACAGACAGAGTGGCAGACAGAGAGAGAGGCAGACAGACAAAGACAGACAGAGAGAAACAGACAGAAAGAGAGAAAGACAGACAGATAGAGAGAAACAGATGAACAGACAGAAAGAAACAGACAAACAGACAGAGACATACAGACAAATAGATAAAAACAGACAGGCAGACAGAGACAGAAACAGACAGACAGACGGACAGACAGACAGAGGGACACATAATGCATGCATCAGATGAATGGATGAAACACACACACAGTAAAGCTGAGCTGTGTTGTATAGGCTGCATGAATAGACTGTGTTCAGTGGGACTGATGTGTAGACTGATACAAATACTGTATCTGTTTAGGCTGGTGTTTCTTAGACTGACAAATGTTTTACATTTCTTAAGGTTGTTTTATTTCGATTTGTTCAAAGTAAACATGTTTTCCAGCCATATTTTGATAGTGATTTTTCCTTTTTTATATTTCATCACAACAAACGGATGGCACTGTTATTTATAAATATGATCTAACATAAGTAAATAGTAAATGTTAACCAAATATGCTGTCTTTATTGCTTGTAAACATCTTAAAGTAAACATCTGATATTTTGTATGGGTCCACCTGACCCGCAAACATTGGCTGAGTAACAAAACTATGAACACCACGCACTGGTTAAGCATGTATAATGTCCAAATAACCTTACATCAGTTGAAACACTCACTACCACAGTGCTAACTGTCAGTGGAAGCAGCTTAGGTGTCGGACCTGTTTGCTGAGAGCTTAATGTATTGGATTTCCATGGCTGAACAGCTGCATACATTACCAGTCATTAGCTGAAGTTTTGTTAAACACATCATCATTATTCAAATCTGAAGAAGTGGAAATATGTACTACTGAGTGTGAATCTTGCTTTACCATCTGGCAGTCTGACAGAATTTAGTGAATGTAAAAATAACAAGTTCAAATAGATAGATGATTTGAGGCTGTTTTATTGGTCTTGGCTAGCGGCTTAGATTCAGTGAAAAAAATATTAAATAAATGCCATACAATAGCATTGTAGAGAGTTGTATGTTTACAACTTGGTTGCCACTTAGGAATGCCCTAATCGTATTTTACATTTTGCCTTTAGAGGCAACAGTTTAGTGCCTTAAAATTAGTCCAACAAAATATCTTGAAGTTCCTTTTAACATCAAATATTTTTTTCCCAAAATATGTTTCTTTTTAAAGTAGGTACCAGAATAAGTGAACATTACAGATAGCAAAGGATGTAAACATTGATCAAAATATTTAATATAAAATATTTAAACACCCATAATACAAAGTATTTATGTGAATGTCACAGAAGGCTTATAAAATACCATTTGAATTTAGTATATATTTATATATTTTGAATTTAGTATATATATATATACGTATATATACAGTGTATCACAAAAGTGAGTACACCCCTCACATTTCTGCAAATATTTGATTATATCTTTTCATGGGACAACACTATAGAAATAAAACTTGGATATAACTTAGTGTACAACTTGTATAGCAGTGTAGATTTACTGTCTTCTGAAAATAACTCAACACACAGCCATTAATGTCTAAATGGCTGGCAACATAAGTGAGTACACCCCACAGTGAACATGTCCAAATTGTGCCCAAAGTGTCAATATTTTGTGTGACCACCATTATTATCCAGCACTGCCTTAACCCTCCTGGGCATGGAATTCACCAGAGCTGCACAGGTTGCAACAGAGCTCTTCCACTCCTCCATGATGACATCACGGAGCTGGTGGATGTTAGACATGTTGAACTCCTCCACCTTCCACTTGAGGATGTGCCACAGGTGCTCAATTGGGTTTAGTCCATCACCTTTACCTTCAGCTTCCTCAGCAAGGCAGTTGTCATCTTGGAGGTTGTGTTTGGGGTCGTTATCCTGTTGGAAAACTGCCATGAGGCCCAGTTTTCAAAGGGAGGGGATCATGCTCTGTTTCAGAATGTCACAGTACATGTTGGAATTCATGTTTCCCTCAATGAACCGCAGCTCCCCAGTGCCAGCAACACTCATGCAGCCCAAGACCATGATGCTACCACCACCATGCTTGACTGTAGGCAAGATACAGTTGTCTTGGTACTTCTCACCAGGGCGCCGCCACACATGCTGGACACCATCTGAGCCAAACAAGTTTATCTTGGTCTCGTCAGACCACAGGGCATTCCAGTAATCCATGTTCTTGGACTGCTTGTCTTCAGCAAACTGTTTGCGGGCTTTCTTGTGCGTCAGCTTCCTTCTGGGATGACGACCATGCAGACCGAGTTGATGCAGTGTGCGGCGTATGGTCTGAGCACTGACAGGCTGACCTCCCACGTCTTCAACCTCTGCAGCAATGCTGGCAGCACTCATGTGTCTATTTTTTAAAGCCAACCTCTGGATATGACGCCGAACACGTGGACTCAACTTCTTTGGTCGACCCTGGCGAAGCCTGTTCCTGGAAAACCGCTGTATGACCTTGGCCACCATGCTGTAGCTCAGTTTCAGGGTGTTAGCAATCTTCTTATAGCCCAGGCCATCTTTGTGGAGAGCAACAATTCTATTTCTCACATCCTCAGAGAGTTCTTTGCCATGAGGTGCCATGTTGAATATCCAGTGGCCAGTATGAGAGAATTGTACCCAAAACACCAAATTTAACAGCCCTGCTCCCCATTTACACCTGGGACCTTGACACATGACACCAGCGAGGGACAACGACATATTTGGGCACAATTTGGACATGTTCACTGTGGGGTGTACTCACTTATGTTGCCAGCCATTTAGACATTAATGGCTGTGTGTTGAGTTATTTTCAGAAGACAGTAAATCTACACTGCTATACAAGCTGTACACTGACTACTCTAAGTTATATCCAAGTTTCATGTCTATAGTGTTGTCCCATGAAAAGATATAATGAAATATTTGCAGAAATGTGAGGGGTGTACTCACTTTTGTGATACACTGTATATGTAATTCATTGTCTTTATATATATATATATATATATATATATAATATATATATTTTGTTTATGCAATTTCCCGACTTTTTTTTTTAGCGCGTCCAATTGCCCAATTGCGTTGTAACGTTGTATGGGCTATGACGGACAAGAGGGGCGGACACACTCGCAGAGATGTATATAAACCAAAACTGTTTAATAATACCATAGACAAAAGATACAACAGGGATACACGAGACTAGTTTAAACACAAGACAGGTAATAACAAAACACAAACTAATGAACTATGCTAAGCTAAAGGCTAAACACATGAAACATGAACCTAAACCCTAAGCTAAGCTAAACAGGAACTAGACAGGACTGGACAGGGCTAAGACAAACTAAACAGGACTACAAAGACTAAATCGAGATAAACAGAACTAAAGCTAATAAACAAAGGCTAACAAACAGAGCTAACACACAGAGCTAACAAACAAAGGGCTAAGGCTAACGAACAGAGACAAAGGCTGACAAAGGCTAAACAAGACTAAACAGGGTTAAACAGGGTTACTAAAACTAAACTGGACTTAACAAACTAAATAGGCTAACATGCTAAACAGGCTAACAGACGAAACAGTACTAAACGGACGAAACAGGACTGAAGGCTAAACAAGGTAAACAGACCAAACAGAACTGAACATACTAAACAGGCCAAACAGAGCTAACAGGATTAAACAAACCAACCAAAACCAAGCAAAGTGAGGCAAACAGACAGAGGTCCGGTAAACCGACAGAGGTCAGGCAAAATGCAAGCAAATTCAGACAGAGTTACTATGAAAATAATCTCCAATGTCTGTTCTAATTAGTCTAGGGGACCAATCATGAATGAGGGTGTGGCAGGAGACTTAGAGTGCTCCTGGAGAGAGGGGCGTGGCACAGAGGCACTCTCCAGGAACACAGAGGGGCTGTAATCGTGACATGCGTCACGCTCCCTCTCCACCAATGCCGACCCCCGGCTCTGATTTAAGGAGAATGAAGCTAACCCCCTCCGACACGTGGGCAGCAGCCGTATGCATTTTGTCACCCACACTAGGCAAGTGCATATATGCAAATCAGCCTTGTCTACGGACAGACACACCCTGATCCGCACTCTTTCCCTGCCTCTGTGCAGGCGCCATCAATCAGCCAGCAGAGGTCGTAGTGCATCAGTTACGAGGAGTCACTATCCGGTTTAATACCTCACCCCTATATGAACAACAGGCCAATCGTTGTTTATGTGGCTGCTCAGCCCAGCTGGATGGCAGAGCTGAGATCTGATACGATGTATTTGAAATCCCAGCTTTGGTGCGCTAGCGGCACACACCTGAGCAGCATGTGGTCATTGTCTATGCTTGAATGGTATACACTGATTAGCCATAACTTTAAAACCACCTCCTTGTTTCTACACACACTGTCCAAAAGAACTTTAAAGTTCTACAATTACTGACTGTAGTACATCTGTTTCTCTACATACCTTTTTAGCCTGCTTTCACCCTGTTTTTCAATGGTCAGGACCCCCACAGGACCCCCACAGAGCAGGTATTATTTAGGTGGTGGATTATTCTCAGCACTGCAGTGACAATGACATGGTGGTGGTGGTGTGTTAGTGTGTGTTGTGCAGGTATGAGTGGATCAAACACAGCAGCACTGCTGGAAGTTTTTAAATACCGTGTCCACTCACTGTCCACTCCAGTAGACACTTCTACTTAGTTGGTCTAACTTGTAGATGTAAAGTCAGAGACGATCGCTCATCTATTGTTGCTGTTTGAGTTGGTCATCTTTTAGACCTTCATCAGTGGTCACAGGACGCAGCCTATGGTGCGCTGTTGGCTGGATATTTTTGGTTGGTGGACTATTCTCAGTCCAGCAGTGACAGTGAGGTGTTTAAAAACTCCAGCAGCACTGCTGTGTCTTATCCACTCATACCAACACAACACACACTAACACACCACCACCATGTCAGTGTCACTGCAGTGCTGAGAATTACCCACCACCTAAATAATACCTGCTCTGTAGTGGTCCTGGGAGAGTCCTGACCATTGAAGAACAGCATGAAAGGGGGCTAACAAAGCATGCAGAGAAACAGATGGACTACAGTCAGTAATTTCAAACTTCAAAGTGCTTCTATATGGTAAGTGGAGCTGATCAAATGGACAGTGAGTGTAGAAACAAGGAGGTGGTTTCAATGTTATGGCTGATCGGTGTATGAGAGTTAGACAGTGAATTAATGTTTTACACTGTTTTACAATTTTATTAAAACAGAAAGAAGCTGCTCACAAACTAAAGGGTATTTTAACTGATGTTAAATTTGTTAATTTAGTCTGTGCTATACTATGTCTTAAATAAATAAAACATATATTTTCTAAGCACCAGACTTATAGGCATCAAGACTTGAATAAGGAAATTAAAGACAAAACTGGACCTTATGTCTAAAACTGATGTCAGTCTTTGTATCAAACATAAGATAAACCCAGACCTTTTTATGGGTGAATTATAGGCTACATTTCGTACACCATATTGGGCGGCACGGTGACTTAGTGGGTAGCACTGTCGCCTCACAGCAAGAAGGTCCTGGGTTCGATCCCCAGGTGGGGCGGTCCGGGTCCTTTCTGTGCTGAGTTTGCATGTTCTCCCCGTGTCCGCATGGGTTTCCTCCGGGTGCTCCGGTTTCCTCCCACAGTCCAAAAACATGCCACCAGGCTAATTGGAAACACTGAATTGTCCTATAGACACCTAGCCGCTAGATGCTCAAACCAGTGCATTGTAGTGCCGGTCCCAAGCCCGGATAAAATAGGGAGGGTTGTGTCAGGAAGAAAAAATTTTTTTTTGCCAAATCAATGCGGATCATGATCCGCTGAGAGCCGACCCCGCAACCGAACGGGACAAAGGCCGAGGAAGAAGAAGAAGATTTCGTACACCATATTGGTTTTTGGGGTTCCAGTGACATCATTGTCCCAGTTTTCATTTCAAAGACCCAAGCATGAGCTGTTTTGTTTAAATTACAGTGGGGTTTTTTTTCAGTTAGAGGCTAAATTAAGTCATCACGTCAAGAAACAAATACAGTGGAACCTTGACTTTCGAGTGACCCAACTTACGAATTTTCCGAGATACGAGCTGTCACTTGGTCGATTTTTTGCTTTGTGATACGAGCCGAGATCTGAGTTACGAGCTCAGCTGAGTTCAGTTCACCTGGTTATCTTGCCGTACAAGCAAGTGAAAGAGAGGAAAATGTGACGAAAAAGCCAAAAGTCAGTGAAGAATAAGATTAAGTGAAGAAAAAAAATATATATATTTTTTTAAAAAGTCGCAATTATGTTTAGCGATAAAGTGTAGCATAGTGTGTAAGTTAAATTCAGCAATATATTGTAGCATTAAGTGTGTAGCGAGTAAGTTAAGTGATAGAGCACGGAATGAAACACTCCCCCAACTTCCTCCACCAATCTCCACCTCCGCCAGCATCTTCGTCTGATTTTTAAGGTAAATACACTTAATGAAACCAGTTTATTTCTTTACATTCTCTTTTATTATGTATTATTATTTTTTTATACATTATTTGTTATTTATAAAGTACACTTTTCTTATTTAAAAACACGTAACAAAAAAATCGGTGTGGTTTTTGGGGGGCTGGAACGGATTAATAGCGTTTCAATTCATTTTAATGGGAAAATTTGATTTGATATACGAGCAAACTGAGTTACGAGCTTGGTCACAGAACGAATTAAACTCGTAAGTCAAGGTTCCACTGTACTGAGAACCCATGGATAAGATGCGCGCAAGGACACATGGAGTTGATGTTTAGTTGTTGATACTGTTTTGGATCTGTATGTGAAAGTGTCTATACTTTCTGAATTTGTGGGATTCTCATGAAGAACGTAAGTAAGCCATGTGGCTGAGATTGCGCAAACGCAGCTGGCTTTGGTTTGTGTGGGAGTCAGATAACCGGGAGGCGGGTGGTGGTGTGTGTGTGTGAAACGCAAAACAACCCGTTTCCATGGGAACAGGCTCAGCCTTCAGCGCGAGCCTGGGCGCGCAGGCTTTGTCCACTCACAGAACATGACTGCTTAAGTGAAGAAAAGGTTGGGACATATTACCGGCAGGTTTTTTTTCACTTTTCGCACCTTTTACTTATTTTTAAGAAGTTGGACAAAATGACTCGAATAGAGAAACACATCAGTAAGGTAAAAACGCTGTTTTTTGTTAATACTTTTACAACTTTTTTTTTCCCTCAGAGTGACCGAAAGACCATCTAATCACATTTGGCTGTAGTTCATTTGGCAGAGCTGGTTGCTTATAAAGTAGCAAGCTTAATGTTCCTGATAGTAGTTTTTACAACTATAAACACATACAAATATACTGTTTAGTAATGTAGCGTACTGTTTATAACACTTTATAGCGCATTTAGTTTAAACAGTGCTGTTCGAGTTATCAAAGCAAAACACCTCATTGTCAGCGCAGCTCACACACCGGGCAAACTGAATGAACACATGTAGCAATTTTATGTCATTAGCTTTTAAATGTCTGTCCTTAAATATATGCACGACAAGTGTGTTTTTATCATTGGTACTAAAAGCCAAATATATTGTTTTGTAGGCTGAATTCAAGTAACTTGAGCTCGTGGGATTCTGTACAGTTTGACCGATTCCGCATACTTTTCACAACCAGATGTCAGTGTGACATTGCAGCAGCTGGTCTAATGGTGTTAATCACTGAGACTTAAGTCCTACCTGGATTTTAAGCCTAGACGACTGGACATACTAATAATAAAAGCCAATTTGTTTGGAATGACTGGCTGTACGGATCCTTGTTAATGTGAACAAGAATCCATATTGCGCCTATTATCCTAAAATGCCTCCTCAGTTCTGGCTGCCCGGTGTTTACTAACAGCGTACGACCTATTATCTAAACAAATAAATAAACAAACAAACAAACAAAAACAAAAGTGTTTGAAGTGTTTTAGTTAGTTAAGATTTATACACTTTTTAATAAAGAAGTGGTGTGTAGTACTGTGTAATATTTAGGCACTGAAGGGATGTTAGGAAACCATTGATGTCACTTAAACAAAAGCCAGTTTGCTCCTCTGATTAAACACAGTTATACACATCAGAAGCAGCATAATTTCGCATGATTAATTAAGTTCTGTGTTTGTGTGGAACAGGGTTTGGATATTGTGTGTGGGGAAAGTAATGTGTGCCCCCTGCTTTCAACAGCCCCTGCAGCTGCAAAAGCTTTTTTTCCTTGAACTTTCTGAACAGACTGTCTTTTGTGCCGATGAAAACAACGGCCTTCTCACTGGCCAGGACTGTCAGCTTGACCATGGGAGGCCCTCTTTTTTCTCTCCAACACTGGTTAATAAGATTGCAGGCAGAACGTTATCACACTCATCTATAAGTTCAAACCAACATCCAAATGTTGTCATGTTTGATATACATATTTTACTTTCTTTACACTTTGTAATTATTTATTTTTGAGAGCTGTCATTGCTGTCTTTGGGATGAGTCAGCACCTCATAGAAATGTTAGCCACTCTTGATGAAAAGTGTACTTACCCCCTCTTTCACCAGATTTTAGACATGCAGTGTGTGGTCACTGTAAATTTAATATGGCTGACTTAAGTGTCTTTTATACCCACAAACGTAATAAATGTGAATAAAAAAGTGTTCATTAGGCGCCCGTATCTGCCAAGGTGGGGGCCAGACTATGTGTGGGTGAGTGGGTCTTCATACACTGTGTAATGACCGACCCTGATTGGCGGAAGAGACACCTGTGCAGAAAGCAGTTGCGAGAAGAGGAAGGCTGTGCATGTGTCGGAAGTGGCGTGTCCAGCGACGTGCTCTCCTTGGATGCAATCTGGTATCTCTCAGCAGCGAAAGACAAAATTGAGTGCGCTAAATCGGGAGGAAAATGGGGAGAAAATGCATTAAAAAAGTGTTCATTAATAAACATTAGGACAAAATGGCTTAAAACCCAAAAAGGGAACATTATTCAGTCACTATATTAATTTACAAATTTAAAGGTTACATTAAAAAGTTAGTCAGTGTTGTGAGACAGGCCTTGGCTATTCTGGCACTTCTCGGATGCCTTGCACCACTTTCACTAAACCAGTGAACCGGCGCCACTTGCCAATATTAATATTGCAAATCACACAATAAAAATATTGTTCTTGTTAAAACTGCACTTGGTTTTAAAATAAAATGTATTGCTATTAGTTGGAAAGATTTCCAATGGGTATTGGATCATGGTGTAGGTAAAAAGCTTCTCAGGGACAATTCTATTAAAGAAAAACTACAAAAACTAAAGCAAACACTTTCAACATGTTTGTCAATACAATTAGTTTGAGAAGCAGCAATTGTATAGTTCAGTAAGTAATTGTTGCTGTTTCTGTTTCTTTCCTGTTCCTGTAAAAGTGCACCAAACTAAATTTCACAGTGATTGTTTAGACTAACAATACAATAGGTCCTAGAAAAGCCACTTAAAGAAAGTTGCTGGATGCCCTGAAAGCAGCAGGAATGAAACATTAAACTGCACTGCAGTTGTCAGAGTTTTGTATGTTCTCTGTATGTCCACTTGGGTTTTGTCAGAGTACTTTGGGTTCCTCTTATTCCTCAAAAATGCAAAAGTTAAAGGCTTTGAGGCGGCACCTAGAAACACTAAGCACAGGGCTAGAATACACCATGGACGGTGCAAATAATTTTTTTACTCACCCATGGGTTCATCAAATTCACCTATTGGCATCTCCAGAGTTCTGGAGAAACACACCCACTAATCTCCCACATGACATGTAAAGCTAGCTATTACCTCAGTTTACAAACTGCTCCTCAGACATTGCTATTGAGCAGATTAGTTCACTTTGAGGTGTATTTACTGACCTTCGGCCATACACACAAGCTCACACATGTCTCAAATTACATGATTGACAGAAATATAGGAATGTCTTTCCTTCAACCAATGGCTAGTCAGCACTCAACTACTGGCTCAAACCTGCAACTGGATAATAGTGCAAATGCATTTTCTGTGCCATTTAGAATCCAACAACCACCAATTTTATCTGTAGGGATTGAATTGTTTTGGATTCCATTCATGTCTGTTTAAATAATTTTATTTTATTTATGATCATTTTGGCCTGACTGCATAATGGCGCCAAAATGTTTGACCATATCAATATTCCAGTTTATCAAGGTTTGTTGATCAGGACTGGGAAAAATAATTAGATATTTCACCTCTCATAATTTGTAGTATATGCACTATATGGAATAGCTATGAAAGTACAGCAAATACTCGAGTACAGCAACTACATTGTATGGCCAAAGGTCCTTAGACACCTGACCACGTACTTTTTATACATCACATTAGGCATAGCTTTGCCCTGCCTTGCCCTGCTATAACACCCCTAACACTTCTGGGAGGGCTTTTTTTAACAAGATTTTGGAGTCTGTCTGTGGGAGTTTATTCTCATTTTATCAATGAGCATTTGTGCGGCCAGGCACTGATGTTGGACAAGAAGGCCTGGCTAATTAAACACTTTCATTGGGTTTGGAGTCAGGGCTCTGTGCAGGTCACCGGAGTTTCAAACCATGATGGGCGTTCCTGGTGAGGTCACTAGATTGGAAGCATGTAATTAATGTGATATAATTGATTTTATACACCTGTTTACAACATGACGAAAACACATAATCTCAGTAATAATCTTAGTAATTAGTGTAACATATAAACCAGATATTAATAATGTGATAGGAAAGCTTCTCTAGAATGGGTGCTGCACAGCACCAGTGTCCTACAGACCTGGATTTGAACCTGTTGAAAGAGATTTGGTTTGTGGGATTTCTTCAGAAATTCTTTCAAAAACATGCAAAATGTGGTATGGCAACTTTTAAGTTCTCTAGGAGTAGGTGAGTAAGTAAACAGAGTACAGTGTGTGAACTGTAATAGAGTGAAGTTCTGTCAAGGTTCATTTTGGCACCCAGTTTTTCTGGGTTGTGCCGGCCTTTTTGCAACTGATTGGAATCAGGATTCAGTGATTAATGAAGTTGAATGAATGATAATACTGAGTAATGAACTGGGTTGTTTCTAATGTAATGTACTATTTAAAACATCTGTTTAAAAACCTAGTGAACTACTGTAGTGAGAAAAGAAAAACCAGACCTTTTGACATTTATGTCCAGTCCAACTTTAAACCATTGTTACACTGTTGCACAATTTTTCTTATAATGCTGAAATGCAAAAAAAAAAATCTGTGGTTCTGAGAAAAAAAATACAAACAGTTGAAAGTCAGGGATGAAATGGAATGAAAATAGCTTAAAGAATTGGTTCCATATGGCGACTCCAGTAAGAACTCTGGGAAAAAGAAACCATTGGTATTGTTTGGGGAGTGTACAGCTGCTGCGAGTTGTGACAGCCTCAAATGCACTGAAAAGGATTTAATAGATTTCTAAGCTCCAAACTCCCTCCACTACGCTCTCTGCTGCTCAGAAAGAAACCTGTTATTATTTGCAGGGAAAAGGCTCTGCAGCACTGGTATTGAATCCCAATTCAAAAGGAGACAAAAAAAAGCTTTGTTGGCGCCGCAGTTCAGACATAAAGGAGGGCACTTCTTTTTACCACAGGCAAAATCTTTAGCAGTACTGAATTGGTCCAGGCAAAGGAGTGGTTAAAAACACTCACTGTATTATAGACACACAGATGGAACTTGTGTCTATTGTTCTCAGTCTAAACATGACAGTCCTGGGTGATGACACCAGGCTCAACATGCACTGCAATTCTAAGACATGTGAGTACTTGATGAAGACCATATGATGATGGGAAGTGTTCTGAAGGAGGAGTCATCCTTTTTTTATATTTATGGAGTAATCTTACCCTAACTTTCACATGGTCTGATGTGTCTGATTCTGTAACGGCAGTCTAGACAGATAAAGTTCTGTTGGAAGAAAAAACAGGAAGACAGATCCACTGTAGAAGACAAAATGGTCTCAGGTGAATACATGGGTCAGCTCGTTTCCTTAGAGGTAATAAGGTCTGGATTCAGTTGAGAATGTGCAGAGGTCCATGTTCTGCTCATGTTTCTTTTGGCTTTACGGTGAAACACAGGTGCAATTGAACATACCAAAAAGCTTTAACAGACATGAAGATAAATTAAAGTAATATTCCTATTCTGAGAACTACAGGCCTTACTTAAGGGCCATTCTACTGAATCAGTGCCATTTCCTTCCCCACAACATTATGTGTGTAAATGTATGTGAAAATTAAATTTAATTGAGCAAAGTGTTCTGCACATTGATTTAATTGCAAATTTAGAATATATCATAACTAAAATTGTTCATAATAACCCCCCATAACACTGAAAAAAATAGTATTTTTTCATGTCCCCACTCTCAACACTTTACAATGAAATATAATATGCCAAATCTTTTAGAAAGAAATCTTTTTCTTTTGCATTGTTTGATGACTCCATATCCCACTTTTGTTTTTAACATTTATTTTTTATTAATACATGTTAAAATACATGTTATAGTCATGTCCCCAGGTTTTCACTCAGTCCTGTTACTCTAATTTGCAAATATAAGTCACATTATTAACAGAAATGTACATTATCTGTATCTACTGAAGGCCATAGGAAGACCAAAAGTAAGCCCCCCCCCCCGTATGTTTGATAATATTGTAACTCTGACTGAGAAGATTAATCTTAATGTACATTTATGTTACCTAAATTCAGTGCTGAACAAAGACAGTTTAATTTCATTGAGTTACTACACACAAATGGCACCAATTCGTTGGAATGGCCCTTAAATATTCAGAATAAAAGAAGAATGCCTTATTTGTCATGTATACTGTACATATACACAAGTACAGTACATTGAAATTATTTTTCCGCGAATCCAGCTTGTTTGGAAGCTGGGGTCAGAGTGCAGGGTCAGCCATTGTATGCCGCCCCTGGAGCAGGGCTAATAGCCTTGCTTAAGGGCCCAACAGTGGCCCAGAACCTGGATTTGAACCAACAGTCTTCCGACTGATAGCCCAAAGCTTTACCCACTAGTCTAAATGTTCATATTGGTGAAAGAGAAAATTGCCTAGAGCTATTTGACCTATTGGGAACTTGAACACAGAGGACATAATTTTACTAAGGTCTCTGTGAGGTCACCACACCACTGGTCATGGAATGTGCCAGGTGGGGTTTAGGTATCCTACTGCTGCCTGTTCTGATTCACAGAAGTTTTACACTGACATGGGAAAATGGTCCGGCTTTGAAAACAAAGAGAGTTTGTATGTATTGACACAGACAAATACTTGGAACCAGCTTATTAGTTTTAAATCCTGTTGTACAGGAATTGTAAAGCCATGTTAACTAGAGCTAAAAGTGTTGGCACACGAATGCTATTTGTCACGTGGGAGAGAAAGGACTCAAGTGCGGAGATTAACTTAAATAATAATTTTATTTTTTAAATGAAAAATTATACACAAAACACAAAACAAAAACAAAACCAATAATGAACCCCGCTGGAGACCGCTGGGCGATGCAGGCAACGAAAACTGAAAAAGGAAAACAAAGATTAATGCAAGGCGCGAACCCGGGTCGCGCCGGTGCATAGCGGTTGTGTTGCCACCGCGCTAACGTAGCGCGGGTGAGGGGGTGTGTGTAGACGCTGAAGATAAAGCGCTAGGTATGAACCGGGTAATGGCGTTATAGCCGAGCGCTTGACGGCATCACCATCAGGCAGTTACTGAACCTACAGGCGCTGAAACATAAAGCGGTGGGTATGAACCGGGTAATGGCGTTATAGCCGAGCGCTTGACGGCATCACCACCAGGCAGTTACTGATCCCACTATCACTGAGAATAAAGCGGTGGGTGTAAACCGGGTAATGGCGTTATAGCCGAGCGCTTGACGGCATCACCATCAGGCAGTTACTAATCCCACTATCGCTGAGAATAAAGCGGTGGGTGTAAACCGGGTAATGGCGTTATAGCCGAGCGCTTGACGGCATCACCATCAGGCAGTTACTAACCCACCAAGCTGAAAGCGCTAAGGCACTACAGCAATATGACACGGGAGTTAAGGACTCCCGGGCATCAATAGCCCCCCGCACGGCGGTGGGCTACGGGAAGGACGCGATCGGCGTGGCTTCGCTGAAGGTTGCAGCTAATGAAGTTCGCCGATCTGAAAAGAGAAGAAAAGAACAAATCAGTTAGACAACCTCAGAAGTGCGGATTCGAACCGGGGATGTTGACGCGAGAGCCGAACACTTAACGGCCTCGCCATCCAGCGGTTACGAAACCAAATGACCACTTAAGATGAGAGGTTAATGCGGATACGGCTGCAAGCGCTATCGCTTGCTGTTTAGCAGCACCGCTAACGCTAACCGAATAAAGAAAAGGCAGCACGAGGGCTGCACGGCGTCGCACCACGCTAAAGCAATAGGCTAAATAAAGATGTTACCTCGACCTTGCAGTCTACACACCCTAATGGCACATGCCACCAGGGGATACCGTCTGGCCTATAAAAGCGTGGATGCGCTGCCACCAGCGAACTGAAAAAACAAACAAAAGAAACAAAAGCAGACAAAAGGTGCGACACCCGCTGCTGTGCAGAGCTGGCTTAAGTAAGCCAGCCCACAGCTGCAGGCAATTCGCCCTAATTGGAAGGCCTATTATTTAAGGCCTTCCTCTACTGAGCTCTGTAAGGCTCTGTGACATCAGGGAAGAGTGGTAAGTACCACTGACGCCACAGAACCTTACAGTACCCCCTCCTTAAAGAGACCTCTCCTGAGGTCTCTAGCCCAGCGGTCCAATTCCCCCAGGCCGCCACAGGCAACCGGGGGAGTGCCCCCCCAAAAAATGTTTTGGGAGAGAACAGGGATTCTCCGCTGAGTCCAGAAATGGTCGCACCTTTCTGTCACGTGGGAGAGTAAGGACTCAAGTGCGGAGATTAACTTAAATAATAATTTTATTTTTTAAATGAAAAATTAAACACAAAACACAAAACAAAAACAAAACCAATAATGAACCCCGCTGGAGACCGCTGGGCGATGCAGGCAACGAAAACTGAAAAAGGAAAACAAAGATTAATGCAAGGCACGAACCCGGGTCGCGCCGGTGCATAGCGGTTGTGTTGCCACCGCGCTAACGTAGCGCGGGTGAGGGGGTGTGTGTAGACGCTGAAGATAAAGCGCTAGGTATGAACCGGGTAATGGCGTTATAGCCGAGCGCTTGACGGCATCACCATCAGGCAGTTACTGAACCTACAGGCGCTGAAACATAAAGCGGTGGGTATGAACCGGGTAATGGCGTTATAGCCGAGCGCTTGACGGCATCACCACCAGGCAGTTACTGATCCCACTATCACTGAGAATAAAGCGGTGGGTGTAAACCGGGTAATGGCGTTATAGCCGAGCGCTTGACGGCATCACCATCAGGCAGTTAATAATCCCACTATCGCTGAGAATAAAGCGGTGGGTGTAAACCGGGTAATGGCGTTATAGCCGAGCGCTTGACGGCATCACCATCAGGCAGTTACTAATCCCACTATCGCTGAGAATAAAGCGGTGGGTGTAAACCGGGTAATGGCGTTATAGCCGAGCGCTTGACGGCATCACCATCAGGCAGTTACTAACCCACCAAGCTGAAAGCGCTAAGGCACTACAGCAATATGACACGGGAGTTAAGGACTCCCGGACATCAATAGCCCCCCGCACGGCGGTGGGCTACGGGAAGGACGCGATCGGCGTGGCTTCGCTGAAGGTTGCAGCTAATGAAGTTCGCCGATCTGAAAAGAGAAGAAAAGAACAAATCAGTTAGACAACCTCAGAAGTGCGGATTCGAACCGGGGATGTTGACGCGAGAGCCGAACACTTAACGGCCTCGCCATCCAGCGGTTACGAAACCAAATGACCACTTAAGATGAGAGGTTAATGCGGATACGGCTGCAAGCGCTATCGCTTGCTGTTTAGCAGCACCGCTAACGCTAACCGAATAAAGAAAAGGCAGCACGAGGGCTGCACGGCGTCGCACCACGCTAAAGCAATAGGCTAAATAAAGATGTTACCTCGACCTTGCAGTCTACACACCCTAATGGCACATGCCACCAGGGGATACCGTCTGGCCTATAAAAGCGTGGATGCGCTGCCACCAGCGAACTGAAAAAACAAACAAAAGAAACAAAAGCAGACAAAAGGTGCGACACCCGCTGCTGTGCAGAGCTGGCTTAAGTAAGCCAGCCCACAGCTGCAGGCAATTCGCCCTAATTGGAAGGCCTATTATTTAAGGCCTTCCTCTACTGAGCTCTGTAAGGCTCTGTGACATCAGGGAAGAGTGGTAAGTACCACTGACGCCACAGAACCTTACACTATTGTTTTGTTCTGTATGTTGTTGCAAATTGATTTGTAAGACAGCAACTGTAGAGGCAGAAAAATGTGACACTGTGCACTGGCCAGTGACATGCTTTGACATATACAGTGCCATCAGAAAGTATTCACACCCCTTCACTTTTTCCACATTTTGTTACGTTACAGACATATTTGAAATCCGATTTGAGTATAGTTTTCTTTTTAAAAATCTACACGAAATAGCCCATAATGACAAAGTGAAAACATGTTTTCAGACATTTTTGTAAATCTTTTAAAAATGTAAACATTTAAGCATAATAAGTACATAAGTATTCACACCCTTTGCTATAACGCTCAAAATTGAGCTCAGGTGCATCCAGTTTACACTGATCATCCTTGAGATGCTTCTACAACTTAATTGGAGACCACCTGTGGTAAATTCAGTTGATTGAACATAATTTGGAATGGCACACACTTGTCTATAAAAGGTCTCACAGTTGACAGTGCATATCAGAGCAGAAACCAAGCAATGAAGTCAAAGGAATTGTATTTAGACCTCTAAGACCGGATTGTGTCAAGGCACAAATCTGGGGAAGGATACAAAAAAATTTCGGCAGCATTGAAGGTCCCGAAAAGCACTGTGATCTACATTATTCGTAAATGGAAGAAGTTTGGAACCACCAGAACCCTCCCTAGATCTGGCCGCCTGACCAAACTGAGTAATCGGGGAAGAAGGGCCTTGGTCAGAGAGGTGACCAAGAACCCAATGGTCACTAAGGCAGAGCTCCAGTGTTCCCTTGTGGACAACCATCCAGTAGGTCAACCATTGCTAACACACTCCACCAATCAGGACTTTATGGTAGAGTGGCCAGATGGAAGCCACTCCTCACTAAAAGGCACATGGCAGAGCGCTTAAGGATTCTCAGACCAGAGGAATCAAAATTCTCTGGTCTGATGAAACCAAAATAGAACTTTTTGGCCTGAACTACAAGCGTCATGTCTGGAGAAAAACAGGCACTGCTCATCGCCTGGCTAACACCATCCCTACTGTCAAGCATGGTGGTGGCAGCATCATGCTGTGGGGATGTTTTTCTGCGGCAGGAACTGGGCGACTAGTCCACATAGAGGGTAAGATGACAGCAGCCAAATATAGAGAGATTCTTCAAGAAAACCTGCTCCAGAGGGCTCTGGAACTCAGACTAGGGCGACGATACATCTTCCAACACGACAATGACCCAAAGCACACAGCCAAGATAACAAAGGAGTGGCTTCAGGAGCAGTCTGTGAATGTCCTTGAGTGGCCCAGCCAGAGCCCGGACTTGAATCCAATTGAACATCTCTGGAAAGACCTAAAAATGGCTGTCTACAGACGCTGCCCATCCAACCCGACTGAGCTTGAGAGGATCTGCAGAGAAGAATGGGAGAAAGTGCCCCAAAACAGGTGTGCCAAGCTTGTACAGACATACCCAAGACGACTTGAGGCTGTGATTGCTGCCAAAGGTGCTTCAACAAAATATTAAGCCATGGGTGTGAATACTTATGTACCTATTATGTTTAAATGTTTACATTTTTAAAAGATTTACAAAAATGTCTGAAAACATGTTTTCACTTTGTCATTATGGGCTATTTCATGTAGATTTTTTTTAAAGAAAACTATACTCAAATCAGTTTTCAAATATGTCTGTAACGTAACAAAATGTGGAAAAAGTGAAGGGGTGTGAATACTTTCTGATGGCACTGTACACAACAGTCTAGCGTTTATACAGCAGCATTTACAGCAGCATGGAATAATGTGCATGGGGTATCCATGTGTCTGTAAGTCTGATGGGTTGTGGAATAACCTTTCATGTTTTGGCACCAGTGATACCAAGTAATTAGTAATGAAGTGTTTCCTGCAAACACGTCTTAAGATGTGTAACAGTACAGGGTTGTCGTCGCATTTTGTGTTTCAAAATTCTCCACACATTGCCTATTGGGGACAGTTCAGGACTGCAGGCAGGCAGGCCAGTCTAGTATCTGTACCCTCTTCTTCTGCAGCCATGCCTTTATAATGTGTGCAGCATGTGGTTTTGCATTGTCTTGTTGAAAAATGCATGGATGTCCCTGGAAAAGATGCCCTCTTAAAGGCAGCATATGTGTACTTTTCTGCATGAATGCTGCCATCACATAAGTGGACTGACACAACCCCCATACCATTACAGACCCTGGCTTTTGACGTACAATTTGGATGGTCCGTTTCATTTTGATCAGGAGCATGTTTTCCAAAAAGATCTAAAATACTGATTTGTCTGACCACAATACATGTTTTCATTGTGTTATGGTCCATCCTAGATGCCACAGAGCCCAGAGAACTTGTGGACATGGTTAACATTAGGTTTCTTTATTGCACAGTAATGTTTTAAGTGGCATTTGTGAATGGAACCCTGTATTGTAGTGCTTGTACTCTGTATTGTAATGCTTGACAAAGGTTGACAAAGTAATCCTTTGCCCATGAAGTTATATCAGCTATTGATGAATGACGGTTCTTTAGCTTTTACTCTCACTTTTTGCGCTTTAAAATTTCTCGAAATTCCTTAAACTGTTTAATGATATTATGCACTGTAGAAGGAGAAAAGTATTTTTAAACATTTCAATAATTTACTCACACATTTGTTAACAAATTGGAGATCCTCTGTCTATCTTTGCTCCTTAAATACTCAGCCTTTGTTGGATACTGCTTTTGTTCCAAATCATGATTACAATCATCTGTTTGAAATCACATCATTATTTGTTTTTTAAACATATTACTAGCCCTAAATTTCCTTCATCCCAACTTTTCTTTTTGGAATGTGTGTGTTTTTTTTTTGCTTTGTGGCACTTGGTTGGGGCAACGGTCTACTATGCTGGCTAGCACCCACTACTGAGAGTCCCAGATCTTAGCAGTGGTGGGCTAGCTAGTGTAATAGACCAATAGGACAGCTAGCTATCAGCCAGCCGGGTGTCTACATAGACATGATAGGCTATCTCCGAGGCAGTGGATGGGCCAAGCCCTGTAATGGACTGTCTGTGTTCTGTCTAGAGTATTCCTGCCTTGTGCACTGTGTTTTCTAGTAGAACTGGACCGTGATCCCGACCGGGATAAAGTGGTTGATAAAAAAGAATTTTTTAATGCTTTGCAGGTAGTCGGGGCAACCTTATTAATCTTCAGTAAATGCTGGGATGACAGGTGTTGCACTTATTGATCAGTGATCTCATGTCAAAATGCTCCACCTCACTTCTCCCACAGTTGTGTGCTAAATTGATTTGACAAAACAAATATGAGATCTTTCCTCCTCATGGTGGGCTGCTCTGTGGACCTTTTGCACCATCAAATATGCATGCAGTCCTTTCCTTACCCCTGAACATTCCACACTATGTGTATTATACCAGGAAGCTGGTTAGATATGATGTGTTTGAGCTAATACTAGTTTACATTTTAACCACATTCTTCTCAAGGACATTATGGACAAAGAGCTTTTCTTTTCTCGCTTTCACAAACATGACTGAAACAGAGTTTGAAACATTAAAACAATACTAAGCACTGTTTCTGATGTCAACCATGTCAACGCCATGTCAACCATGTCAACGCCATCATTTCAGATTTCTGTCTGATCTCAGCACTGATTCTTTGTTGTATTCCCATCAGCCACTGTTGTGCCATCTATGTAATTGTTTGCAATATGTTTGCACTGGGTACATAACTGTCATATAAAATCATAATGATAATCATATAAAAATCATTTTAGATGTCATTTAATTTTCATCAACCACTTTATCTTAGTCAGGGTTGCAATTAGTCCAGTTTCACCCACAATCACTGGGCACAAGGCAGAAATACCCTGCACAGGGCACCAATTTATCACAGGCTTTTCGCTGTTAGCCATCCTCCACCCTCAGACATGTCTGTGTAAATGCCTAGCTGGCTAGTAGCACTCCTAAAATTCAAACCCAGATTTCAGAGGTGGTGGGGTAGTGTAAAAAGGACTGCTGTGCAACCTGAACACCTATTTTTTTTTAGATTAAGATTTATTTCTATTTATAAGATTTATTTGTATTAGTGTCTGTGGAGAAGTTTTTTGTGTTTTTTTTTTCTTTCAGTAGATTTTTATATTTTTTTCCCTTTTTCTCCCCCTTTAGCACATCCAATTGTTCAATTTGCATCGTGCTTCCTCTCTGTCTATGCCGAACCCTGCCCTGACAGAGGAGATTGAAGCTAACCCATATCCCCTCCGAAACATGAGCAGCAGCCGGATGCATTTTTGCCACAAACACATTGATGAGTGTGGTGCCACCTAGCGTTGCATGCGGAGAGACACACCCTAAGGGCACTCTTCCTCATCTCTTGTGCAGGCGCCTCTAATCAGCCGGCAGAGGTCGTAATCTCATTCTGACAGAGAGAGACCCACATCCGGTTCTTTGTCCCACCCCCCCAACTGAGCAACCGGCCAATCGTTGCTCATACAGCAGCCCAGTCTCGAACCGGTGAGGCAGAGCTGGATTCGAAACGATGTACTCAGAATCCAGCTCTGGTTGCAGCGTGTCTTTTTACCGCTGCACCACCTGAGCGGCAGTGTAGATTTGGTTTTTAAAATGGTAAAGATGGGTGTGCTAACTGACACGTTATACACCGATAAGGCATAACATTATGACCACCTTCCTAATATTGTGTTGGTCCCCCTTTTGCTGGCAAAACAGCCCTGACCCATCGAGGCATGGACTCCACTAGACCCCTGAAGGTGTGCTGTGGTATCTGGCATCAAGATGTTAGCAGCAGGTCCTTTAACTCCCGTAAGCTGTGAGGTGGGGCCTCCATGGATCGGACTTGTTTGTCCAGCACATCCCACAGATGCTCGATTGGATTGTGATCTGGGGAATTCGGAGGCCAAGTCAACACCTCAAACTTGTTGTTGTGCTCCTCAAACCATTCCTGAACCATTTTTGCTTTGTGGCAGGAGCATTATTCTGCTGAAAGAGGCCACAGCCATCAGGGAATACCGTTTCCATGAAAGGGGGTACATGGTCCCCAACAATGCTTAGGTAGGTGGTACGTGTCAAAGGAACATCCACATGGATGGCAGGACCCAAGGTTTCCCAGCAGAACATTGCCCAAAGCATCACACTGCCTCCACTGGCTTGCCTTCTTCCCATAGTGCATCCTGGTGCCATGTGTTCCCCAGGTAAGCGATGCACACTCAGACCGGGCCACCTTCTTCCATTGCTCCGTGGTCCAGTTCCGATGCTCATGTGCCCATTGTTGGCGCTTTCGCTGGTGGACAGGGGTCAGCATGGGCACTCTGACTGGTCTGCGGCTGTGCAGCCCCATACTCAACAAACTGTGATGCACTGTGTATTCTGACACCTTTCTATCAGAACCAGCATGAACTTTTTCAGCAATTTGAGCTACAGTAACTCGTCTATTGGATCAGACCACACGGGCCAGCCTTCGCTCCCCACGTGCATCAATGAGTCTTGGTTGCCCATGACCCTGTTGCCGGTTTACCACTGTTCCGTACTTGGACCACTTTTGATAGATACTGACCACTGCAGACCGGGAACATCCCACAAGAGCTGCAGTTTTTAAGTAATCTGACCCAGTCGTCTACAATTTGGCCCTTGTCAAACTCGCTCAAATCCTTACGCTTGCCTGTTTTTCCTGCTTCTAACACATCAACTTTGAGGATAAAATGTTCACTTGCTGCCTAATATATCCCACCCACTAACAGGTGCTGTGATGAAGAGATAATCAGTGTTATTCGCTTCACCTGTCAGTGTCATGTTATGCCTCGTCGGTGTATACCATAGCTTAACTTACTAATGGCTTATTCTGGATTCAATACAGTAGATAAAAGTGGGTAAGAGTTGTAAGCTGTAAGCTGCAAGCTGTGTCATAGCAAAATTAAGTGAATGCAAAAGCCATTGCGCCTGTCAATTTAGATTGGAGTTACAATAGCTTGCTGCGGTTGCTGCCAAATACGAAACTTTTTTAGCACATAACTTTTATGCCACTGCATTGCTTAGTGTGTTTTGGAGAACACTAAAAAAACTAATTCTTGATTGACAGGCATTTTGAACTATATGTGATGTCTTTAAGTTCGAAGGTTTACTAGCAGAATGCCTACAGTTCAGCCATGCATTACAAAAGAAATTCATTTGATGGACTCACTTAAACAGTTATCAGACTGTGTTTAAGTGCAATTCAAACACATAAATAATTAAAATCAAATTTTTCTATTTATTTATTTATTTATTTATTTTAATTTTATTATTATTACTATTTTTTTTTTAATTGTTGTGTGTATGTAGGTGGCTCACTGTTGCGGTGGCTCACTGTTGCCTCACAGCAAAAAGGTCCTGGGTTTGATTCCCAGGTGGAGTGGTCTGGGTCCTTTCTGTGTAGAGTTTGCATGTTCTCCCTATGTCTGTGTGGCTTTCCTCCGGGTGCTCCGGTTTCCTACCCCAGTCCAAAGACATGCAAGTGAGGTGAATTGGAGATACTAAATTGTCCGTGACTGTGGTTTACATTAAACTTGTGAACTGATGAATCTTATGTAACAAGTAATTGTGTTCTGTCATGAATGTAACCAAAGTGTAAAACATGACGTTAAAATTCTAATAAACAAACAAAATTAAGTTTGAATGCCTACAGTTCAGTCTTGCATTACAAAATAAATGTAATTGACAAACTCAGGTAATCCATTATTAGACTGTGTTTAAGTGCAATTCAAACAAATTGGATAAAAAATTTAAATCTAAATTTTTGCAGCTGTCAGATTATTGTATGTATGTAAACATTGTTAGATTTGAACCCCTTGCTGTTAAATATAGCCACTGTAGCTACGGTACATCAGGAGAGCCTGGTCATCTTATTTATTTATTTATTAGGATTTTAACGGCATGTTTACACACTTTGGTTACAGAAACGGTAATTACTTGTTACGCAAGATTCATCAGTTCACAAGTTCTAGGCAAACACAGTCATCGACAATTGGAAAGGACCCGGACCGCTCCACCTGGGGATCGAATCCAGGACCTTCCTGCTGTGATGCGACAGTGCTACCCACTGAGCCACCGTGGTCATCTTAACTCCACCTGTGCAATCCATACAGCTGACCCCCTTTTTTTTATTGACCATATAGTGTTCTACAGTTATACAATAAATTTCTCTTACATTGTAATAGGTAATAATCTTATTATACTCCTGAAATTGCCCGGGCTGTTTCCTACATTCCTACTAGGCATTCCTACATTCTGCTAGTAAACCTTCAAACTTAATTTTGTTTGTTTATTAGGATTTTAACGTCATGTTTTACACTTTTGGTTACATTCATGACAGGAACGGCAGTTACTGAATCTAGATTTCCTCAGACATCACCATTTGTGTTTTTAAAGTGCCCGATTAGGCCGGTTGCACTGCTGAGCCACAAGGCCTCTTATTTCAATACTCTCATACAAGTGTTGCACCCTGTGAAGCACACTTTTTGCTTTTTTCTTATGTTTGATTGGAACATTAAATGAAACGCCTGAACTGCATCTGAATGGTTTTACACTTTGTGCTGGTGTGAGTGGCCTGGTGGTGGAAATTTCTGTCTTTTTTCTTAGAAGAGTATTTGTGATGTGAGGCAATGATGTTGGATGAAAAGGTTTAGCTCACAATCAAATTGACCCCAAAGATGTTCATGTTTGGGGAAAAAAGTAAACATACAAAGAGCCTCAGTATTGCAGATCACCCCTTCTATTTACCTGAAATAATTCACTTCTCAAACCAGGCATGAACGGTACTTCCTTGCACTAAAATGTAAATGAGGAATGTAGAATCATGTCTACTTTTTTAGATATTTTATAGATAAAGTTTGTTGCCAACCCGAAAGAAAGGAAACTAAGACATTAGAAATTTTACATTTAAGAATTTTACTAGGGTTGGCGTGGCCTGAGGTGGTGGGGCCAAATGTGATATGTTTTTATGGAGCCCAAAATCCCTGGCAGTGCCCCTGGCTCTAGTTAAAACATTCCAGTTGGACTTGTGGTGAGGTTTGTTGTTGTTGGTATTCTAGTTTCAGTTTCATTTTTGTGGGTTTTGTGTAAATATGACACAAATATGACACATTTGGTATTTTACCCACAATCAGTTGGTTTTAATAGTTCAGTTTGCACCACTTTAGTTAGATTTTTGACCATTCTACTTGACAGAATTGATAAAGGTCTAACCACATTTGTTGGCACAGACTTTTCTACACAGTTAACATATTTTTAAGAGTTTAGGTCAGGACGTTGTGGAAGGCTCTTCCAAAACCAGTTTTGTGTTTTGGGCATTTGTTCTATTTAAACACACAGCTGGTTCTAAAATGTAATCCTCTGGCAGATGGTTTGAGACTAAGAAATTTGAGGTCATTTTTTTACAAACACTTTCAGCTTTGGGGCAACAGTTTGGGGAAATTTGGTGTGAAGGAACTGAGGTGGACTGCATAGAGCCCTGTGATCTTAACCCTGATTAACACATTTTGTATGAACTGCAAGCAAGGTGTTCTCATTCAACATCAGCACCTGACCTTACAAATGTACTTTCACCTGAATGGGTATGAAATGTCGCAAACTCATTACAAAATCTTGTGGATAGCCTTTTCAGACATAAGCGAAGGCTTTTTGCTAGAAGAAACACATAGATAGATAGATAGATAGATAGATAGATAGATAGATAGATAGATAGATAGATAGATAGATAGATAGATAGATAGATAGATAGATAGATAGATAGATAGATAGATAGATAGATTAAGGCATTAAGGCATGAAATTAAAGTAAGTGTGTACTGTCACATGCCACATGCAGAGTAACATACACTAGGCAAAAGTATTGGGACACCCTTTCTATTTTTCAATTCATTTCTTATAGCCACAATAATTGCTAACAGGTGTAATAAATCATTACATAAAATAAATTATATGCTTCCAATTTTGCAGCAACAGTTAAGGGAGACCTTTTGTTAGGGTGCCTGCGACGTCTGGTGAACGTAACACCAGTTCCCAACGTTGCAGGCATTACAGAACAAAGAACAGCAAGGCCTCAAACAGGAGGCTAGCTGATTAGGGCGAACGAGCTGCAGCTGCGAGCTCCCTATTTAAGGGGGCGTCGCTAGATTGCAGGCGTCACACCTTTTGTCTTTGTTTTGTGGGTTATGCTGCACTGCACCAGCTCGTACCTTTTTCAGGGTCAGATCGGTTACCCCAGGCGCTAAAAGAGCGTAAGGGTGTGTAGATCGCAAGGTCGAGGTATTGAGGGTTTTATTTCTCTTGTTAGGGAAAGACGGTGCGATTTGTGCAGCCCGCGAGCTGCGGTTTGTTTTCAGCGTTGCTAGGCGCCCGGCTAACGTGAATAGCATCGGGCTAACGCTAGACGCTTTGCTCCACTTACCGCAATCCTTTTAAGGCGCTTCGTGAATTCCGGGTTCGTCGTTGCCAGTTTGGTTCAGCGGTTTGAACGCCACATTAGCAACGGCACACCCCGGTTCGAATCCGCGCCTCACCTCTTTTCTTTTATTCCCTTAGATCGGCTTCTTCCCAGCTCGTAGCTGGTGACAGCCGATTATTTACGCTTTAAGAGGCGTTTACCTTTATCTCCCTTTTCTGCGATTTTCTCGGACAGTGTCCGAGGTTTCGCTTTTCTTAAATGCTCTTCATTAAGGCAAAGAGCAAACTCAGTGTCAGCCACGCCGTAGTGTGGTGAGATACGCGTTCGCTTGGCGAGCGAGCGACCCGAGTTCGCGCCTCGCATAAGTAGACTGTTTCCTTTGTGTTTTGTTCTGTTTCTCTGTTTCAGTTGCCAGCAAGCCAGCGGCTCCGTTCGGGATTTCCCGAATTGTTTTCTGTTTTGCCTGTTTCCTTTTTTGTTTAATCATCATTTGTGTTGTAAAAAAATTATTATTTATTGCTAATAAATATAATTTTTTCTCTGCATCTTTGGGTCCTAAAAGCCTCTCTTTATAACAGAAAGGTGCGACCAAAGATGGACCCAGCAGAGACTCCTCCCATGGTTGACGTCCTTCGTCACCAGGGGGTTGCACTGGGGAGACACGAGCTGGCGCTGTCAGAGCTGACACAGCGGGTGACCGAAATCGCCCAGCTGTTGCCGACTCTGGCAGCCAGTTCGGGTCGCCACAGTCACTCTCCCGCTCCCCCAGCGCCTCCTGTAGGAGTCGAAACCTCCATTCCGCCCCCCGAGCGTTTTTCAGGGGAGGCGAAGAAATGTCGAGGTTTCCTCCCACAATGCTCCCTCACGTTCGAGCTACAGCCGTCCCGCTTCCCTTCTGAGCGCTCCAAGGTTGTGTTTAGTATATCTTTTCTGACCGGTAAAGCCTTGGAGTGGGCTACTGCCCTGTGGGAACAGAACGCGCCGGAGTGTTCTTCGGAGTCCTCTTTTAAAGAGGCTCTGAAGGACACTTTCTTTCATCCCACAGGGGGAAGGGAGGTGGGCCCGCGCTTGCTCGCTTGCTCGCTTGAGGCGCTTGAGGCGATGACCCCTGACTTGGCCCGGGTACCCCCCGTGTACCATGACCTGCAGGAGGTGTTTAGCAAGTCCCAGGCGCGGGACTTGCCCCCACACAGACCTTTCGATTGTGCGATCAACTTGCTTCCTGGCACTGCTCCTCCTAGGGGGCGCCTCTTCTTCCTGTCGGGACCGGAGAGGATCGCCATGGAGGAGTATGTAAAGGAGGCACTCGATCAGGGGTTCATCCGACCATCGTCCTCCCCAGCTGGGGCAGGATTCTTCTTTGTGGGAAAGAAGGATGGAACCTTGCGCCCCTGCATCGATTATCGAGGTCTGAACACAATAACGGTTAAGGATCGTTATCCGCTGCCGCTGATGGCCACGGCTTTCGAAGCCCTTCAGCGGGCTTCAATTTTTACGAAGCTTGACTTACGCAGCGCGTATAATTTGATCCGTATCCGGCGAGGGGATGAATGGAAGACTGCGTTCATTACGCCCACGGGACACTATGAGTACCTAGCGATGCCCTTTGGGTTAATGAATGCCCCCGCGGTCTTCCAACGCTTTATCAATGAGGCTTTGCGGGAAGCCTTTGACAGATACGTCTATGTTTACCTAGACGATATCCTAATATTTAGCCGGTCCATCGAAGAACATGTGAGGCACGTTCGCCGGGCTCTCCAGCTTCTGCTCGACCATCATTTGTTCGTCAAGCTGGAGATATCCGTTTTCCATACCCCATCAGTTTCCTTTTTGGGGTTTATAATTTCACAAGGTGCCCTGCGAATGGATCCGGCTAAAATCAAATCTGTGGAGGACTGGCCAACTCCAAGTTCCGTACGCCATGTGCAAAGATTTCTGGGCTTTGCAAACTTTTTTAGGCGATTCATTCGGAACTTCAGTACGGTCGCCGCTCCTTTGACGGCTCTTACAGGTAAGGGTCTGTTTAAATGGACGGTGCAGGCCCAGCAAGCCTTCAATAGGCTTAAGTCTCTCTTAACAACTGCTCCTGTATTGCAGTTGCCCAACCCAGAGGAACCTTTCATAGTGGAAGTGGATGCCTCTGACGTCGGGGTTGGGGCGGTATTGTCCCAGAGAGTGGGTCTAGAAAAGAAGCTCCACCCATGTGCTTTCTTTTCGCACCGTCTAACTCCTGCCGAGCGTAACTACCCGGTAGGAGATAAGGAGCTTTTGGCCATCAAGCTAGCGCTTGATGAGTGGCGACATTGGCTCGAGGGGGCAAAACATCCCTTCCTTGTTTGGACAGACCTCAAAAATCTGTTGTTTATCCAACAAGCGAAGCGGATGAATTCCCGTGAGGCTCGGTGGTCACTTTTTTTTGGTCGGTTTCGTTTCACCCTGTCCTATAGACCAGGGTCAAAAAACGTTAAGCCTGATGCTTTGTCCAGGCAGTGGGAGCCGACCAGACCTGAAACGGAGCCTGATCCTATCATCCCCATGAGCCAAATTGCTGCCCCAGTAACGTGGGGCATATTTAAGACGGTTCGGGACGCTCAAGCGGTTGAGCCCGACCCAGGTGGAGGTCCACCTGACCGGCTGTTTGTACCATCAACAGTCCGTCGTCAGGTGTTTGAATGGGCTCACACATCCTCATTTGCGGCTCACCCAGGAGTCTCTAAGACCCTGGTGTTCTTGCGCCGAAGGTCTTGGTGGCCGGGGATGGAGAGTCAGGTCAAGGACTTTGTTCGAACCTGCGCTGTCTGTGCAACCAACAAAAGAACTAGAGAGCGTCCTCGTGGGCTCCTCCATCCATTACCAGTACCCTCAACACCGTGGTCCCACCTGGCGCTGGATTTTGTCACAGGTTTGCCAAAATCCAGGGGATTCACGGTGGTACTGGTGATTGTGGACCGGTTCACTAAATCTTGCCTTTTCGTCCGATGCCCAAGCTCCCGTCCGCCATGGCTACCGCACAGGCTGTTCTGCAACATGTGGTGAGAGCACATGGGGTCCCGTCCGACATTGTGTCGGATCGGGGTCCGCAGTTCATTAGCCAGTGCTGGCGAGCCTTTTGCCAACTTCTTGGCGCGACGGCTAGCTTATCCTCGGGATATCATCCCGAGTCCAATGGGCAATCGGAACGGGTTATTCAAGATCTGGGCAAGATGCTTCGGTGCCTGACTGCAGGTAATCCAGCCACTTGGGCGGATAAGTTGTTGTGGGCTGAATTTGCCCACAATACCCTGCACCACGCCGCATTGGGTATGTCACCATTTGAGGCACAGTTCGGCTATCCCCCTCCGCTGTTTCCTGATCAGGAACAAGAGGTTGCGGTGCCGACTGTGCAGCAACATATCCGTTGCTGCCGCGCTGCCTGGCGGAAGGCAAGACAGGCCCTCTTGGCCTCTCAGCATTCCATGAAGCGCAATGCTGACCGTAGGCGGCAGCCGGCTCTAACGTTCCGGCCGGGCCAACGTGTCCTCTTATCGACGAGGGATCTCCCCGTCAAAGGTACCACTCACAAGCTGGCACCGAGGTACATTGGTCCGTTCAAGGTAGTTAGACGGATAAACCCGGTGACATATAGGTTGGAGCTGCCTCCCAGGATGAAGGCGCATCCAACCTTCCATGTCTCCCAACTTCGCCCGTTCGCGAGTGGGGAAGCTTTACCCCCCCCCACAACCTCCCGCCCCTCGTATAATCCAGGGTGCCCCTGCATTTACGGTTCGCCGCCTCCTGGATAGCAGGAGAGTGCAGGGCAGCACCCAATACCTGGTGGATTGGAAGGTTACGGCCCCGAGGAACGTTCATGGGTACCGGCTCGACGCATCCTGGACCCTAAACTGATCCGTGAGTACCGAAGGAACCGGTCTGCGGGTCTTGGGACCTCGGGAGCTGTCCCTAAAGGGGGGGGTCCTGTTAGGGTGCCTGCGACGTCTGGTGAACGTAACACCAGTTCCCAGCGTTGCAGGCATTACAGAACAAAGAACAGCAAGGCCTCAAATAGGAGGCCAGCTGATTAGGGCGAACGAGCTGCAGCTGCGAGCTCCCTATTTAAGGGGGCGTTGCTAGACTGCAGGCGTCGCACCTTTTGTCTTTGTTTTGTGGGTTATGCTGCACTGCACCAGCCCGTACCTTTTTCAGGGTCAGATCGGTTACCCCAGGCGCTAAAAGAGCGTAAGGGTGTGTAGATCGCAAGGTCGAGGTATTGAGGGTTTTATTTCTCTTGTTAGGGAAAGACGGTGCGATTTGTGCAGCCCGCGAGCTGCGGTTTGTTTTCAGCGTTGCTAGGCGCCCGGCTAACGCGAATAGCATCGGGCTAACACTAGACGCTTTGCTCCACTTACCGCAATCCTTTTAAGGCGCTTCGTGAATTCCGTGTTCGTCGTTGCCAGTTTGGTTCAGCGGTTTGAACGCCGCATTAGCAACGGCGCAACCCCGGTTCGAATCCGCGCCTCACCTCTTTTCTTTTATTCCCTTAGATCGGCTTCTTCCCAGCTCGTAGCTGGTGACAGCCGATTATTTACGCTTTAAGAGGCGTTTACCTTTATCTCCCTTTTCTGCGATTTTCTCGGACAGTGTCCGAGGTTTCGCTTTTCTTAAATGCTCTTCATTAAGGCAAAGAGCAAACACAGTGTCAGCCACGCCGTAGTGTGGTGAGATACGCGTTCGCTTGGCGAGCGAGCGACCCGAGTTCACGCCTCGCATAAGTAGACTGTTTCCTTTGTGTTTTGTTCTGTTTCTGTTTCAGTTGCCAGCAAGCCAGCGGCTCCGTTCGGGATTTCCCGAATTGTTTTCTGTTTTGCCTTTTTACTTTTTTGTTTAATTATCATTTGTGTTGTAAAAAAATTATTATTTATTGCTAATAAATATAATTTTTTCTCTGCATCTTTGGGTCCTAAAAGCCTCTCTTTATAACACCTTTTACTTGTTCCAGCATGACTGTGCTCCTGTGCTTAAAGCAAGGTCTATAAAGATATAAAGAAAAACATTAATTTAAATAAACTTCAGTTGGCTGCACAGAGCCCTGAGTTTTGGAATGAACTGGAACATCAATCAAGGCTTTGTTCACCAACATCAGTGTTTATCCATACAAATGCTCTTTTGAGTGAATACTTCAAGTCTTGTTTGTTTGTTTATTAGGATTTTAACTTCATGTTTTACACTTTGCTTACATTCATGACAGGAACGGTAGTTACTCGTTACACAAAATTCATCAGTTCACATGTTTATATCAAACACAGTCCTGGACAATTTAGTATCTCTAATTCACCTCACTTGCATGTCTTTGGACATGGACATTTGTGTGAGGAAATCGGAGCACCCGGGGGAAACCCACTCGGACACGGGGAGAACATGCAAATTCCTCACAGAAAGGACCGCCCCACTTGGGGAACGAACCCAGGACCTTCTTGCTGTGAGGCGACAGTGCTATCCACTTAGCCACCGTGCTCCCCTTTTCAAGTCTTGTCAGAAGCCTTCTCAGAAGAGAAGATTATATTGAGGTCATTCTATTTTCATACCATTTGTTTTTAAAACAGGATGTCCAACAAGCCCATGGTCATGTGTCCAAATACTTCTGGCTATATAGTGTATGTACAGTTGAGAAAATCAGAATGTGTTTTCTCACTCTTGTTATGTTGCTTGTTACTGCTAATAGAATGATGCCACTAAGTCACACATAATAAGACTAACCGTACAAAGGAAGTGAATTTATGTCTTTCGCTTTGCCACTTGCCAGTGTGGAAACAGGGCTAAGGAAAGAGAGGATTTAATGTTGCCATATATCTCTGAGCGCAGTTGAATTTATTTTTACAGCTGTTCTTCCTTTAGCAGCTCAATAAAAATATTTAGGTTTGGATGGAAGAAAATCCATTTAACTGCATTTGAAGCACCCGTATCAAACAGTCGAGCATATTTATTTTTAGATGATGTTTTACCATTTTGTGTGAATGTTTTTATAGAGCCTGCAAGCCTCATTTATTCGCCAGTTTTGCAAAAACTCTGATAGTGTGCCAAGGACTTATTCATTCAAGTCAAGTCAAGTCACCTTTATTTTTATAGCACATTTAAAAGACAATGTGTGTCAACCAAAGTGCTGTACATTAAAATTAGGTATAAATACCACTCAACTATGCAACATTTAACAAATAATTAACATACATACAAAATAATATACATACGCACCAACATATAAACATATAAACATGTAAATCAAATAAAACCACAAATTGAGTCAAATGCCAAAGAAAACAAATTACGTTATGAAAAGTGGAAGACTATTCCAGAGTCTTGGGGCAGCTACAGAAAAGGCCCTGTCACCCTTGAACCTCATTTGAGAGCGTGGAATAGGTAAGAGCAGCTGGTTAGAAGATCGTAGAGCTCGTGGAGTCATTTTATCATTGTCTGTTTTACCACCGGGCGGCACGGTGGCTCGGTGGGTAGCACTGTCGCCTCACAGCAAGTCCTGGGTTCGATCCCCAGGCGGGGCGGTCCGGGTCCTTTCTGTGTGGAGTTTGCATGTTCTCTCCGTGTTTGCGTGGGTTTCCTCTGGCCGCTCAACAGTCAAAAAACATGCAGTCAGAGACACTGAGAGACATTGCCCTATAGGTGAATGGGTGTGCGTGTATGTATGTGTCTGCCCTGCGATGGCCTGGCGCCCCCGTCCAGGGTGTTACTGTGTGCCTCGTGCCAATAGAAAAGCTGGGATAGGCTCCAGCACCCCCCGTGACCCTAACTGGATAAGTGGTTAAGGAAGTGAGTGAGTGTTTTACCACCACTTTATTCTGGTCTGTAAATGTAAATGGTCATGGTAACGGTGGGTCTGATTCATTGGGCAAAAGGCAAGAAACACCCTGGGCAGGTCTCGCCAGTCTATCACAGGACACACACACACTCATGCTTTTTTAGTAGCTCCAATTGGCCCGTCTTCATGTCTTTGGAATTGTGGGAGGAAACCGGAGTACCTGGAGAAAACCCACACGGACGTAGGAAGAACATACCAATTCCACACAATAAGGACCGTGGTCCTCTCACCAGGCAATTAAACTTAGGCCCTTCTTGCTATGATGCAACAGCGCTACCCACGGTGCCACAGTGCCGGACTTAAGACTTATAAATGAAAGAAAATAATATGATTTAACTGACTTATCTTGAGTGGAAAAGTCTTGTTCTGTTCTTTCAATTCCTTTTTAAAAGAAATATCCCGATCTAATCAATACTGGGTGGCGATACTAGCTAATAATTCTGTGACCTCAGGCATGCAGTTTTAAGTAAGCTGGCTGCCAGCTGAATCTAGAAGTGTGACGCAACACAATCAAAATTAATGCTCGCACACACACACACAGGGGGACTGAAACTAATAGCCCATGCAGGTAATCACTGCTTGGCAAGAAATGTTACCAACAAAACTACAAACTTTCTCCTAGCTGCTGTTATAGGTGCTGAATAATCAAGCCCTCACTACATGGCAGCAATGTCATCAGTAATCTCATGTCCTACCTGCATTTCAACGTTCTGCTTTGATTAAGCTTCCAAAAACGGAAGTTATATCCAGTTCTTGTGAAATGGTCATGGTGCACAGTTATGTGTTACAACATCTTAATAATAGAATTTGCTTCCTGACTTTCTGTAAACAGTACAGCAAAGTGTGTATTCTAAAATCTGGCCACCTTTGGCCTAATACTGTACATGATCAGGACTGTAGTGTGAAGGTGAGGGTGAAACTGTTAAAAAAATGTAAACCAAATCCTTAAAAAATTAGGACTTATTATATGAATTATATACAACCCCAAATCAGAAAAAGTTGGGACAGTATGGAATATGCAAATACAAAATGCTGTGTTTCTCACAATTACTTTAACTTTTATTTCACTGCAGACAGTATGAACCCAATATCTATCATGTTTGGTCTGGTAAACTTAAACTGATTTGTTAATATACAGTACATCCATTCCTGCATTTCAGGCCTGCAACACATTAAAAATAAAAGTTGGCTAGCAATTAAGTAAAAACTAAATAATAATGTGATTTCAAACAGGTAATGTCAGCAGGTGATAGTAATCATGATTTGGAACAAAAATGGTGTCCACAAATTTTGAGTCTTTGAGGAGCAAAGATGGGCAGAGGATCTCCACTTTGTTTTTAAACATTGTGATAATTTTCTCACGCTTTTGTTGACAATGTTCCGTAAACTGAGACTGGAGAGAATTTGCATAATTCTCCCTTTACAGTTCATAATATCATTATATGATTCAAAGAATATAGAGGAATTTCAGTGTGTGAAAGGCAATGTTTCAGACGATGCTGCATCAAGAGACCATCATTCATCAATAGCTGATATAACCACTTCCCGTGCCTGTGTGTACCCGTATCAAATTGTATTTCACTTTTTTCCGATGAAATTAACAACTGTGTTAGATTGTCAATACAGCCGATGTTTACAGCAACAATAGAGAGTGTACACTTGAGAAACTTGAAGCTTTCCACCATCACCCATTTGACATTTTGTGGTGACAGGACTCTTTATCAGTAGACAGTGTTCCAATAGGTTTTGGAATAGGATGTCCTGCTAGCTTATGGTTGTCCACATACTTTTAAACATATTAGGTTTTAGATAGTATTTTTGGTAGTATTTTGGTAATACTGTATAATGTACTTTTGGTGTGTACTTTAGGGTGGGCAGTTGGAGAGAGGAGATGACTGCCAACAAGAACTCCAAGGCTGCACCCAAAGCGGAAGCAGGAGCAACTAAAAGCCAGCAGAAGACTGCCGACAAGTAAGTATAATGGCCAACGCTAGCTTAGGATTATTTAAATCAGGAAGAACGTGCAAACTCTACAATGAAAGAACCCTGGCCGTCCTTATGTAGGACATTGAACCAAGGCCCTTCATGCTATGAGGCAAGCAGTAAAAACCAATCAAAGTGGTAAATCGGCATGATGTGCGATGCTAAAATTCCCTCACCCCATAGAAACAACGGCAAAGCAGATTTGTAACTTATCAATGATTTAATTTAATTCTCTTCACAGGTTGTTGGGTTTTATCATACAGTAACTTTTTTTTGGCAACAAGATTAAATATACAACTAATTTTGAAAGTACACTGATGAGCCAAAACTTTCTTACCACCCCCCAAAAATTTCCATACAAATAAATATTTTATAACAATTGTGCATGTCACGGTCAGGGATATGTAAGATGTTTTACTGATGGTTGTCACTTAGTATATAGTAGCTAATATTTACAGACATAAAGACCTAAGTGAGACTTTAATAAAAG
Source organism: Trichomycterus rosablanca (assembly GCF_030014385.1). Classification (NCBI taxonomy): domain Eukaryota; kingdom Metazoa; phylum Chordata; class Actinopteri; order Siluriformes; family Trichomycteridae; genus Trichomycterus; species Trichomycterus rosablanca. The sequence goes on from NC_086004.1 coordinate 17,382,279, forward strand.
TCAAATTGTTAAGGCCAGACGTCTGGGTCAAAGTAGCTCCGAAATAGTAAGGGATGCACACAGGCAGTCGTGGCGTGAGCTTACCGACCATGCTCTAAGAAGGCACTGGAGCATTGGAATAAAATAGACTGGCTGAAGGCATTATGGTTTCTCCAAGATCATGTGGACAACCAGGTACATGCGCACTGTGTACCTGGGGAAGAGACGCACTAGGATACATTGTAGGATAATCCTTGTGGCTTGTGGAGTCCTTGTCTTGGTGTTTAATATTTTGGCTGCACAAAAGGCATGTTTTTGCTTTTGTTCTGAAAAGAGGGTATGCTTAAATATAAATGTTCCTGAGTTTAACAGTATTTAAACTTATGGTAGCTTTAATAACACTATTAAGTACTGAGTTATTTATCATTATACAACAGTTCGTTCCGACCTTACAATCTGATTGGTTGAGAAGCTTTCTAACCGTGCTGATATACTGTATGTGATAACAGCACGGTCTTTTCACACCATAACCGTATTACTCCGCTGACGCGTTGCCATTAACGACAAGCTTCATGCACATAAACGCGCACGCAGGCAACACAGCCTTTTTTCCCGATCTCGTTTTAAATCCGTTATCTGATATACAATCTAGCGCACTGTGTAGGGAACATAACCAATTGTCTAATTCACTATCTAGTGCACTATGTAGGGAACATAAATCCGTGATCTGATACACAATCTAGTGCACTATTTAGGGAACTTTAATGTGTTTGTAACGCGAACAGTTAGCTTAGTAGCCCAGTTAGCAGCTCATAAAAGTTCTGTTATTACCCAAATACTTTGGTGTGTGCGAGAGGTTTTTTATTTATTTTTTTCCCTTCGGAGGTTCTCGCCCTCTTCTTCTTCTTGTTCTTACCTCTCTGAAATGAGTTTTTGCAACTTGGGATGTCTGCTTTGTAGTGTTAAACTTTATATTCGTTGTGGAACTACTTTTTTGGCGGAAGGTATTGTCAATATTAAAGCATATTTATTATGAAATTCAGGACTTCTTTGATTTATTTTCTTTCTTTATTTTATAAAACTGTTGTATAAAAGCAATAGAACACTTGAGGTCGTGTGTTATCACGAATAACATCACGGCTGTGATGATCTACGACACTCGCCTTCAGCTCGTGCCTGCGACCGAATCACAGCCGTGATGTTATTCGCGATAACTCCCTCTCGTGTTCTATTGCTTAATTATTAGATTTCTAAAGGTTTGTGGTTTTAAATACTTGAGTTGAAGACCGTTGCTGTTTTTCTCTCTTAATGTTTTTAGATGACCAAGCAGGAGACTGTAATACAAGTTTCTGTAATACAGTCATCACTTAAACAGCTGTTCTCTGGCAGTATTAAAAACACTTTATAATAGAGTAAAACTTCATGGTCTTTTGAGTAAAGCAGAACCAAAGAAAATTATCTATTAGTTAACTCAATCTATAACCCTAATTCACAGTCAATGGACAGAATGTAGGTAGCTGAGTAGGTTCCTCTATTTAGATGTAGGTAGACTTGACAAATGTGTTTCTCATAGGAATAATGACAGCTAAAATAATAAGTCTTACAGATACAGCATCCACATATTTGTGGTGAGCTAAAATGAGTCAAGGGCCATTACTTCTTGGCTTTATGTATGCCTTTTGATGTGAGTTAGTAGAGACCCATACTTTACTCAGGGCTCTGAAACAGGAAATAGCAAATGGTCACCCCCTGCCCTTGTGTCCTGGGAAAGCTAGACTAGCACCCGCTTAATCCAAGTGTAGCCGGCACTTTGCTTTCACATCCCTGGCATTATCCAGATTCTAGAGATCCTCTTTTTTTTGTACAACTGTTGGCACCAAATACATACCCTGATCTAAAACACAGTCGATTGTAAAGCATCCATCAAATGTAAGAAATAAATTTTATGTTTCTCTGCAGTCTTAACATTTTGGTCAGCCTGTACTACTAATTAAAGATTATTTAAACACCACAACCTGTTTAAGTATTGTCACTGATCATGTGCATAACTTTACAGTTACAATGAACAATACACTGAAGCACAAGGCATCCTAAGTAGCCAGCCCTCTTATTTATATTAAACTTTACTGTTAAAGTCAAGCAGATACCTTACATTTTCTGAGATCACTATGCAGTGATTCAAGGAAACAGCAACATAGCCTTTTTGGTTTTTAATAAAGCTGCCATGCACTTTAAGAAGCTGACTGCAATTGGAATTCCTACAAATTTTATTTGCATTTCATTTGTGACATTTAGCAGACATTTTTATCCAAAGCGACTTACAATTACAACTGAATACAATTTGAGCATTTGAGAGGTAAGGGCCCAACAGTGGCAACTTGGCAGTGGTGGGGTTTGAACTAGCAACCTTTTCATTACTAGTCCAGTACCTTAACCACTGAGCTTTCACTGCCCCTTGATCCATTATGACCAATATGATCCATTATGATTATTAATTGTAAGCAAGATACAGTAAATAATCACATTGGACAGTCTGACTGAGCTTATCAGCTGTTGCAAAGTCATACTAGGAGGTAATTATTAAAAGAAACCTCTACATCATTATAATAGGACTTCACTAGACATAAAGCATTTCAGTTGTCAGAGAACTCTTACATTCAGGAAAAGGGTGTTGATGATGAGGTATTAGGCAATCTGTCTCAACGTGCACTGATGATCACAGTCCTGGCCTCCTCCCAACCTGCACTTGTTATTCTAACTGCTGCTGTGACATCAGATCTGGCTGTCTCATAAAGGTACGGGCTGAGTCAAGTCCCAGTTCCTGGAATCTATGGAGAAAAGGCTTAGCAAATTTTGAAATGATTGTGAAAGCGCTTGCGTTTTTGTAGAGGCAGAAATGAGGTCACCAGCATTAAGCTCCACTGCTCAGTAGTGAGTATTGTCTGTCTTGTCTCATAAAAAATTTGACTAGAAGTATGATGAGAAAAAGCTGGAGAGAACATTAAAGAGAATGCCTGAGGGCAGTAGGTTCATTATTATTTTTGATGGTTTTTCATGATTTTTGTGTGAGGTCTATTTAAATGTGAATTATATTAATGATGGGAAAAGCCTGAATTGTGATTTTCTTTGCCAATCATATCAAATTGTTATAGTATTTTCCACTGATTGTTAGCACAGCTAATGTTGCATATTATTTGATTTGTATTCAGGCTGTAGAACTTCCTCTGCTTTCTTTTTATTTCTGTGGCCAGAGGTATAAAGACTAACCTTTCCACACCCAAGTTCTCATATCATTCAAATAATAGGTTTGTGTAGCTTTACATTTGTCTCCTTAATGGTCTGATGGTCTCTAATGTTCCACGACGTTGTTAGTATGACTGTTTTAGTAGAGTTTCTACTTTGACTTTGAGACTAATTTGCTTTTTTGCTTTTGTTTCAGATGCCTGTCTAAATCTCCACCTCCTATTCTTCTTTCTGTAAAAGAATCATGTCACGCTCAGCTTAATAAGACAGAAGAAGCCAGTCACACAAAGCTCCATTCTCAGAGAAACTGGAGTCTCAAGACTGCCCGCCTGCACAGTGGCTCTGAACTCTCGACTGAGTCTGAATTTCAAAGTAGGCTCACTAAGGCTAAGAGCATTGGTTGCCTGGATAAGAGGCTGAGTATCTACAAACCATCAGGTGGAGAAGAGCAAGAGCAGAAGGAGAACCAACCACAGGAAGGGGGTCCACCAGGCGATGCAGTGTACCCTGGAGCTCTTAGCTGGAGTACCCTCTCCTTAGTAACTTCTGGCAAACACGGTCACACCCGCACCCTGTCAATTAGCCGTCCTGGAACTGGCACTTCATCTGCTACAATCCGTAAGAAGATCTCAGAATGGGAGTGTCGGAATGTGGCACTGCCTAGGATGAGTCTTTGCTTGGACAAGAGGCCTGGTGGTGGGAGTGAAGGCTGCCCCAGTCTCTTGTCCTCCCCTTGCAGTGAAAAGGCCTTTGACTTTAAGGGCATGCGGAGGATGAGTACAGCATTTTCTGAGTGCTCCTATCCAGAGACCGAGGAAGAAGAAGGGACATCAGACAGAGAGAGTCATGGACGGTTTCAGAAGAGGAGAACTTCAAAAACAGAGACGTCAGGAATTGTCCGTCGTACTCTTCATCCTCGTAAGGAGACATCTGCTGTATTAAACCGGATACAAAAGATTGAGCAAGCCTTAAAAGAAAGTCCTTCACATGCTCCTCCAAGGTATCTTAGCAACTGCTATGGCTTGGACAAGTCCGGCCAGAAGGCTCGCACCATTTCGACACTTCGCGGGTTGGATGACTTGGACAGCACCTGTGGCAGTAAGCGGAGCAGCATCTGCTCTGTGGCTACTGAACCAGACACTTGCCATGGGTCCGAAAGATTCTCAAAGTTTAGACAAAGGTACAGTGTAACATCCTTTATGTCTGAATGTTCAGAACCATCATCAGCACAGGGATCATCTGGCACCCCTATCAACCCCCTACCTAAACCCAAGCGCACTTTTGAGTATGATGTCAATCGAAACCACAAAGACTCTTCACCTGGTGATGGATTAATTCCCAGCACTGACACCTGTGGTCCACTTTCCTGCAGCTCAGGCTCAATAATGAAACGAGACCTGAAGACAACTGACAGTTCATTCAAGAGAGCTCAACATAGGTGAGACTTTTTCTTTTTTTTTATTCTGCAAATTGTTTTTATATTAGGATGATCATATTGCATGGGTTAAGTTCCGGGGGAAGGGGGGGGGGGGGGGGGGGGGGGTTGACAATAACCTCTATTTTACGTGCATTTGAAAATGTTTATCCTGTTTCAGAATCAGGGAAAGACTTTTTTTCTATTTCATTTATGCATTTTCTCCCAATTTAGCATAGTCATTTTGTCTTACGCTGCTGGGGGATCCCTGATTGCAGCTGAGGTGGGTATATTGCTGCTTACACCTCCTCAGACCCACGTGCAGCCCCTAGCGGAACCCTTTTTTATTTATGCACTCTGCACAGGCGCCTCTCTATCTGCCAATCAGGGTCCTTACACAGCGTTTGAAGACCCCACCCACATAGTCCGATCATCCCACCCTAGCAGAAACGTGTCTGCTGCAGGCACTGCCAATTATGCCCACTAGATGGCACCCAGCCGACTGGTGGCAGCGCCGAGTTTCGAACCGAGAAGTTGGAGAGCAAGGTCTCGGCACTGGAGAGAAAGACTTTTTAATAAGGCAGACGTGCGGTCCATTGATCTGTAGCTGTTGTGATGCTTTGTGTAAAATGCAAAAACTCCCTTTGCAGCAGTAACATCTTCTGAATTACCCAATCTCACAAAATAGTTCATTTATCTGACAAACTCTCTCTCCTTTAGTTGCAGTTTTGCGTTTTGCTAAACTAGAACCTTTATTAGACACTGTGCAGCATTCTGCTTTCCAAGGACGAAGATGAATTCTGGGAATTTTTATTTGTGCTTGGGCATTTTTTTTAGAAGGCTCAAGAGAAAGGTGAAATCAGTGCAAAAAACACACTACACAGAATAGCATGTGCAGACTACAAAAACTGAATCCTGGACATTTCTGGTGATTTAGAAATTGCGGCCGGACGCATTTTTTAGGTCCCCAAAGACGACATGCATGGAAAAAAGAGGACGGATAGAGGATGGATATTTTATATGTTATGGCTCAACAGTGCATCTTAGAAAAATTAACTAGTTTTTTATGAAGCTGAAAGTTATTTTTTACTTAACACTGTCCTTCATAACGGACATTAGTGCCTGATGTAGCTAATACTATCATAAACTTCCAACTGCAACAACAGGTCATCAACAGCAGTATCTCAGCATGCCAAGCGGAACCACACTGTAGCACTGACTGTCATTCGCATGAAAATTTTTCTTTATCTGTGGTGGGGTGTATAAGCAGCAACAAAAAATTACATTGCCTCTACGTTCATGGGTGTCTACATACAGACATAATTATCTATGTCTGAGGGGGGTGGCTGAAGCCCCTCTACGGATTGACGTCCTGTCTGGGATGTGTTACTGCAATTGGCTGGGGAAGTGATTCTGGGGAAACTAGACCTAGTGCTACCTTGATCAGGACAAAGTGCACCATATCTACTTTTTAGGCACCTTATCTGCATTGCCAATTTTACGCTGCTAATGTACAACATGTCACTACCTCATGAACCATTGTACCATCTATTCACCATCATGTACTAACACTTGTCTTTAGTCCTGTCTTCTAATTACTTGTTTAGATTAGGGATAATTAGGAATATCTTTTGTAGTTATTTATTATAGGATTTTTTGTATTATTGTTGTATTTGCACTGTTTTGTCTTGCACTTTTTGTACCGTGTTACACCGTGATCCTAGAGGAACGCTGTTTCGTTTCAATATGTACTTGTATGTAGCTGAAATGACAATAAAACCTCTCTGACTCTGACTCTGACTCTGAAGTGGTGGTAAACATAAAAATGAAAACAAATAAAAAATTCTGGGTTATTTAGCTGCAGTTATGTTAAGAAGGAATGTACTGTATGATGTCTGATTTGCGTAAGCAATTCAGCTCACTGAAGAGAGGAAACAGTATGCTATTTTAGTCTTTTTGCCTTGAGTGCTTGTTTATTGATGATAGTTACTTACACAATGTCATGTACTCAAATGACAAGGCATTTAGCTCAGCTAGTCCATCTGTTTCTCTGCATGCTTTGTTAGCCCCCTTTCATGCTGTTCTTCAATGGTCAGGACTCACCCAGGACCACTACACAGTAGGTATTATTTGGGTGGTGGGTCATTCTCAGCACTGCAGTGACACTGACATGGTGGTGGTGTGTTAGTGTGTGTTGTGCTGGTATGAGTGGATCAGACACAGCAGCGCTGCTGGAGTTTTTAAATACCGTGTCCACTCACTGTCCACTCTATTAGACACTCCTACCTAGTTGGTCCACTATGTAGATGTAAAGTCAGAGACGATCGCTCATCTATTGCTGCTGTTTGAGTTGATCATCTTCTAGACCTTCATCAGTGGTCACAGGACGCTGCCCACGGGGTGCTGTTGGCTGGATATATTTTTGGTTGGTGGACTATTCTCAGTCCAGCAGTGACAGTGAGGTGTTTAAAAACTCCAGCAGCGTTGCTGTGTCTTATCCACTCATACCAGCACAACACCACCACCATGTCAGTGTCACTGCAGTCACTTTTATATGGTAAGTGGAGCTGATAAAATGGACAGTGAGTGTAGAAACAAGGAGGTGGTTTTAATGTTATGGTTGATAGTTGTATGCTTCATGACCATGCATATTCATAAATAATTCTTCCAAAAACTTTGTTTTGTGTTGAATTGTATTGAATTCTATAATAAATATACTTTATTGTATAATGATATTTTTGTTGTGACATTGTATCAACTAAAAACTTGTATAGTAGCAACACTGTTCTGTGCAATAACAGATTATGGACAGAGCAAAACTGCAAAACTTAAAACCAAAACATTTAGTTAAAGCTAAAATATTGGCAATCACTGCACAAAAACAGCAGCAGAAAAAAAACTATACTATAAACAATTGTCACTGATGCTGGGTGCATTGGAACTGCTTTAGGAGTGGATTAACAGTGGTCTAACAGGTAGCTGATTCATACTTATAGTGAATGTATTTGTGGTATATTCACGTTTTGCACAGTTACCGAGATTAGGTGAATCAACATCAGCATGTTACCACAAAGACCCTCCGCTTGCACCCACTGTTTCTCATTGCTAATGCTATTCATCCATGTCTGATATTTGCTACCATGACTTATGAGTCATTCTCTCGAAACCTGAAGTGATTTCGTAGTTTTACTGACTGACGCACCTGTACTGTAGTTCCAGCTGTCAATGAAACATCTGGAAAGTGCTACAACTAGACTTTTCCATCACCATGATATAAATGCTGTTAAAACAAACACAGCTGATCATATTAATTTAGGTTTATAAGTAAATATGACTGTGATTTATTCACTAATTCTTTTATTTTTATTATCTTGTCCTCTATTTCTATGTCTGTGCTACTGCATTTAGATATGTAATTAGATGTACTGTATGTCTACACTCCTAGATAAACCTCCATAATTTAAACCATTGACCTGTCATTTCTGACCACACAAAAAACTCAGATTGGTTGAACCAAAATATACATCATGTGGCTAAAAGTATGTGGACACCTGCCCATTAAATTGTTAAAAAATTACTTTCAAACCCATTAGCAGCTCCTTTGCTGCTATAACAGACACTCTTCTTCTTCTTCTTCTTTCTCTGCCTTTGTCCCGTTCGGTTGCGGGGTCGGCTCTTCGGTGAATCATGATCCGCATTGATCTGGCAAAATTTTATGCCAGATGCCCTTCCTGACACAACCCTCCCTATTTTTATCCGGGCTTGGGCACTGGTTTGTGCGTCTAGCGGCTAGGTATCTATAGGACAATTCAGTGTTTCCAATTAGCCTGGTGGCATGTTTTTGGACTGTGGAAGGAAACCGAAGCACCCGGAGGAAACCCACGCGGACACGGGGAGAACATGCAAACTCCGCACAGAAAGGACTCGGACCACCCCACCTGGGGATCGAACCCAGGACCTTCTTGCTGTGAGGTGTCAGCACTACCCACTAAGCTACCGTGCTGCCCTACTATAACAGACACCACATTTCTATTAAACTTGCATAGTTAACAGGCATAGATAATGTTGTTGATGGTGGCCTGGTAAATGTATCTTAACTACTTTTGTTTTAAATCATGTAATTATACATGGCTGCATTTTGCCCTGACACAGGACATGCCCAGTAGATTTTCAAGGGGTTGAACTTATTCTTGTTCCTAAGAGGAATGGTCACACCAAGCAGTAAAACCTCTGATGTACACTAGACCTTTGTTTCTGGCAGCATGGTTACACACGGTGCTTGTGCTCTGCTATTTCACAGACTCGTGATGCCTGATGGTCAGCATCGATTAGCTTGATTCAACAACACTAAAGAGTTTATTGTCATACACACAGAGAAACAGTTATACTCTGTACTACCCCCACAAATGTATTTATTTTATATATTTATTTGATTCATATTGCAAATTGTATGTATGTTCTATATATTATTTATTGGTGGCTGTTCTGGGAACACATCTCTGATAAGATGTTTATATTAACATGGAGTATGAGGTGACAGGTGGTTATAGGAAGAGCCATTGAGTGTCAGGTGTTCAGAGCCCTGATGGCCTGGGAGTAGAAACTATTCTGTAATCTGGTGGTCTGTGATTTCACAGTCCTGTACCATCTGCCAGATGGGAAAAGTGTGAAGAGATTGAGGGTGAGCTTTGTCCTTAATGATCTTGTAGGCCATCCTGGTGAACCTGGAGTGGTAGATGTCCTCTAGTGTTGAGAAAGCTGTTCCTGAGATTGTGTGGGCTGTCCTGACAGGATGATTGTTGTAACTTTTTGCTTAGAAACATATTTCTTATAGGCAGTCATGTTTTTCAGTTATCAGAGGTATCTTTAAAGGACCTTTTTTAGAGGTATCAAGACTGGGCTTTGAATCCAAATTATTTTCCAGTCAGTGGTACTGGTCATTTGATATTGATATTTTACTTGACTAGTAGTTAAAGGCCCCAGTTTACTGTCATCAGTAGGACTGTCATTTTTTGTCAAAAAAATCTGTGACCATGCCACCACATCACCCTTATTGTCCTGCTTTGCTATGGCAGCACTTTTATAGCATTTTCATTGTACACATCCAATTTCCAGGAAAAGTTGGGACATTTTGCTAATTAGGAGACAGATCTAGACTGCCGGCAGGCCAGTCAAACACATGCACAATGTGTCCAGGAAGCCACATTTTAATAGTGTGTGTAGAATAACATATGGCATTGTTTGTACCTTTATTTTATGGTTCTTTTTTTTGGTTAGTTTGTCTCTGGCACAAATAACTTGACAGCCATTGTTTAAAAATAAGGAAAACATGGATTCATCTGACAGCATGTATTCACTGTTGTTTAGTCCATATAAAATGAGCTTGGACCGAGAGAACTCAGTAGAGTTTCTGCATACAGCTGATGTATGGTTTTCTCTTTGTGTAATAAAGTTTCATTTTGCATTTCTTTATCCAACAGTATATTACGTTAAGTTACAAAGATACTACCAAGTCCTTGTGGCCATATTTATCACAGTAGCATGACTGTTTCTCATGCACTGCCATCAGATGCCTCAAAGGTTAGGCACATTCAACAGTGGTTTCTGCTCTTGCTCTACACAGGCTGCGATTTGTTAAGGATTCTATTCACATTTAGTCTTTTCACAATTTTATGTATTTGCAATTATGCTTTAAAAAATTATTGTATGTTCTCTCATGAAGTTTTTTCTTACAAGGCAGTGATCAGATTGAGGTTTTGTTGAGTCCTTTTTTAATCATGTTTGTTATTTTATGTTTAGTTTTATAACCGTGCAAATTAAACATTCTATAAATTATAAACTTTTAATTAGCCCCTGTATGATTTTTAAGTGTTTTGCAGGACTCAAAATGTTTATATTTACAGAATACAATCAAGTTGGTACTTAGTACTTTTGTCTGTTAAACAAACGGTGAAGCAGGTTGGTTACTCATTGATGCTCTGGGGCTGCTTTGCTTCTTCTGGCACTGGAAACCTGCAGCACGTGGAGGGCAAGATGGATTCATTCAAGTATCATTAGAGAAAACATCATGCTTTCTGTAAGGGAAGCTGAAGCTTGGGCATCATTGGAGCTTTCAACAGGACAATGATATCAAGCATACCTTAAAGTCCACCAAGGCTTAGTTTCAGAAGAAGTCCAGGAAGATTCTGGAGTGACAGTTAGAGTTGCCTGACTTGTACACCATAGAAAATCTTCGGTGGTTGCATCATGCAAACTCAAGAATATTAGAGAACTGGAGGCCATTGCCGTTGAGGAATTAGCTTAGATTATTTAGGAACGCTGCCAGAAACTGGTGTCTGGCTATGCATTATGTTTGTGGCAGGTCATACCAACAAAGAGGGGCTTTGCTAGGTACTAAACATAATTGTCATGATGCGGTTGAATAATTCTGAAACTGCAGTAGTCATTAAAAGTTGCACTTTGTGATGTTTAAAAAAAAAATTTTTTTGTTTGATTGGGTTATTTTTGCTATTAATAATTGTGATTAAAACTGTATATGGTTCAGTACACTTTTTACCTATTTAAAAGACAATGCTTATTTACCAGTTTTTTAAATTAATTTAATTTTCAAGTTTTACCACCACTTTATCCTACTCAGGGTTGTGGTGGACCCAGTTTCCCCAGAATTACTGGCCGCAATGCATCCAGGACAGGACACGACTCTTTCACAGAGCCTCGTCCACCCTCCACAATCATTACTGTATGTACAGTATATGCCAGACCAGCTGGCACTTCAGGGAATTTGAACCCTGGATCCCAGCAGTAGTGGGCTGGCGTATTTTACCGCTACTCCACTCGAGCGCCTTTATTTGTATTTTTATTTTACTCAGTAATAATTTTATTGGGAATGAAATGAAATGTTTTTCTTTCCAAATCCATCATCCTTCCAAATATCTGTTCAGTGAGCCAGTCCTTAGTTTAGCAGATTACATTTAAATTCATAACTTTACCTCACAGTGAAGTGCTATAAAGCATCACATCACTAGAAGCTGTAACAGACCCACGAGTTTGCTTTATCTCCTCTCATTATGTTGATAGAATACTGCCCTGATAGGAGCTCATGGCTTTGTGGAGCACTAAAATCTTGTTTATAGTCAGGATTGTTTAAACCGTCTCTGAGTGTGTAGACAAGCCAAGTTCTCATGATGTGAGAGTGTATGTCAGAGGCCCTGTTTAAAATTCCTGTGGCCAGTCCAAAGTCAACTGTTTAGAAGCCATGGGCAGTCAATCAACTGCATCACATTGCTTTTTATGTACCGACACTTTAATGTTGTATTTGGTATGTCTTACAGAGAGGTTTTTTTTATTAAAAAGGAGAGTTTTTTATTTAGTTTGGCTTATTGTGGGTAAATAGGAAACAGGATGTTACCATCCAACATGAACCTGGATTACTCTCTGCATAGTAAAGCTGTTAATCATTTAGACAGTGTAATTCTTCTTTCTGCTTTTAATTTGAGTTGCTACCCAACAGCTACCCATGAAAAATAATAACAGAAAGAGGATGTTAGGCAGCCAGACCTACTGGACACTTCTTCACTGGTTGAACGAAACAGTCACTCTCCTATTTGTCCTACAGGGAGTCATGTGAATCAGAAGATGGTGTCAGCCTGCCATCCTCTTACCCTTCCTCACCTACAGAAAATCGCACAACTTCCGTCGAGAACCACAGTCGTCCCAGTTCCAAAAGTACATTAGAAGAAAACGCCTACGAAGACATCATAGGTAAGAACAGACTACCAAACCTAATCGTTTTTAATGGGTGGATCCAATTCACTGGCCGGCTAGGTTGCCAGTCCATCACAGTTAAAAGGTTTAGTATTGTGTTATTAGCAAAGAATGTGGCAGCTACAGTTTTTTTCCAAACGTTTAAATACATTTCCAGAAACAGTGGCTTAACTCTAAACTGAAAAAGTGAACTACTTTGTCAAAAATGGAACACAGCACTCGAAACCTAGTTCATTTTTCTCAAAACTGATTCTTTTCACCAAAGAATACACACAGCTATCATATGCTTATCTCTTATAGAGCATCAAATAAACGCTGTTGTGATAAATTCAAGACACACATCAGAAGTGTTAATGTATGTTTTGGCTTCATGAGGTCATGTCACATTATGTTGGCGACAAGTGTGTGGAAATAACACACTTATTTATTCTCGTGTTGGTATATATTGTCTCAATAGCATCATAACATTAAAACCACCTCCTTGTTTCTACACACATTGTCCAGTTTATCGGCTTCACTTACTATATAGAAGCACTTTGTTGTTCTACAATTACTGACTGTAGTCCATCTGTTTCCCTGCATGCCTTGTTAGCCCCCTTTCATGCTGTTCTTTAATGGTCAGGACTCTCCCAGGACCACTACAGAGTAGGTATTATTTAGGTGGTGGATCATTCTCAGCACTGCAGTGACAACGACATGGTTGTGGTGTGTTAGTGTGTGTTGTGCTGGTATGAATGGATAAGACACAGCAATGCTGATGGAGTTTTTAAACACCTCACTGTCACTGCTGGACTGAGAATAGTCCACCAACCAAAAATATATTCAGCCAACAGTGCCCCGTGGTTAGCGTCCTGTGATCACTGATGAAAGTCTAGAAGATGACCAACTCAAACAGCAGCAATAGATGAGCGATCGTCTCTGACTTTACATCTACAAGGTGGACCAACTGGGTATGAGTGTCTAATAGAGTGGACAGTGAGTGGACATGGTATTTAAAAACTCCAGCAGCGCTGCTGTGTCTGATCCACTCATACCAGCACAACACACACTAACACACCACCACCATGTCATTGTCACTGCAGTGCTGAGAGTGATCCACCACCTAAATGATACCTGCTTTGTAGTGGTCCTTCGGTGGTCCTGACCATTAAAGAACAGGGTGAAAGCAGGCTAAAAAAGTATGTAGAGAAACAGATGGACTACAGTCAATAATTGTAGAACAACAAAGTGCTTCTATATGGTAAGTGGAGCTGATAAAATGGACAGTGAGTGTAGAAACAAGAAGGTGGTTTTAATGTTATGGCTAATCGGTGTATATGCAACACAAATGTTACTTATTTTTACAAAGTTGCAAAACTAAGTAAAGTTCACCTATGTTCAGCTGAACTAAAAAAATGTGAAATGCAGTGTAACAGATCATTCTGCATCCCGGCACTGATCCCGGTCAGGCCAGAAGACCTCATGCACATTGGCTGCGCTGATCTCACTGGCCAAGCGGTGGGAAAAAACGCCTGGCATGGCAGATCCAACCTTGGCAGTCATCACATGACTCCTCCATTGCCTGGAGTTTTGCCACACGCTCGTGGGACCTGCATTTGTACACTTTCCAGCACCATGCTGAAAATAATTTCTTTACTGGATTTAGAAATGGGGAATAGGATAAAAGGTACAGGACTACAAAATGTGGGCCGTTGGTGGACCAGATTGATCCTGTCCTGTAAAACTAATATATAAATATCAAAGATTTTTCCCCTTTTAAGTACTAATGCATGGGCAGTGATCGTTAAAACCAAGGTTGCAAGCACATTAAAAACACTCCTTTGCATAAATAGTAGATAACTATAAAATAAAAGGTTGAAAAATTGTTTGCTGCTGAAATTGCACACAGTTTCAAACTGCTGACCAGCAAAACTGTTTTTATATGATGTATGTTAAGGTTAGAGATTTACTTTAAAAGGATAGTTTTATTCTTCATTATTATTTCAGTTCTGTTTAGACAGTAATAATCTCTTTCTGTTTTGCGTCACAGACGTCTTTGTCTAAAGAGTGCATTTTTGTGGAAGGGTGTGTTTAAAACTTTAAGTCTTTGTTGCCTAAGAGGAAGCACTTGTGCTGTCATTGAATTTTAGACACTAATGCAAAACATTACCTATTGGGAAACTGGTCTGTTTATTCTAAGAGTTTTTATACCCAATGATGGGTGGATGATATTTCTGTTTTCTTGACTGGCACAACTTACTTTTCTAGGCCATAAGTGACTACTGGACAGTTTTTTAGCTTCATTACTACACACCTTTTAATACCCTGTAGCTGCTCTCATAATGAGAGCGAGCTTGTGGCCTGGTTGCAATCTCTGCTCCTGAGCCTGGCCCTACTGTGAAGAGGCATTAGAAAAGAGAAATGTGCCCACACAGTAATAAGAGAATAGCTTCTGGACATCATGTTCGTAGTGGTTAAGGAGCTGAGTGACTTTTTCTGCTGCATTGACAAAGCCTCCATTGTTTTAAAAACACCTCAGTTGACACTATGGTTACACTTTTTTTGAAAGCTGATTAGTTCCAGAGAAATACAGAGTCTTTCTGGGCTGTAGTTCCCAGCTGCTTAGCTTAGAACTGTTGGAGCTCGAGCCAAGAGAGCAATGCGTGGTAATTTTCCAAATACTTTCCTTATGCAGCTAGATATGGTTGGGAGGTCGTTGCCCTGTTTCAAGGGCATAAATGGAAGTTGAAGATAAGCTTGGGTTTAGTTGCTTTTGGTCTTCATTAGCCTTTACAAGTAGTAGCCAGTAACTTTTTTATCAAACAGCACATGAAGTCCTAATCATTGCCACTGACTCATTAACATAGATCCTCTGATATTGGCCAGTTGAGGCACAGCATCTGTAGATCCATGGATCTAGCCGCTCAGGTGGCGCAGCGGTAAAAAGACACGCTGCAACCAGAGCTGAATTCTGAGTACATCGTTTTGAATCCAGCTCTGCCTCCCCGGTTCGAGACTGGGCTGCTGTATGAGCAACGATTGGCCGGTTCCTCAGTTAGGGGGGGTGGGACAAAGAACCGGATGTGGGTCTCTCTCTGTCAGAATGCGATTACGACCTCTGCCGGCTGATTAGAGGCGCCTGCACAAGAGATGAGGAAGAGTGCCCTTAGGGTGTGTCTCTCCGCATGCAACGTTAGGTGGCGCCACACTCATCAATGTGTGGGTGGCAAAAATGCATCCGGCTGCTGCTCATGTTTCGGAGGGGATATTGGTTAGCTTCGATGTCCCCTGTCAGGGCAGGGTTCGGCATAGACAGAGAGGAAGCACGATGCAAATTGAACAATTGGATGCGCTAAAGGGGGAGAAACAAGGGGAAAAAAAAAAGATCCATGGATCTATAGATAATAAGTCCACTTAACAATTAGGCCAATGACGGTGCTGTCTTTCATGTCTTACCGTCACACAAAGACCAAAACACACTTTTTTTTATGCATTTTCTCCCCATTTTCCTCCCGATTTAGCGCACTCAATTTTGTCTTCCGCTGCTACCATAGATACCAGCTTGCATCCGAGGAGAGCACATCGCTGTTCACGCCTCCTCCGACACATGAACCGCCCTCTTCTTCTCACCCCTGCTTTCTGCACAGGCGTCTCTTCCGCCAATCAGGGTCTTTACACAGCGCATGAAGAACCACCCACCCACCCCCACCCTGCAGATACGGTGGCCAATTGGTATCTGCTGCAGGCACTGCCAATCATGCCCGCTAGATGGCACCCAGCCGACCAGAGGCAACACCGAGTCTCCAACTGAGGAGTTCAAAAACTCGGTGCTGGTGTGCAAGCGGAACATCCCGCTGCGCCACCTGGGCACCCCAAAACACACTTTTTGACTAAACCCAAAAGCCAATGTATTTTGGCTTAATTTTTTCTAAGGTTTCTAATGCTGGTGTTGGTAGACTGTTTGCCTCAAAATACAAAGACCCGCTGTAATTAGTGCCAGTGTTTAGTAATTTCTCTGCAGAAAGGTTGCAGTGCAATGTTTATTTATCCACTTACTGTAGGTTAAAGACATGTAATCCTTTAAGACGCAAACATTTGAGGGACACAGCAATAACTGACAGGCACTTGGGTGGCGCAGCAGTAAATTACACTGGCCCATTAACACTGGGATCCAGGGTTTAAACCGGTTGGGCATCTGCATAGAGACATGATTGACTATGTCTGAAGTGGGGCGATGGCGTGATGGATTGGTGTCCTGTCCAGGGTGCGTTACTGTTACTGCATTGTGCTTAGTGATTCCAGGGAAGCCAGACCCACCCCAACCCTGACCTGGATAAAGCAATAGTAAAACATGAAAATGAAATAAAAATGAATTAATATTATTTAAATGTACATAATAGTTACATATGTAAGAATGCTCCTCTGAAGTACTAAAATCCCTTTTACTTGTCTAATATGTGTGTCTATGGAAACAAGATCTATGGCCAATTGATCATCGTCTCCTCTAATAGAAAAGGGGTCAGTAGAGGTCTGTCCCTAGGCGACCAAAAAACATTACTGACTGGATTTAAATGAGACGAATGGTACAAAGACATTAATAATTACTTTATCTAATCTTCCTGTGATAAATATTCTGTCTGGAAAGAGCCTTAGTCTATGTGCAGTAATTTTTATTGTTTTACACAAAATGATAAGTACAGCGTTGTTTTAAAATTTTCACGTTTAATAGTTTTGAGATAACTGGTTTATTTGTATATGTAATTTATGGTGTCAGGCTACTTCAATATTTGATAGCACATCAATACTTTTTACCTTTGTTGTTGGCTTCTACAATAACCAATACTTGTTCTGCAAATGGAAGCTAATCCATGACCAGTTTTCCATGCTGTTTCTACCTGCCTGTGTCGAATACATTAGTCTTTAGCTCTTGAAGACAAGATCAAATGACACTCATACACTGATCAGCCATAACATTAAAACCACCTTCTTGTTTCTACACTCACTGTCCATTTTATCAGCTCCACTTACCATATAGAAGCACTATAGTTCTACAGTTACTGACTGTAGTCCATCTGTTTCTCTACATACCCTTTTAGCCTGCTTTCACTCTGTTCTTCAATGGTCAGGACCCCCACAGGATCATTCTCAGCACTGCAGTGATAATGACATGGTGGTGTGTTGTGCTGGTATGAGTGGATCAGACACAGCAGCGCTGCTGGAGTTTTTAAATACCGTGTCCACTCACTGTCCACTCTATTAGACACTCCTACCTAGTTGGTCCACCTTGTAGATGTAAAGTCAGAGACGATCGCTCATCTATTTCTGCTGTTTGAGTTGGTCATCTTCTAGACCTTCATCAGTGGTCACAGGATGCTGCCCACGGGGCACTGTTGGCTGGATATATTTTTGGTTGATAGAGTATTCTCAGTCCAGCAGTTACAGTGAGGTGTTTGAAAACTCCATTAGCATTGCAGTGTCTTATCCACTCATACCAGCACAACA
Organism: Trichomycterus rosablanca; assembly: GCF_030014385.1. Taxonomy (NCBI): domain Eukaryota; kingdom Metazoa; phylum Chordata; class Actinopteri; order Siluriformes; family Trichomycteridae; genus Trichomycterus; species Trichomycterus rosablanca. Next base: position 17,400,160 of record NC_086004.1, read on the forward strand.
CACACTAACACACCACCACCATGTCAGTGTCACTGCGGGGCTGAGAATGATCCACCACCCAAATAATACCTGCTCTGTAGTGGTCCTGGGAGAGTCCTGACCATTAAAGAACAGCATGAAAGGGGGCTAACAAAGCATGCAGAGAAACAGATGGACTACAGTCAGTAATTGTAGAACTACAAAGTGCTTCTATGTGGTAAGTGAAGCCGATAAAATGGACAATGTGTGTAGAAACAAGGAGGTGGTTTTAATGTTATGAATGATTTGTGCCTCTGCTTAATGTGCAAATTCAAATTCCACTGCTTCCATTTATGGAAATTATTCTTACATGGGACTGCTCTAATCAAGTTTCTCTAGTCATAAATCTTGACAAGCCATCCAAAAATAATTCTGTTTTCCACATATCCACATATCTAAATGCAATAGCACACTGTGGTTTAGTGGTGACAGAGAATTTTAAAACATCTATTGCTTTAGATGAACACTTACTTCCCACCGTAATGCTTGTTTTAGCCATAATGCTTTTTAAATAGGAAACATGATACATGTATTGTCTGCTATGACTGAACTCTTTCCTGACCAGAGTCCATTGTGTAAATCAAGGCTCTGGCACATTGTGTAAACAGTATGTGTGGATGTGTAGAACTGTGCTTTAAAGAGGTGTGCCCTGTTTTTTGGGTTACTGTCTGTAAATACAGAAACTGAACAGTATCTACCAGCACATTGATGGACATAAAAACACACTATTTTTCTCAGCATTTTGACATTACATTGTGTTATTTAGAGCCATTTTAGAGTGCTCTGGGGTGTCTATGTAACTACAGTCATTGCCAGCATTTCAAATGGCAATTGAAACACTTTGATTAGGGTTTTACTGCTGTGGATTCTAAGTTTGCTTTATATTTTAAAGAGAATCACTGGTTTATGTTGTTTTTGTTGTGGGGTTCAGATCAGCAACTTGCCACATCTGACAATACTTTCATATATTTTACTTTTTCCATATTGGTGCCAACCAGGCCAAACATGTTTAGCACATACAGCACTGTATCTCAGAAATGGGCCACATTTTTCCCCAGCTTGTATGTTTTACTTACAGAAGCAGATCATGTGATCATTTTACCAATAACACTAATAGTTTTACTGAAATAAGGTCTGATCTTCACCCTATGAGTAATACTACAGAAACGCATTCTATCTAATTATTAAACAGTACACAATATACACCGATCAGCCATAATATTAAAACCACTGTCCACACTCACTGTCCATTTTATCAGCTCCACTTACCATATAGGAGCACTTTGTAGTTCTACAATTACTGACTGTAGTCCATCTGTTTCTCTACATTCTTTGTTACCCCCCCTTTCATGCTGTTCTTCAGTGGTCAGGACTCTCCCAGGACCACTACAGAGCAGGTATTATTTAGGTGGGGGATGATTCTCAGCACTGCAGTGACACTGACATGGTGGTGGTGTGTTAGTGTGTGTTGTGCTGGTATGAGTGGATCAGACACAGCAGCGCTGCTGGAGTTTTTAAATACCGTGTCCACTCACTGTCCCCGCTGTTAGACACTCTTACCTAGTTGGTCCACCTTGTAGATGTAAAGTCAGAGACAATCACTCATCTATTGCTGCTGTTTGAGTTGGTCATCTTTTAGACCTTCATCAGTGGTCACAGGACGCTGCCCATGGGGCGCTGTTGGCTGGATATGTTTGGTTGGTGGACTATTCTCAGTCCAGCAGGGACAGTGAGGTGTTTGACACACCACCATCATGTCATTGTCAATGCCGTGCTGAGAATGATCCACCACCTAAATAATACCTGCTCTGTGGTGGTCCTGTGGGAGTCCTGATCATTGAAGAACAGGGTGAAAGCAGGTTAAAACAGTATGTAGAGAAATAGATGGGCTACAGTCAGTAATTCTAGAACTACAAAGTGCTTTTATATGGTAAGTGGAGCTGATAAAATGGACAGTGAGTGTAGAAACAAGGAGGTGGTTATAATGTTATGGTTGATCAGTGTATGTATGAAAGCTGTAATGGCCTATAAAAAAATTCAAATTACCTGGCATACCTGTTCATTAGTGCACACACAGATAATCTGGATACCAGAACAAATATAATGTTAACATTAATTAACATTAAAATGCAAATTAATGTTGAAGCAGGAAAAAACAATGTTTAAGGATAGCAGAAAAGATCTTGACAAAATCTTTGTATTACAACCAGCCTTTGGAGTCTTCGTTTAAGCGTTCACTATAAAAAACCCTAATAACGTAACAACAACAAAACAGAAATTTTGTAATAGTGTATTATGTTTGAACTTTTCTGGGACAATGTTCCTGAAATAGATAACACCATAGCTGAATGTTCGGTTACCATGTTATCATGGTTTGGGCTTCTTTGCCCCTTTAATTGCTGCCAGTAAGAATGTAGATTTGTGGCCTGTACATAGACAAAATTAGCCTGCATTCACATGATAAGTGTTTTGTGCTTTGTTCACCAAGAGCGTTTGAGCCTTTCACATGATACACAGCAAAATCGCTTTCTGCTGGCTGTGCCACTAAACAGCAAGCTTGAAAACAGTACACACTACTGATTGACATCATGGACAGTTTATTTACATGCAGTTTTGTGTAAAATGTGTTTTAGTTTAAAACAAGAAAGCTTTGGTAAAAGATAAAAAAGGGGAAATGGGTTCATAAAACTTTGTTTGAATCAAAGGCCACATTAATCCATTAAAGAACTAAGTTCAGTGGCAAGCAGTAAAAACCATGCAGTGTGTGCTGCCCAGGACGGCGCAAAGGCAAAGAAAAATGACACAGCCTCACAGCCATTGCAACAGTGATTTTGCCGCTTAGCGTGTGAATGCAGCCTTATGTAATCAGTGAGAGAAAAATTCGATAAAGTTATTTTACAGGAATATGTCAAGTCAGTAGTCTATTACCTGATGCTTTCTAAAAATGGGATGACATACAGGAATAAATCAACTAAATTATTTAAAAACAAGTTTGCTTGTGCAACCCCAAAATCAGACAGTAAAATGTAAATTAAAATTTACTTTGTAAATAAAAGTCATTTACTTTAACTTTCATGTTTTGTCTGGTCAACTTTATTTCATTTGTTAATATACATCCATGCCTGCATTTCAGGCCTGCAACACATTCCAAAAAAAGTTGGGATTGGAGCAATTTAAGGCTAGTGATGAGGTTAAAATTGTAATATCATTTAACAGTTCAAAGAATCTGGAATAATGTCAGCATGTAAAGGGCAAAGGCGCAAGCCCACGTTGAACACCCGTGATCTCCGATCCCTCAGACGGCACTGCATCAAGAACTGTCAACATATGCTGACGACGTCTCTTCCAGGAACGTCCATGCATTTTTCAGAAGACAATGCAAAACCACATGCTGCACACATTACAAAGGCATGGCTGCGGAAGAAGAGGGTACAGGTACTGGACTGGCCTGCCTGCAGTCCTGACCTGTCCCCAGTAGAGAATGTGTGGGGAATTTTGAAATGAAAAATGTGACAGCGACGACCCCGTACTGTTGCACATCTCAAGACGTGTTAGCAGGAAGAATGGGACAAAATTAAGCCTGAAACAATTCATTGCTTTTGGTGCCAACACATCTTATTGTTGTGAGAGGAAATGGCAACAGTACAAAGTGGTAAATGCTTTACGCTCCCAACTTTATTGGAACATGTTGCAGGCCTGAATGGATGTTTAATAATAAATGAAAAGAAGTTGACCAGACAAAACATTAAATATCTCAGGTTCATACTGTCTGTAATGAAATAAAAGCCGAAGTAAATGTATTTTTATTTGCATTTTTCATACTGTATCATCATATATATATTTATATATGAAATCATGGTTCTCCTCTTTAAAGTGTATATTTATGTAATGGGGTTTGTTTTTGTAGTTGGGTTTACTTTGTTATGGTAATTACTATGTGAAGTTTTGTGTGCTGACACATAAGTGGTCTGATTCACTCTGCTCAGTCTAAATGCTCTTATCATTCCATTTCTTGGAGTGCACTTGAAGGGCCTGTCTCCAACAGAAACCTGTTTTTAAAGACACTTTAGCTTCAATTCTGCCAGAAGTAAACTTGGATTACTCATCTGCTTTAAACTTCAGTTGCTGTCTCTCTGGCAGGATCATGAATCTCTCAGTTTCAACCCCTTGCCCTTTCTCTGCATTTCCCCCCGTCTCCCACTCACTCTTGCTGTTTTTTAAAGGCCGCTCTCACGCTGCCAGTGTTTGGTTTTAGTCTGAACCTCTCTCTCCTGTGCATGTCTGCTCCTAGAGTCTATGAAAGAGAATCCGTACGAGGATGTGGATCTGAAGGGGAGAGGTCTGGCCCGCAGGTCTTGTCTTTTACCCGAGAGGTCTAATGAGTCACTCAACAGGACTTGGACCTCCCAAGAAAGGAAATTCAATTCAACTCCCCAGGTATTTTGATCCCACCAAGCAAATGTTTTCTCACATTTTGTCTGATCTGATCATGTGTTCAAAAAACAGGGGTGCAACAATACATGCAGCTCACAATTTATTACGAATTTAAAGTTTAATTTGGTGTCAAACAACTACCACCAATTAAAAGGTAACATAGCAGTTCAGTGGTCTTCCTACATGCTGGTATTATTATTAATATTTTTATTGTTAATAATATTATTATTATTTTTATTGTTATTGTTTAGAACATTTGGTTTTCTGAATGGCTAGTTTTCTTTTTGTTAATGGCAGCTTTTAGTGTTTAAATATTGTGATTACGTGGCATATTTAATAAACCTATTATCTTGTATCATATCATGATGTTTTGTTAATTACCCAAAGTTTATAACTTTTTAACAGTTTATGATTAATTAAATGAATTTAGTTGAATAATCAACTGTTTGTCACATAACCTCTGAAAAGTTTTTATACAGTTTAGTTGGTTTCGGCACTAAATAAATCCCCCAAACTTACTTGTACTGTGCACTGTAAGAAGATTATCTATGAGCTTTAAAACTCTGTTACATGCCAGACCTCAGACATCATTTATTTATAATCATTTTTTTTTTTTTACATTTTTTTTTTGCCTTCAGCTCCCGTCTAAGCCTAGCTGCCAGTCTTTGCGGCAACTGGGCCCTGCTGAAAGGAGGAGCCACCGGACATCCCGCTTGTCAAAGAGACACAGTCATGATGACATGTTGTTGCTGACCTCTCCATCCTGCAGTCGGCTAGATGACAGCCTGAGCAATGCCAGTGATACACTGACCTCTCACAGACAGAGACGAGTGCCCAAGGTATGGTGGATTTGAACCGTCTAACAGAACTGCATTTAACCCTCAAAATGCCCCAAACAAAGCAAAAAAAAAAATCCATGCCTACTTCCAGGGATGTATAGCATTTAATATATTTAGCTATTTTTTGCTTTGCACATCTAATTAATTACCAATGTGTCCCACAACAAACATTACTATTTATATTTTTGTATAATGACTTCACTATTATCTTTTTGGCTGCCCCCTTATGTAGGGGTTGCCACAGCAGATCTAGTCTGCATACCAGACCTGCCAATGATTGCAAAATTTAGAAATATAAATGAAATCCTGTTTCTGTACTACAGTGAAGGAAAGAATTTCACTTCCTTAAGTTTGCAGCAGCATTTGCAACTAATCCGAACAAGGCAATAAGCCAAATATGTATTTAATTAAATGGAACAACACACAAATAAATAAACATAAATATTAAATGAGCTAGTTGTGACACTTAATTCACCTGAACCTTTATTTAACTGTCAAAAGTACAAATAAATTTTTTTTATTCTATTTGTGAAAAATAAACAAATTTATAAAATGATGCTTTAACACTCTTTTAATTATACTTTTTATTGTTTAGGAATTAAAGATTATTTTTTTCCAGTTTTGCAAGTAGAACTTTTAGCCTTTCTTGCTGTAGACAAGACTTGAGCTGCTTAACAGTCTGTGGTGGCCAGAATTACACAAAATTAATATATAGCTTCCGTGCCGCTCAGGTGGCGCAGCGGTAAAAATGCACGCTGTTCACTAGAGCTGAGATCTCGAATACATCGTATCGAATCCTGGCTCTGCCTGCCGGCTGAGGCTGAGAGGCCACATGAACAACGATTGGCCTGTTGTTCAGATAGGGTCGGGTTTAAGCCAGATGAGGACTCTCTCTCAGACTAGTGCGATTATGACCTCTGCTGGCTTGGTGGTGGCGCCAAAGGAGTGCGGTAGAGGGAGTGGCTCTCCGTACACAGTGCTGCACTGCACTCTTCCAGTGTAGGTGATAAGATGTTCGATTGCTGTGCACGTGTCGGAGGGTGCGTGGAGCAGCCTCGTCCTCCTCAATCAGGAGCAGGGACCAGCATTAGTGACAGGATGATTGACGGGCCGAAATTTGATGCATCAAAGTGGGGGAAAAAGGGAAAAAAATATATATATAGCTTCCTATTTGTATAAAACAGTTTCAGGTTGCATTTCTTGATGCAGTGGCAGACTGTGTTAGGAGTGATAATTATTATATGTACTAAAAAACATTGTCTTTGAACTGACTTACAATTCCTAGTCTTTTTTTTGCCTCTGTCCCAACTTCTTTTGAGTATGTTGCAGGCATCACACTCTATTGTTTTTATATTTACAAAATACAATTAGTTTTTTTTTTGTAAAAACATTGAAAATATTTTCTTTGTACTTTCATCAGTTAAATAAAAGTGAAGCAATTTAACTTTAAAAATGACCCTTTTTAGTTTTTATTGCATTTTAGAAAGTGTCCCAACTTTTCTGGAAATGTGGTTTGTACATATATAGTGTTAAGTGTTTGTTAAAGTTATAGTTAAAAACATTTAAACTCAATAAAAGTCATATTTACTGTTAGTAATGAGAGTACCATACTAAAATAAGATGTAATTTATAGATATTTACAGTTTCCTATGTATTATACTTTGCCTGGATTTCCTACAGTGTTCACCAACATTCTTTTTTCTTACTAGGTGGTGCAGAGAATTAACTCTATCTACTGTACAAAAAGAGGAAAGAAGAGACTAAAGAAACTATCCAACATAGAGACTGCTTCTCTACGTGGTAGACCTTTTTATTTTTATATGAGCTTTCAAATAGTGCCCCAAGGGTCAGTGCTTGGTCCAAACATAGTTTAGCAAAATTGCCCTTTGACATTAAGCAAATTCCTTTTTTTTTGCAGATGACAACAGTGAGAGTGAGAGTGACTCTGATGACAGGTTTAAAGGTGAGGGGTCAGTGCATTTCCTTGAATAATGATCCCTGAAGGGCAATCTGGTTTTAGATACTTTTCTTTATTTTAAAGATCAATAAAATAAAGACATTTAACTAGATCATTATCCCAAATTAGCCTTTACTGCTGATGATAGGCACTTTTTTCTGTTATTGGACTCTAATATGTTGAAGTGTACATACATGGAATGAACAGATTATGTATATACCTTCCCCAGCCCACACTCAGAGGTTGCTAAAGTTGCAGTCCATGTTGCGCCGTGCACCTAGCTACCGCACTCTGGAACTGCAGCTCATCGAATGGCAGGAGCGTGAGCTGTTCGAATACTTTGTGGTGGTGTCACTAAAGAAGAAGCCCAATAAGAACTCGTACACCCCAGAAGTCACCTACCAGTTTCCAAAGGTAAAAATATCTAAGATCTAAGCATGGTTTGTGATGCATTTGGGAGGTGTCCCAAACCCCAGGTTCTATTTAGTATATACAAACCCCATTTCCAGAAAAGTTGGGACATTCCGTGAAATAAAAAGGGCAGTTGTAGCCTAGCGGTTAAGGTACTGGACTAGTAATCCAAAGGTCGCTGGTTCAAGCCCCACCACTGCCAGGTTGCCACTGTTGGGCCCTTGAGCAAGGCCCTTAACCCTTAGACAAGATTGCTTAGACAATATACTGTCACAGTAGCTTTGGATAAAAGCGTCTGCTAAATGCCAAAAATGTAAATGTAAATGCAGTACAAACAAGAATCTGTGATTTGTTAATTCTTTTGATTATTTATTTAATGGATAAAAGTAAAAAGAAAAGATTTCCAATGTTTTCACTGATCAACTTCGTTGTATTTTGTGAATTTAAACACATTACAATTTTATTCCTGCAACACACTCAAAAAAAGTTGGGACAGAGACAAAGTAAGAATGAAAAGTTGCAGTGTTATGAAAGATTGCACAATAAGCAGGTGAATTGCTAACAGGTAAGGGAATCAGGATTAAAGGAGGATCCACCAAAGGCTCAGTCTGTACAAGCAATGACAGGTACTGGCTCACCACTTTGTACCAAACTTCATGAGAGAATTGTCAGTTGTTTTAAAAAGAACATTTCTATATGAAAGATAGCAAGTAATTTATTTCCTTTACCATCCACTGCACATAAAACTGTGAGATTTAGGGAATCCAGAAAAATCTCACTCCATGTAGGGCAAAGACAGGAATGTGCATGACCTTTGATCCCTCAGACTACACTGCCTGAGAAACCATGGTACTGTGATAAATATAGCTCCATGGGCTCTGGAGTACTTCAGAAAACTGTTTTTACTTAACATAGCCTGTCGCTGCTTCAAGAAATGCAGCCTCTGGACTCGAGTTCATCTCAGATGGACTGAAAGACGGTAGAAACTGTACACTGTGTTTAGAAGAGTCCACATTTCAGTTCGCCTTTAGAAGAAAAATGAATGTCAGTTTCTCCATGCCAGTGATAAAACAGGACTGTTATCCAGACTGTTATTAGTGATAGGTGCAAAAGTTAACATCTGTAATGGGTGGGGGTGCATTAGTTCCCACGGCATGGATAACTTGCATATGAATGAAGGTACCATTGATGCAGCTTGTGATTTCAGAGAGTCATGCTGCCGTCAAAGCGATGGTTATTTCAGCAGGACAATGCCAGGCCTCATTTTGCAGAGTGTGTGTGCTTGACTGGCCTGCCTGCAGTCCAGATTTAAATGTACTGAGCATCATGAAGAGGAGAATCATACAACAGCAACCATGGACTGTTAAGTTCCTCAGTTCCCAAACGGTTAAAAAGTCTAATTCATAGGAAAGGTGATGGAACACAAGGCTAACCAAGCCAGCTTTTTTTGGGTGTGTTACAGGGATCGAATTCTAAAATGTTTATATTTACAGAATACAATAAAGACAATCAGTGAAAACACTGGAAATATTGTCTTTTTATTTTTCTCTGTTAAATGAAGATTCAAGAGAACTATCAAATCACAGATTTATCTTTTTACTACATTTTATGAACTGTCCCAACTTTTTTGAAAATTGGAGTTTTAGTATACATTTAGGACTGTTGCAGGAGCTTTTTGTTAAAAGAGTTGTATTACATTGTATTTCTAGTATGAAAGTGAAATCACTATTTTATAGTTATTGAAAATGTCATCCACTGACCACTTCAGATCGTTATATTAATTTAATATTAAAGATAAAGCACAAAACGTTTTGTAAAACATAATTTCATGCATGAAAGGGTCAAAGATATCCAACACACATATTTTTTCTTGTAAACATAATCACTGGTTATTAAACTTTAGCAGCAACCAAACACTTTCTGTCTTTCACATCACTATGAAGACATTTTTGGGACAGTCTTTAAAGAATTGCTTTTATTTAGACACAAGTATGGGCTTTTAAGCATGAAGCACTCATTCCTTATTAGGGTTAAAGTCAGGACTTTGATTTTGATCCTTCTAAGCTATTCAGAGATTGGTTGGCTTAATTGGTTGGCTAGTTGGCTTATTCTTTAAATTGTTGTCTAACACCCAAGAACAAACATAAGAGGCAGAAAAAATATTGTATTTTTTTTATTTAAAAACAAAATTAGCATTTCTCTAACACCATAGTTCAGTCAATACATTGCAATAGTATTGTAGCAAATTGCTCATTTCTGCAACTATATAACATGTCAGATCTGTTCTAATAGAATTTCTGCTTTTAACCTTGTAAAGACACCACACTAAATCCTGCACATCGGTATCATTGTTTTCATGATTTTTAATTGGCACATCATTAATGTCTATTTTTTAAATTATGTGCAATGATGTTGTAGCCATTTACACAGTTTGCAAAACAGTACACACTCCTGTTCTTGCTTATTGCAGTGTCATCTCTTAAATTTGAATTCAGCCATCTGGGTTTAATACATTTTACATTTTCAGCTTTTAGCAGACGCTTTTTATCCAAAGCGACTTACACAATGAGCTGAACACGATGAGCAATTGAGAGTTAAGGGCCTTGCTCAGGGACCCAACAGTGGCAACTTGGTGATGACGGGGCTTGAACCGGCAACCTTCTGTTTACTAGTCCAGTACCTTCACCACTAAGCTATCACTGGCCCAGCTATAAGTAATGCTGAGTGTGATTGAATTGCACTTTTTATTATTCACCTTTCAACATGACAATGACTTGAAGCATACGCAAAGTCCACGAACAAAAAGTCACAAGGGGTCTAAATACTTTCTAAATTCACTGTATGTAAAGATAGACTTTAAGTAGCCTTGTTTTATGATATAATGTAATACTCTCAATTCCACTGCAATAAATAAAGTGTGCACTTTATAAAGCAGTGTGCCTCTCTTGTAGGTCTGCAGTACTGAGTTCTACTTTAATAACCTTAACATGAGCAGCATTCTCAAACACAGAATTGAAAGATATTTTTTACTTTCCTTACTATATGGTTTGAAACATAACTTAAATTTCCATCATACATAGCTATATAATATTGTGTATATCATAATACATAGTTATACCAAAATACTTCTTTATTGGGCTGCTATGTGGTTTAGTGACTTTGTCCCTTTGAGAAACTGAAAATATGTCGGCTTCCAGCCAGAGCGGTGACCCTAATCATGTCATCATCTTAAAATGGAATAGTGGAGCACTAGGGACAAAGAAGGAGGAAGTCACTTTTTAGTGGGAGATGACTATTCTTGACATATTTCACATAGCACTTGATTTCTGCACAAGAACAGCAAAAAATAGCTGCTTATGTGTGTAAATGGATGTTTGAATGTTTTTTTTGTCTTTTCCTGCAGCTCGAGAGGCTCACCAAGCAGATGAGAGAGGCAGAGCAGCGTCTTAAAGCCATTCCCCAGTTCTGCTTTCCAGACGCCAAGGACTGGAGCCCTGTTTCTGAGTACAGCAGGTATTCCTCCCAGTTCTAGATACTTAATCAGTACGCTTTTGACTAGACAATAAACACATTAAATCATTCTTTGTTGCTTGGCCACCATATGCTACTATGGATTGTTCAGGTTTTTGTATATAAGAGTATACACTGATCAGCCATAACATTAAAAGCACCTCCTTGTTTCTATACTCACTGTCCATTTTATCAGCTCCACTTACCATATAGAAGCACTTTGAAGTTCTACAATTACTGACTGTAGTCCATCTGTTTCTCTACATACCTTTTTAGCCTGCTTTCACCCTGTTCTTTTGGTCAGGACCACCACAGGACCACCACACAGCAGGTATTATTTAGGTGGTGGATCATTCTCAGCACTGCAGTGACAATAACATGGTGGTGGTGGTCTGTTAGTGTGTTTTTTGCTGGTATTAGTGGATCAGACACAGCAGCGCTGCTGGAGTTTTTAAATACCATGTCCACTCACGGTTCACTCTATTAGACCCTCCTACCTAGTTGGTCCACCTTGTAGATGTTAAGTCAGAGACGATTGCTCATCTATTGCTGCTGTTTGAGTTGGTCATCTTCTAGACCTTCATCAGTTGTCACAGGACGCTGCCCGTGGGGTGCTGTTGGCTGGATATTTTTGGTTGGTGGACTGTTCTTAGTCCAGCAGTGACAGTAAGGTGTTTGAAAACTCCATCAGCATTGCTGTATCTTATCTACTCATACCAGCACAACACACACTAACACACCACCACCATGTCAGTGTCACTGCAGTGCTGAGAATGATCCACCACCTAAATAATACCTGCTCTGTAGTGGTCCTGGGAGAGTCTTGACCATTGAAGAACAGCATGCAAGTGGGCTAACAAAGTATGCAGAGAAATAGATGGACTACAGTCAGTAAGTGTAGAACTACAAAGTGCTTCTATATGGTAAGTGGAGCTGATAAAATGGACAGTGAGTGTGGAAACAAGGAGGTTGTTTTAATGTTATGGCAGAGCGGTGTATACTAGTGAATAAAATAATTTAAAAAAAAATAACATTACAAAACTTTCAAATTAACAGTCTAATTCCATTTTCCACTGCACAGTACAATATGGTATAGTACATTTTATAACCATGATCCTACATTTTCCATTGTCAAGTAACCAGTAATGTACCAAAGTACCCTTGCTCAACTTGGTTAATCTTCCTGAAATAGAACCAAGCAACTGGAATGTCTACTTCAGCAACTTCCTCCTAATTTTATGAGTGCTCTTGTGCAATTGCAAACAGACAGTAAAACATTAGGTACAGCACGGATAGTTTTGGATTTGGATGTGTACTTTATTATACAGTAGGGGATAAAAATGCAATAAAAAATGGCTTTAGTTGCTGAATGAAATCCCACAGTAAGCCTTTTAAAGACATGTACCAGTCATTCAGTCACAGAAAACAATAGTTCTTAAAGTGAATACACTGGGTAGTATACACATAATCTAAATATGTAGACTAAGTTTTGAGCAGTTTAAGTAATTATGAAATAAACAGAAGAAAGCAAAAACTCTTTTGTAACTGGTTAGTGCTAACTCAAACGCATTTTTAGATTTGGACTAGGTCTTAATCCAGCCAATCATTAATAACACTGGACCAGGATGAAGTGGGCAATACACAAGACAACAATGCTAGCAACCTTATTCTTAAACCATTTTGGCTTAAATAAAAAATCAGCTTTGTGTACGGAGAGCCACACCCTGATCAACGCATTATCCCTTGAATCGGTGCAGGCGCCATCAATCAGCCAGCAGAGGTTGTAATTGCATCAGTTGTATCAGGTATTATTTGGGTGGTGGATCATTTTCAGCACTGCAGTGACACTGACATGGTGGTGGTGTGTTAGTGTGTGTTGTGCTGGTATGAGTGGATAAGACACAGCAATGCTGATGGAGTTATTAAATACCTCACTGTCACTGCTGGACCGAGAATAGTCCACCAACCAAAAATATCCAGCCAACAGCGCCCCGTGGGCAGCGTCCTGTGACAACTGATGAAGGTCTAGAAGATGACCAACTCAAACAGCAGCAATAGATGAGCAATCGTCTCTGACTTTACATCTACAAGTTAAACCAACTAGGTAGGAGAATCTAATAGAGTGGAGAGTGAGTGGACACGATATTTAAAAACTCCAGCAGCGCTGCAGTGTCTGATCCACTCATACCAGCACAACACACACTAACACACCACCACCATGTCAGTGTCACTGCAGTGCTGAGAATCATCCACCACCCAAATAATACCTACTCTGTGGTGATCCTGCAGGGGTCCTGACTATTGAAGAACAGGGTTAAAGCAGGCTAAAAATGTATGTAGAGAAATAGATGAACCACAGTCTGTAATTGTATAACAACGAAAGTGCTTCTATATGGTAATTGGAGCTGATAAAGTGGGCAGTGTGTGTAGAAACAAGGAGGTGGTTTTAATGTTATGGCTGATCAGTGTATAAGGAATATCAATGAATAGCAAGTGCATACTTTTTAAACGTAACAAAACTAGCAGCGTCCACCATTTTTGATGGCATATCTAAATACGTCTCTCGCGCTAAATAACCCCTTGTGGCATCTTTTTTTGGCACAGTGAGACCTTCTCCTTCATGCTTACTGGAGAAGACGGCAGTCGGCGCTTTGGATATTGCAGAAGGCTCCTGGTAAGCACTTTCTTTGCTTAACTATCCTTCTTTTTCATCTCTTGTTTGTGCATGATAGTTTTGTATTGCTTAAGCATTTGAGAAAGTAGAAGTTGAGTCTGCAGTAAATAAAATGTTATGCTGAAGCAATATATGAGGCTTAAATGATAAGTAGCTCAGTGGTTAAGGTATTGGACCAGTAATCTGAAGGTTGCCGGTTCAAGCCCCACCACTGCCAAATTGCCACTGTTGGGCCCCTGAGCAAGGCCCTTAACCCTCAATTGCTCAGGGATTGTGTTCAGTCATAACTGTAAGTCGCTTTGGATAAAAGCGTCTGCTAAATGCCAAAAATGTGAATGTAAATGTCTAGCCACTTGGGAATATCTTACTGTATCTTACTCAAAAGGGAAGATGAAAAAAATCGAATCATAATATGTGTCACTGTAGAGTAACAAGCTGTAAGTTGTGTGTAGATTTATGGTGAGCAGTGCATTTTGTGTTTTGTGAAATAGCTTTACATGATTCTGTATAAGCTGGAGATAAATCATATCAGTAAGTAATTTTCTTGTAAAGTCTTGCCAGTGTGTTGCTGTGTCTTCTCGTTTTGGTTGCATTAAAGTATGTTATCCTTGCTGTTTCTTAACATGTATTGATGTCAAAGCAGAATGAGTGTTAAACCAGAAGAAAAAACTTTCTATTTGGTATAACATAAATCAGATTTTTCTTGTTTTCATAAAAATAGAGAACTGTCATAGCTATTGATGTCTCAGTTGTTGTGGTGGAGCAGTTTGTGGGTTAACATTATGCAGGGAGGAGGTTCAGGGACTGGCATTAAAGAAGCATTCCTAAGGATTTCAGTCCAGCTCCACATACTTGAGTTAACTATCCATTAGTAAAAAAAGCCAGCTGAGGAGAAATGCATACCTAATATGGAAAAGTGAAATGGAGAATTTGTGTGTGTCTCTGTGTGTGTGGTTAGACACTCTTTAACCACCTGACTGATTTCCTTAAAAAGGACAAAAGGGGCTAGGCTTTGATTACTGGGTTAACTGTGTGAAGGTAATCATTTACACTTTAAGACTTAAAGTAGTTTTGGTCATTAATTTTTATTTGTTTATTTGTTTTATTAGGATTTTAACATCATGTTTTACACTTTGGTTACATTCATGACAGAAACGGTAGTTACTGATTACACAAGATTCATCAGTTCACACAAGGTTATATCAAACACAGTCATGGACAATTTAGTATCTCCAATTCACCTCACTGCTTGTCCCTGGACTGTGGGAGGAAACCGGAGCACCCGGAGGAAACTCACGCAGACACGGGGAGAACATGCAAACTCCACGCAGAAAGGACCCGGACCGCCCCGCCTGGGGATCGAATCCAGGACCTTCTTGCTGTGAAAAAAAAGCAACCCCAAATATTAAAGGCAACTCTATTTTTGATTCTGTTGATGTGAATCTATACATGAAAAACAAACAAGCAAACAAACGAAGATAAATAAAATCAAATGTAATTAGACGTTACAGTGGTACCTTGTAACTCATTGTCCCCTAAACTCAAAATCTTTGAAACTCAACGCCCTTTGTCGAATTCAACATGTTCAGTTTTTTTTTTTTTTTTTTTTTTATAAGTATTTTTCACATTGTTAAACTTGAACTTACATACAAACAGTGACCACTTTATTTACATATGTATTTACATATGTGACCACACATTATTAACATATGCAATATCCAAAGCCTCCCACACTGTATTCAATGTTCAATTTACACCCGTTTATACAGCCGTAAATAATAAATAAAAGAAAAGAAATTTACATATACAAACCCCCAACTTAAATCCTTATAATACAAACTTCTCCAGTGTCCCAGTATAATAATTGGTGATGAAAGGATAAATTAAAAATCCTAGCCACTCTTTATTATTTTTTCAAAGAAAATTCGATCACCAGTATAGTCCAAAAAAAACAGTCCAGATATTATACCATTGCTTGAGGTTATCTTTAGCCCAGTATGTTAAATATTCCATTGGCAAAAAAATCTAAAATTACTTTATGCCAGTCAGAGAGTGTTGGGGGTCTGTCAGAGATCCACTTCAACAAAATAACTTTCCGTGCAGCATAAGTCAGTGAACACAAAAGCTTCTGTTTATTTATTCCTTTAATGTCCGGGTTTGGGACTTCCATAATAAAACAAAGTGAATCCATTGTCGTTCAGTTTGTTTTTTAAAAATTACAAAATAACTATAAACAGTTGCTTTGTTCAGCGTTCCTCCTGTTTCACTTTTTATTCAGCTGCACCACTCAAGTGCCCTGAATACAGTAATAATAATAAAAAATAATACAGTGGTACCTTAAAACTCAACGTCAATTGGTTCTGGGAGTGGTATTGAGTTTGAAAGGTGTTGAGTGTAAAAGGTATTTTTCCCATAATGATGTATGGAAAACCTGTTAATGCGTTCCATGGTCCTGTGAACTTGCATATATTTTAGGCTTATCTAAAATAATTGGGTTGTTTTTGACACTTAAACACTGAAAATTACACAAATATAATATAAAAACACTGAAATAAAAACTGA
Organism: Trichomycterus rosablanca; assembly: GCF_030014385.1. Classification (NCBI taxonomy): domain Eukaryota; kingdom Metazoa; phylum Chordata; class Actinopteri; order Siluriformes; family Trichomycteridae; genus Trichomycterus; species Trichomycterus rosablanca. The sequence goes on from NC_086004.1 coordinate 17,416,565, forward strand.
TTCTTACAATTTCTCAGAACCCAGAGCGGTAAATTGTGCTAGCCCAGTATCACTGGGATCCAGGATTCGAAACCCTAGAAGCTGATCCAGCATCTGCATACACATGATTGGCTATGTTTGGGTGTATGTGTGAGGCCAGGTGATGGATGGTATCCTGTCCAGGGTGTGTTACCTTATTGCGCCCAGTGATTTTTGGTGCAGCCAAACCCACTGCGACTCTGAACAGAAGAAAGCGGTGGTAAAACATGAAATTTTAATGAAATGCAATTTTATTTTGTTTTTGCATTTTTCTCCCAAAGTACCATCACAAACCATCACAACCTATTTCACCTACCAGAAGCAGGTTCTCACAGATGGTATTGCATATGAAGTGTCATGCACTGCTGTCTATAAATCAATCATCCATCATGCAGGCGCCTCAACCAGCCAACAGAATTCACAATTGCAGCAGCAGTAAGAAATCCATCGATCATTCCCTCCTTTAGACACAGTCAGTTGTGGCTGCTTGGGAACAGAAATAAACCCATCTGCATGTTGTTAACTCACCAATGATGCCGATCAGGTAATGACATCAGCACGGAACAAATCTACTTAAAAGGGAAAGACTCAAAAATAATAGATATTTTTAATAGATATAGTGGCAAAAAACTAGACAACCACACTGCACACTATACACTGATCAGCCATAACATTAAAACCACCCCCTGGTTTCTACATTCACTGTCCATTTTATCAGCTCTACTTACCATATAGAAGCACATTATAGTTCTACAGTTACTAACTGTAGTCCATCTGTTTCTCTACATACCTTTTTAGCTTTCACCCTGTTCTTCAACGGTCAGGACCCCCACAGGACCACCACAGAGTGGGTATTATTTACGTGGTGGATGATTCTCAGCACTGCAGTGACACTGACATGGTGGTGGTGTGTTAGTGTGTGTTGTGCTGCTATGAGTGAATCAGACACAGCAGCGCTGCTGGAGTTTTTAAATACCGTGTCCACTCACTGTCCACTCTATTAGACACTCCTACGTAGTTGGTCCACCTTGTAGATGTAAAGAGACGATCGCTCATCTATTGCTGCTGTTTGAGTTGGTCATCTTCTACACCTTCATCAGTGGTCACAAGACGCTGCCTATGTGGCGCTGTTGGCTGGATATTTTTAGTTGGTGGACTATTCTCAGTCCAGCAGTTACAGTGATGTGTTTAAAAACTCCAGCAGTGCTGCTGTGTCTTATCCACTCATACCAGCACAACACACACTAACACACCACCACCATGTCAGTGTCACTGCAGTGCTGAGAATGATCCCTCAACCAAGTAATACCTGCTCTGTAGTGGTCCTGGGTGAGTCCTGACCACTGAAGAACAGCATGAAAGGGGGCTAACAAAGCATTCAGAGAAATAGAAAAATTACGACAGATTTATTTAACAAACGCATGACCAAATGATTCTACAAAACACTTTTATTTAATATTAGCAGGAATATATTCAATTGTGGTTAACATTACTGGTATTCCTGAATATTAAGTACACCATGTAAAATATCTTTGGAAATATCAATAATTTTTACTATGAAACAGTCAAGAACTTCCAGGACGTGGTGAAAAGAGGAAAACTGATGAGAGAAATGTGGCAAAGAAACCATATGAAGAACTTCAGGCTGAGCTGGAGACATCTGGGCTGATGGTTTCAGCCATACCATATGCCACACACTGAGGCAGGGCAAACCAGGGCTCTGTGGGCGAAGGCCAAGGAGAACTCTACTGCCTAAAGAAAGGCATAAAAAGAGCATCTGAACTTTGCCAAAACTCACACAGACAAACCACAGTCTTTCTGGGAAAATGTTCTATGTGCTGATAAAACCACACTAGAGCTCTTTGGCAAAGCATACCAAGGTTATGTTTATAGACGACAAAATGAAGCCTACAAAGTGAAACAAGGTGGAGAGTCCATAATGCTGTAAGGCTTCTTTGCTGCCCCTGAGACTGGAGGCCTTGAATGTGTTACAAGAACTATGATATCAGAGCATTTTAATGTGCTATGTGCTCCCAAGAGTAGGAAAACTAGGCTTGAGTTAAACAAAGTAGGTCCTGCAGCAGAATAATGACCCGAGTCACACATCCAAAAGTACACAAGAACGGTTAAGAAGTACAACCCCAAATCAGAGAAAGTTGGGACAGGTATGGATAATGCAAATGAAAAAAAGGAATTTCGTGCCTTTATTTTGACTTTTATTTTAGAGTATGAACCCTAGATATTTCATGTTTTGTCTGGTCAACTTTATTTAATTTCTTAATATACATCCATTCCTGCAACACAATCCAAAAAAAGCTGTGTTGATCAAGCATTTACCACGTTGTAATGTTTACATTCCTTATCACAACACTTGATGTTTTGGCACTGATGATACCAAGTGAAGTGATTTAGGTGATGTTTTGTCTCATTATTCCTGCCAACACGTCTTAAGGTGTGTGACAGTATAGGGTTGATGTTGCATTTTTTGTTTCAGAATTGTCTCAAAATTTTTTTCAAAAGGGCAGTGGTAGCTCAGCAGTTTAGGTACTTGACTAGTAATCAGAAGCTTGCTGGTTTAAGCCCCATCACTGCCAAGGGCAAGGCTCTAAACCCTTAATTGCTCAAATTGTATTCAATAATAATTGTAAGTCGCTTTGGATAAAAGCATCTGGTAAATACAGAAAATGTAAAATGTGAAAAAAAAAATTCTCCACACATTCTCTCTTGGGGACTGCCGGCAGGCCAGTCCAGTTCTTCTGCAGCCATGCCTTTGTAATGTGTGCAGCATGTGGTTTTGCAATGTCTTTTTAAAAAAATGCATGTACTTCCCTGGAAAAGATCACCTTGAAGGCAGCAAATGTTGTACTAAAATCTCTTTTCTGCATTAATGCTGCCATCACAGAAGTAAATTACTTTTGCCAAGGGCACTTACACAGCCCCATACCATAACAGAACCTGGCATTTGGACTTGGTGCTAATATTAGTCTGGATAGTAATTTATGTCTTTGGTCCATAGCACATGGCATATTTCTTCCAAAAAAAGATCTGTAATTCTGATTGCCCTATATGCACTGGAATTTCCCCAGATCTCTTGAAACGTTTAATGACAATAAAGCCTCTTAAATCTTAAATCATAATGAAGACTTTTGAAACAATTTTTATATTCATATTAATAGGACAACAAATAAGTATTAAAATGTTTTAATTTTTCTGATGGGTCCTAAAATTCAATTGAATGTTTGAAGGTACACAAACCCAAATCATACTAAATACTAACAAATATTTTAAACTGTTTTTTACCTCACAGAGTCACACACTGTCTAAAAGTAAAACAAGTGAAGGCCAGTTCATAAAACAGCTACGGGAAGCTGTTTCTAAATAGAACCTTTGCATTAATGACCCATTACATGCTAAGATAAAGCTTTTAAGATTATTTAAACAGTGAGCAAATCCCTGTCCTCCGCAAACCGTTTGATTTGCTCTTTATTTTTAAGTACAGCTTGTTTCACAAGGTATTACTGTAGGTAGATTACTGTCTTATTTTCCAAGATTCAAGAGTACACTTTCATGTGTTCTTACAAGCACTTTGCTGATTTATGTTTTTTTTTCTTCACGTGCAGCCGAGTGGGAAAGGGCCTCGCCTTCCAGAGGTGTACTGTGTCATCAGCAGATTGGGATGTTTTGACCTGTTCTCAAAGGTGAGCTCAGGCTTGCTCAAGCTTATAAAACTCATTCATTCTTTTGTCTGAACTCTTAGATACAGAGCCGTTTGGCAAAAAGCTGCTTCTGGCCTGCATAGTGAACCTGCGATATTTTAAGCAATTTTACCCGTTTTTTTTCTTTGACTTAATAATTTGAACACATTTTAATCCAAAAACAGGTTGTTCAACTTTGTAACATTGCATCAGAATTTTTATTAGTGATTATGATTAATTATAGTTTCTGAATTCTCTGTGCTCATTAAAAATGCTTAACTAAACCCATTAAACAAAGCCAAATGCATTACAAAAAGAAAGTTTACAATGCGCTATACAGATCTTAGAAAGTGTATCATAATCTTTTGCAACCTTATGCCCTATGATCATCAGTACAAACATTTGCCTGTAAGGACAAAGAACATGGAACAGTGGCCTCTTTGCTAAAAGAAAATTATTCAGAATGAAAGATATAATTAAATAACCACAGAAAACAGGTCAGCCATGAATTAGCAAGACCTGCTAGAACAAAGGTCCCACTGTTTACAATGCAGTAATTAGACTGAAAAATAATTAAGAGAAAATTACCTTATTTTTTAATTTGGTAATCACACATCCAATGTGCCAGAAGCTTGTTAATGACCATCAAAAGTGGCTGTTTAAGGTTAAATATCTGAAAGGACATGTAACCAACTAGGTGTACTGTGTGTTTTTATTTAACCAGCAGATTTCACATATTGTTAGAAAATATAATAAACTTTAGAAACAACTAAGGAAATAAGCCGATAATGACTAGAAGGTGATACAGGTGTGGAATTCACCTATACTTTAAACCAAGAAGAATCGTGAAAAAAATGCAAAACAAGCTCACCTCCTTATTTTACTTAAATAAAATGTTCTAACTGCATTTACAGACATAAACTGCGTTCCTACAACATGATTTATAGGGGGTTTGATCAGGGTGGTTCTAAAAAGTCAGAGAGGCACTGATGTAAACATTTAAAACTACTAAAATTAGTGTTACTTCATGTTCACTATCATGGCTAAAAGACTTGGGGTTTTACTACTTACTTAACATGAATAAACAGCCATTACTTATAGCCTACATGACTTATATGGACAAAAGTACTGGGACGCCCCTTCAAATTTTCATATTTATGTGTTTCAGCCACAACAACTGGTGTAGTAATCAGGTGTGGGAAATCAATTATCTGAAGGAAATTTTATGCTTCAAAATTTGCAGCAACAGTTAAGGGAAGACCCTTTTCTGTTCCAGCATGTCTGTGCCCCTGTGCACAAAGCAAGCTCTATAAAGACATGAAGAAAAACATTTAAGTTAAAAAAAAACTCTGAACAAAGGCCTCTCTGGACAGCTATGGAATCAACTGGAACATCAAATGAGGTTTTGTCCAGCCATACAAATACTCTTTTCACTGAATGAACACAAATTCCCACATACACACTTTAACAGAAGTGGCTATTGTTATAGCTTTAAAGATCACATAGAGGCCACTCTATTTTAATTCTATTTGTTTTTTAATTTGGCTGTCCAACAAGCTCATGAACAGGTGTCCAAATACTTTTGTCCATAGTGTATATGTATATATTTATTTTGCTTCTTTTTTTCCCTTAAATAAAAAAAGCGTCATTTTGCAAATTTCATGCTATCTTTGTGTTGGCATATTTTTCAACAAGAGTCTAAACAGCGTAAAGTTGTGTTTACTAGCAAACCACCTGGTATTATTGAGCGTTCAATGCAGCATAAGAAGAAAATCATGTTGTCTTTAGATAGTTTGACATTCCTGCTCTATAATTTAAAGGTTTTAACCATTTAAAATTAAAGTTTCTTGGTACAAGGGTTACTGTAATTAACAACTCTGTTCATTGTTGTTATTATTTCTTATTTATACTTACATTTTATACTTTTCAAAGCAAAGTAAAGCAAATTTAGGAACTATTTTACTTGACCATTAGTCACTCTGTCATAATTTGTAGCACATGTTTTATTTTCTCAGAAGGACCTGACTTGCATCTTGTACCGTTTTCAGATCCTGGATGAAGTGGAGATTAGGAGGGAGATCTCGGCAGCCCTGGTCTACCCATTTATGCGAAGCCTTATGGAATCTCCCTTTCCAGCGCCGGGCAAAATCATCAAAGTCAAAACCTTCCTGCCTGGTGCAGGCAACGAGGTCAGATTGTTAGAACCCATAGAGAACAATTCCAAATGCTACATGGCCAAAGTATGTGAACACCCCAACATCACATCCATATTCTGAACATTCCAAAGCCATTAACATGGGGTTGATTACTTTTTATACTGTAACAGCATCCAATAATGAGTGTGGCTGCAGAGATAATTTCCCCCATTCTGCAATTTTCCCATTGTGAATTATTAAGGTTGACCACTGATGCTGGGAAATGAAAAGCCTGCTCATAGAAGTGGCTTTTCCCAAAAAAAGTCTGAAGCACAAAGTTCTCTGAATTACCACTGTATACTGTAGCATTAAGACTTTTGTTTTCTGGACTTTTGGGGCTATTCCAAAGTTTTAGTATTAGAAGCAACACCATTTTTCACTTCCATCAGACACAATTGGTAGGGTTGATGTCTTGCACCATTCTAGGCGATCCTTGGCAACGTCATTGGTGATGCTAGGCTTGCTAGATTACTTGACCTTGGAAATGTGATGTCCAAAAAGGTTTTTGCAAAATTGTGTGTTTAAATCTCAATAGACGAGCAAGGTAGTAGCATCAGTAGGAAAAATTGAACTAACTAAAGTAAAATGTTCTGATTATAAAGTTGCTAGTTTAAGTGTTGTTTAACATTGCATTCTTTTTGCAGGTGATTGAGTTGCGGAGGCCCATGGACTCCAGGTTGGAGCATGTGGATTTTGATAGTCTCTTTAGCTGTCTGAGTGTGAGACAAGTGGTTTGTGTCTTTGCCTCTCTTCTGCTGGAGCGCAGAGTCATCTTTGTGGCTGATAAGCTCAGGTAAGATGTTACTGTAGTGATCCTGGGACATTTATGTTGGCTCTTCTGTAACATGTATAATAGGGTTGGTAGTGTGTTAAGAGGCTGTTAATGTTATATATGCAGGATTACAGTATACAAATATCTAGTGTTGCCCTTGACAATATTCTTACTTTGTCAGTCTAAATATTGTTTAATAATCCTCCATGATTCGGTGCCCTATAGATGCCAACCATCATGATCTACATGCCACACGCATTTTTCCATGCACTGTTTAGGCATACAACCTTTTTTAATGATGGTTACACGGGTGTAATTGTAACAGGCCCACTTGACACAAAGATTGACAGGGGGCACAAATTACAATATCATTCCCAACTGCCATTAATTGTATGACTGGCAGAGGCGTAAGGGAGCAGCAAATGATTGATGTGCTGGTTTCTCTTGACTGGAAGCTGTACCTTAATTTGTTTCAGGTGGGGAAATGTGTATATTGTCATGGTGTCTTCCCTACAGTACTGCTGACTCCTCTGTTGGCACATGCTATTCTCTGAAACTATAATGCCATGCTTGATCTGACCTGGGCATCATGTTTGAATCCACGCTGGGCACGAACTGTGCCAGTTGGTGGCCTGTTCTGGGGTTCTGCGCTTAACTCTTTTTCTGAGAACTTGGTTGTTGCAGAATTGTGAGTTAAGCATTGTTGTGACAGCTTTTATTCTTATGCTTTCCCTTTTCTCTGCTGCAGGCTGCAGAAGTTTTTTTGCCTTTTGTTTGTTTATGTTGTTTTGGCCACCTACTTTAGTCTCCCATTTGAGTAATGTTATATTTTTAGGATTTATTCAAATATAAAACAACATGGCCATTTTTATTGGAAAACCATGAAATGCTAAGACATTTAATTTAAAATCAAATATCTTATCAACTGTATAAAGTAAAATATGCATCCAACAGCTTCCAACTATGGCCGATCAGATCAATGAACTTGACATAATTTGATGCATTGGGTGTGAAGAAAGTGTTTTGTCTTTCACAGATCCCTAACCTTAATTCCATTGAACAATTTTGGGAGGAATTGAATCTTTTGTAAGCCAGGCTGTATTATCTGACCTCACAGATACTTTTTTAATGGAATAGGCACAGATTTCAATTCCAATATTGTGTGGAAAGCCTTTCCAAGAGTAAAGAAAGAGGGGCGATCTTAAGATTAATGCAATAATGCATGATTTTGGAATAGAGTGTCCAATAAGCTTATGGTCAGGTGGCCTTACACTTTTGGCTATACATCGTACCATCAGCAATATACATTCTTTTGTTGGCTAAGCTAAAGATATGACAAGAAATAGCATGCCAGTGAAATAGGGTTCCATTTTTTGTGGGATTAACACATATTTCCACTTCCTGCTGTCGTGCAGTGGGAAGCTGATGGCTGATAATGCTTAGGACAATGCTTAATCAATCAGGAAAAGCATTTGTAAATAAAACTTGGTATGGTATGTTAATCTGGATGTAACAGAGCAGGGGTCCCCAGGGGCTCCGGTGCCCATCCTCCCCCTCCTCAAAATATGCTCAGTCACGGAAACCAGGCGTAGGCTGCAGTGGTCATTAGCAAGTGGGTTATTTGTGAAAGTCTAATCTCCACAAATCAGTGGCTAGTTTAAACAAAGAGCAACAGGGGGGACCTGGGCCGGGTGACTGTTGGGGAAAGAATGTACTTCCTGTGAATGTGGGTGTGTGTATGTATCTATATATGTATATCTGTAATCTCTGTGTTTTTAGTGTTAAAGTTTTACTTTAAAAAACTAAATCTCCATTAAAATAGCTGTACAGGTGAATAACCAGCATGTATCAGCTATTAAAGATCTCTAACAATAAGCACAGTAATAATATGACATGCAACATGAGGCAACTAACAGGTTTTGTTTCAGACCAGATAGTGGGTGCTCAGGCTGCAGGAGAAAAAAATGTAAAATGTTTAATCTTTCAAAATAAAGTCACAGTAAAACACACCAGGCATAGACTAACAGCATCAGTGGTCACACGTGTAAATTTGTGAAAACCCTGAACACCCCAAACAGGCACCTTAATGACTCAAAAAAAAAAATTTTGTGAGCTATACACATTGTAAAAGACCATCATGCCACCTCTAAAGACAACTTGCCCGTCTAGGACAGCTCAATTCAGACGGCTGGTCGTGAGGAGAGGAGCCAGCAACACTGACGAAGAAACCGTGATTATATAGAGGGACATCTACCCACAGGCATAGTGCAGAAATTCTTGGTTCTTGCGCCATCATGTCTCCTGTCGATCTGCCATACCTTAATGGCATGGCAGATAGGTATGATTCTGTAAATTGTGCCTCCTGCTGATCTTTCCTGTTAGACAAAACAACAATATAAGCCTTTTGTGTCAAAGATTAATGTGTCCACAAAGTTGAATCAGTTCATCTGGACACAAGTTGTCGGTCATTATGCAAAACAACTGCATATAAGGTTGGGGTATTCATCACCAGCCTAAACTGAAGAAGTCACTTGGATAAGTGATGAAACGTATCTCTACAACAAACTTATGTCCAGATGAACTAATTCAATTCTGTGGATATGTGTACCTGGATTATTAAGCATGCATCAGGAGAACTGAAGTGTAAGGATCCATAATTTGGTGTAAGGAGCACAAAACCTAGACAGCTGTGCAATGAATGGTCTACTTTTACCATATTTTCAAGAGAGGTTTGTGTTTGATGACTCCTTCTAACAGAAGATCCAAAACTGTTTGGGTAACCATTTAGTAAACAGCTCAGGTACATTACGGATAATGAATGTTTTGCAAGGTCATGTAACAAGTGTAACAGCCAACAAGTATTGGGATTTATTAACTTAACATGACCATGTGCACATTATGGCACAAGCCCTCTTTTCATAATATGCCAGGATAATAATGGCTACTTCCATTATTACACTAACCAGCTGAATGGGAAAAAAACCTTGATCTTAGTTTTTGGTGCTGGATGGACAGGTTTAAGTATTTTAGAAACCCTAAGGACCTTTTTGGTCTGACTGTTTTTCTAAAGTACAGTAGTGTTCAAAATAATAGCAGTCCAACACCATTAACCTGATAAATCACTGTTTTTAGTAGAAATGCTATTTCTACATAGCAAAAAATTTACTTGAAAGTGTAGTAGAGTAATGAAAACAAAACAAGGACACAAAATTAGGACATGCATGCCGTTCATTCTGAGTAATCGAAGCATTGATTGAAAGGGGGTTGTTCAAAATAATAGCAGTGAGGAGTTCAATTGGTGAAGTCATTCATTCTGCAGAAGAACGGGTGTCAGTTTTGGCCCTTATTTAATGTAGGAGGGTGGCAAATGTTGCACAGGTTGGTCATAGCACATTTCCTTTTGAAATACTGGGTAAAATGTGTTGTTCCAGACATTGTTCTGATGAACAGCATACTTTGATTAAAAAGTTGATTGTAGAGAGAAAAAACATACAGAGAAGTGCAGCAAATTATAGGCTGCTCAGCTAAAATGATCTCAAATGCCTTAAAGTGACAACCAAAACCTGAACGATACGGAAGGAAGCGTGAAACTACTGTTCAATTGGATTGAAGATTTGCCAAAATAGCAAATACTCAGTCAATGATCACCTCCAGAAAGATCAAGGAACATCTAAATTTACCAGTGAGTACAGAAGATGATTAGGTGAAGCCAATTTACCAGCAAGAACTCCTTCCAAAGTCCCGTTGTTAAGAAAAAGACGTTTCCTGAATGGGTTAACATTTCCCAATGAACACATTGACTGGTCCAAAGAGAAATGGCTCAACATTTTGTGGACTGGTGAAAGCAAAATTGTTCTATTTGGGTCTAGTGGCCGTAGACAGTATGTCAGACAACCCCTGAGCACTGAATTCAAGCCAGAGTGCACTGTGAAGACAGTAAAGCATGGTGGTACAAAATGATGATATGGGGATGTTTATCATACCATGGTGTTACACCTATTTATCACATACGAGGGATCATGGATCAGTTTAAATATATCAGAATACTTGAGGAGATCATGTTGCCCTATGTTGAAGAAGAAATGTCCTTAAAATGGGTGTTTTAACATGACAATGACCCAAAACATCTTGGTTACAGACCAACAAGATTGAGGTAATAGAGTGACCAGCCCAATCCCCTGACTTCAATCTCATAGAGAACTTGTGGGCTGAAATCTGAAACGTGTTTTTTTGAGGCAAAATCCAAAATTGCAGAAGAACTGTGGAATGTAGTCTAATCATCCTGGACTGGAATACCTGTTCAGAGGTGCCAGAAGTTGGTCGACTCAATGCAACACAGATCTCGGAAACAATTGTTCTGCCACTAAATATTAGTTCAGTAATTTAAAGTAAAGTGAAACCTCAAACATTTTTTCATGTTATAGATACATTTTTTGAGTTTTTAAAGAAAAATGCTGGCACTGCTATTATTTTGAACAGCCTAATATTAATTTTTCTTAATTTTCTGTAAAGGATTAACACAAACTGACAAAATTGTGTTAATGTTTTGATTTAGAATTGAAAGTGTAGTATTTTCAGTGCATTTGCATTTATGGAAATAAAAGTTATTATAATGATTTTGTGCTTTATTCGCTTTTTTAAAATCACTGCTATTTTTTTGAACACCACTGTAGCTCGTAGGGTTTGGAAAACCTCTCTTTTTCAGCCCACTCCCTTCCATATGAAAGCTAAAGCTCTGGTTGTAACCTCTTAGATTCTGACACCCATGGTCATAGACATTATTCAAATAGGAAGGAGCAGGTAGTATGTGGCCAAGGTTTATGTTTAGGTGGGTATATGCACAGTTCTTCTCTCTCCCACGTTATTGACATAGCTAGAGCCCCTCATGGGAAAGACTGCTGCAACTCAGTCCCAGAATTTCCTGCCAACACTGCGTGATGTATGACTTTGTAGCTGTAATGTATATTGTCTGCCTATGATGTGATAGAAACAATTGTTTCACTCCTCACGCAAAATTTTTTAGAACTTATTCCATTCCTTCACAAATATTTACATTTCTGTAAACCAAGCTTTTTCTTGTGGCACTTAGGAACTATGCTTGGTGATCCAGGAGCTTTAAACTTTTGCAAGCAATAGCAGAGACACTGATCAAAACTACTGCAGTACTACTGGAAAAACGCTACTCTAGTGTTCCTGCATACCCTTCTCATTTTCATTAAATTGATTTTGAGTGTTGGCCATACCTTCAACTGTAGTGAATAAGGAGTGATTATGAGACTGTTCAGAAAGGGAGGGAAACTCTGAGAATGTTGGGCTTGAGGTCAGAGTGGTTCCCTCCTTGTGCTGGGCAGACAGAGCTGTGGAGGAAATGGGGAGGAAGTGGAATGATGTGTAAATATATAGGCAGTTAGGAGTTGGAGGAGTTTCAGCCATGTCCATTCCCCCAAACAAGACTCCAATGACATGTATGATGACAGGAAAGGGTTAGCCACCAGTGTGCTGGCTGGTTTTGATCTGGCTGCTCTGTCTATATTGCTTTTCATGGTTTGGCTTCATTTTTGGGATAGTGTGGGTGTAGATGGTTTCCTTTTCTTGCATATTTTGTGTTGTATTGAAATACAGAGGTCCTTGCATGAAAACTCATTCGTTGTCTGTTTTACCATCACTTTATCTTTTTCAAGGTAGCAGTGGGTCAAATCCATTAGGTGAAAGGTAGGAAACAGGTCGCCCGGACAGGTCACCAGTAACAAGGCAAACAGACACATCCGTAACATGTCTTGTTGGAGGAAACCGGAGCTCCCAGAGGAAACCCACGCAGACATAGGGGAACAATGCAAACTGCACACAGAAAGGACCCTGACCGTTCCACCTGGGAATCGAACCCAGGATCTTCTTGCTGTGAGGCGATAGTGCCACCCATCAAGCCACCAGCATGAAAATTGTTTTTACATTATAAATAAGCACTCTAAATAGTGCAGTAAACACATAAAGCATTGGCTAACTGCTGGAAACTGTATTGTATTACAATAAGTGATTGGCTATGTTGGGATGGGGACGAGTCAAAGCTCTGTGATGGATTGTTGCTTTTGCACACAGTGTTTCCTGGTGGAACCAGACCCACCTTGACCCTGTCCATAATGAAGCTGTTAAAGAAAATAAAAAAGTTTGGTGGCTGTGGCCCTGCAATAGATTGGCGTCCTGTCCTGTCCTGTGTGTTACTGCAATGCACCCAGTGATTCCAGGAAAGCTGGACCAATCACGACACTGACCAGGATAAAGCGGGGGTAAAACATGAAAATGAAATAAATTATACAACCTAGTAGTCCACACTGTAATTACTGCATAATTTAAATTGCTATCCTTTTTGTGTCCGGCAATACTTAGCAGTAGGGTTTTGTAAGATAGGCAAACTCTGTGCCAAAAGCTGCCATCTGACATTTGACCATCTCATCTACTTTCATGAAATTGCAATGCTGCCCCAATTGTTTCACTGGTTCTTTTAGTGTTTTGAAGGAATTTTTAAGGAGATTGTTTATAGCATATGGTATGATATGTGAGAAAGCTACACAGCCCCCAGAGTTTGGCTTTTGCTTTTTTTCAGTGTTTTGCTCGCAGGTTTACACAAGCCAGACTGTGTGTTAGGGAATGGAAATCAAAAACTGACAAACTGACCACACACTATGATCTTCCCCTCACAGATTTAAGCAATTAGAAAAGCATCCACTTTTTAGCGTGGCATTGTGACAAGCATGCACAAAAAAGTACCAAATAGTTCTCACACATCACAGGGAAAATTATTTTGCTGCTTCGTATGTCATCCAGAAATAGGTCTGTATGGTTTACAACCACAAACCTTTGGTCATATCTATCATACTAAAGTATTTTATATCTCCAAAAGTATGTAGACGCTTGACAAAAGGCTTGTTGGGAATTTTATTTCAAAACCATAGATTAGCCCAAGACTGAGCCAGCCTTCTTGATCAGTTTGTTATGTTTCTTTGCATTTCCTGATGTGATGCATTTCCTGATGTGAAGACACTTCTGCAAAAAACACAGCCCCCGCAACAAACGACTGGTAGAAATTAGTCAGCATCTTGCTGCACACATTAAAGGACCTGAGCTTTCTCAGAAAGTAGAGTCTGCTCATCCTCTTCCTGTACACAGCCTCTGTGTTGGTCCTCCAGTCCAATCTGTTATCAAGCCAGACACCCAAGTACAAGTGTCCACCAGTTCAACATTCTGACCCATGATGGTAACAGGGCTGATCTGATTCCTCTTGAAGTCCACTAACATTTCCTTTGTTTTGGAGACAGTCAGGAGTAGATGGTTCCTCGTGCACCACTGAATGAAGCCATTCACAAGGTCTCTGTACTCACCTTCCTGCCCATCCCTGATACACCCGGCCACTACACAATCATCAGAAAATTTCTGTATAGGCAATAATAGCTTGCTTCTTTGAAGCAATAACAACCTTATCTTTCCACAAAACCTTGGAGTGTGTCTTTGTAAATTTGTGAAAAAAATGGGTCACACCTGTCAGCAATGAGTTAAACACCTGAACTCATTAATAAGAGGGGTGTCTACATACAATTGACCACAGTGTGTATACAAGCTGTATATACTAGATTCTGTATTCTAGAACAGTCTGACACTATATTGTGTAAAGTCAACCTCCCACAAACCTATCTTCATACATATTGAGCCTCGAGTTATACCACAGTCAAGGTAAGGGTATTAGATTCTCCCTTGCCTGTGGCGAGCATTTTAAAGTCTTTCCACTCCTTGTTCTAACATGCTAGAGTTAAGATTGGAGGTAGAAACATACCAGAGTATGTCAGCATTTCCTGGACTTAATTTCTATTCAGTTGCTAATTAGAACGTTAGAATTCAAGCATTTATTACACTTAAAAGTCAAAGTTCATTCACAGTGTGTAATAATGTATAACAGGCTAAACTAAATGTGCAATGTTTTGTCATACTAAAGCTCTGCAGTCCTCTTTTCATTTGCATTTCAATGTCACCGAGGTTCACATGTCGATCAAACTGGGTACTGAACCGCATGTAACCTTATACTTGCAAATCATTTTTGTTGCCATATCGTACTTCTATATCATCCATCCATGCTCATTATATCTGGACTCTGGGAAGAATATTTCATAGATAATGTTTTTTTCTTTAATTAGGCTTGGGATTCAAGTTGATCATTAATACATTAATAACTCACATATGTTTTTCTGTTGTCTCATCTAATCTTCAGCCCCATGAACATGTCACAGCTGAGCCAAAATGTGTCTTTTTTTGTCCTTTGCATTTTTGTATTAGAGAAAGCACAGTCTGTGGCAGACACGTCTCACAGCGTTCCTGATAATAGTTTTTGTGACCTTCAAACGAACTTAAGGCTTAGGGTCGACACAGTGGCTCGGTGGGTAGCAGTGTTGCTTCACAGCAAGAAGGTCCTGGGTTTGATTCTCAAGTGTAGTTGTCCTGGTCCTTTCTGTGTGGAGTTTGCATGTTCTCACTGTGTATGCGTAGATTTGCTCCAGGTGCTCGGTTTCTTCCCACAAGTTCAAAGACATGCAGTCAGGTTAACTAGAGCTACTAAAATTGCCCTGAGTGTGTGTGTGTGTTTGCCATGTGATGGACTGGTGACCTGTCCAGGGTGTTTCCTACATTTCACCCAGTGATTTGGACCCACTGCGACCCTTATTAGGATAAAACTATGGTAAAACAGACAATGAATGAATGAACATTCAGCTTAAGACTGCTATTACTCTGATGTTTATTTATTTATTCGGATTTTTACGTCATGTTTCACACCTTGGTTACATTCATGACAGAAACATTAGTTACTCGTTACACACGATTCATCAGTTCACAAGTTTTAATGTCAAACACACTCATGGACAATTTTGTATCTCCAATTCACCCCACTTTGTCTGGCCTGTGGGAGGAAACCCATGCAGACACAGGGAGAACATGCAAACAGCACAGAAAGGACCCGGATCTCCCACCTGAGGATCGAACCCAGGACCTTCTTGCTGTGAGGCAATAGTGCTACCCACTGAGCCACCGTGCCACCGTGCCGCCCTACTTTCTGATGTTGTCATAGGATACATTTGGCCTGTGATTGATTTCAATACTGCAAGTTTACTTGCTGGCTATCATTTATTAGTTATTATGCTGCACAGTGATCTTTCTAACAGAAGCCAGAATTTAAGATGTACTTCCAGTATGTCTGACGAGAATGTCCTGGGTTCTTTTCTTACATACAGCACTCACGTAATCAGAGATTCCACTGTCCTGTCAGCAAAGCCAAAACAAACTGGAAAATCCGGGCTTGCAACACTTTATTTCCACAGCAGCCTTTATAACTGGATATATAGAGGAGGTGTGCTTGTGTGATTTGCTAAAAGTGTGTGTGTGTGTCAGGCTAGGGTTGGTGTTTGTGTCTGTGCATTTTGTACTTACATGTTTTTTTTTTTTTCTGCAGTGCTTTATCCAGCTGTGTGCATGCAGTGGTGGCACTGCTCTACCCGTTCTCATGGCAGCACACCTTCATCCCCGTGCTGCCCACCTCCATGGTGGATATCGTCTGTTGCCCAACACCTTTTCTGGTGGGCATCCTGTCCAGCTCGTTGCCCAAACTCAAGGACCTTCCAGTGGAGGAGGTAATGCTCAGATCTCTCAAAGGCAGACAAACTCCTTTCAGCATGTGATGCTCTGTTAGTATGAGTAGGTTTAGAGTTTGGAGTGCGGTGGAATAGGTTTAATGGAATAGATACATGTCAACACAAACCTATTTATCATGCTTGGGCCCAGATCTAAATAAA
Organism: Trichomycterus rosablanca; assembly: GCF_030014385.1. Classification (NCBI taxonomy): domain Eukaryota; kingdom Metazoa; phylum Chordata; class Actinopteri; order Siluriformes; family Trichomycteridae; genus Trichomycterus; species Trichomycterus rosablanca. The sequence goes on from NC_086004.1 coordinate 17,433,075, forward strand.
TAATGTCATAATAATAATCATTAATGTAATAATAATTATTACTTATGGGGTGGCACCGAGGCACAGTGGGTAGTGCTTTAGCCTCACAGCAAGGAAGGCTAAGTGGCCAGGGTCCTTTCTGTGTGGTTTGCATGTTCTCCCTGTGTCTGTGTGTTTCCTCCAGGTGATTTGGTTTCCCCCACAAATCCAAAGACATCCAGTCAGGCCAATTGGACCTACTAAAAACTGCCTTAAGTGTGTGTGTGTGTGTGTGTGTGTGTGTGTGTGTGTGTGTGTGTGTGTGAAAATGTGTGTGTTTGTCTGGGGACACATGATGGACTGGGAACCTGTCTGGGGTGTTTCCTGTTGTTTTCCCCATGAATCAAAACAGGATAAAACAGACAATGAATTAATGAGTAAATAATTTGCTTATGCAGTGTGACACTTAACCAAACAGAGAAGTAACATGTTTTTGCCACACCCATTGCTAATAGGTATTTTAAATAAAATAAAATAAATAAAAGGCTTCCACCTTTGCAGCATGAGTTTTGGAAAGGCTCCTTTCTGTTCTTCCATGCTTGTGCCTTGTGGTTTGACATTGAGTCCAGCACAGAGGCAATCAAACACCTTTGGGTTACATTGAAACATCAGTGTCTGACCTCACAAATGCTATTTTTACTAAATGCAAATAAATGCACACAGACAAACTCCATAATCTTGTGTAAAGTCTTCCCAGAAGATTTTGGATACTGTTATAGCTGCAAAGGTGGGACCAAATCCATAGTAATGCCCATGGTTTTAAAGCTCATGGTTGGGTGTCCACACACTTTTGGCCAAATAGTGTAGATTGAGTTTGTTGTTAGTTGTAAAATAAATGTGCAAAAATGTGCAAAAACAATATTTAAATAAAAATGTTGTATGTGTTAACTGTCCATAAATAAATTCAGATAGCAGGCTGTAACACAGACAACACTGATGAGAGCTGGTCATAAATATTGTGGGGAAATATCACAAAACAGCCTACAACAATAAATTAACACAAAATCACAAACTATCTCATTCACAAAAGTAATCAGACGCTTTGCTCTGGTACTTCAAATTGGGGTCAGGGAAACTCAACGTTTCCCTTAAACTCAACATGTTCACCTTTTATTAAAAATTTTTTTTTTATTTAATTACAAATTAACAGTGAACTGCTTTGTTCAGCGCTCTGCTTGAGCGGTGCAGTAAGACGTCATCGAAGTGTGCATATAAGACGAATCTGCATTTGTGTGAAATAACTGTCAAATCCACTCTGAAAGCTCCACACGTATCTGTGTTTATCTGGATTTTTCTTCTGTTTCACTTTTAAACTTGTGTTACAGCCCTGGGTTCTGAGAAATTGTGAGAATCTGCTTTTCCAAGAGTCTAAAACAGTTATCGTTAAAAAAAGCTTAACGTGACTTACTGTATTAAAATTATGACATAGAAACACTAAACCTCTTTTAATTATTTCTGCTCATAAGTTCTTTTCATTATTGAAATTCCTCGCTCATTGTTTTAGTACAATAAGTCACGTTAAGCTTTGTGCAACAGTTATTTATTTTTAACTGTTTTCAATTGTATTTCAGTGTTTTTATATTATATTTGTGTTATTCTAGTGTATAAGTGTCAAAAACAACCCCATTATTTTACATTAGCCTAAGATTTTTACATATTAGAAGCATTTAATGCCTTTTCATTGGCTTAGCCATATTGCCAGCATCACTTCTTTTCCAGTTTGGAGTCATTTTAAATATAATATACATGGAATTTAAAATTTTTAAACCACAGTAACTGAATCTGTAAATTATGGTCAATGTAGGAAAAGTGTTAATAATAATTATCACCCAACTTTTTTCTGAAGTTATTCACCCCAGTAAAAGATAATAATGACTACAACAATAGTGATGGTGGATTTCTATTTTTTTTCCATCCCATGTGATGTTTTAATTAATCCCAGTTGTTATTACAGCTGTCTCTCTGTTCCAATGAGTATGAGCATGTATGGGCATTAAAACATTGAAATGTTGCTCTGTTCTCTGTGGTTGGGATTGGGCTATGAGTCAGAAGCTGTGTGGATTAAATGAAAGTTTGCTGATGGTATCTTATAGTAGATGTTCAGTAATGCAATGCAAATGGTTGGGCAACAGCTTCATTTTTGCATCTATTGTTCTGCTATATTTTATGATTTGTTTACTCAAACTGCCTGGTCATTACACTCAATCACAAAGAAATGATAGAAGTAAGTTTATTTTGGGAGAAACCACATGGATGAACCACTGTGTTTGGAACAAAGGCCAAAGACTCTTATATACAACATTTTAATAAGGTGTCAGCTCTTTAAACTCTAGCCTTTTGTTCTGGCTATGTTCCCTGTGTGTTCCTTGCTTCCAGCTGGCAGGGATCATTGCCAGGCGTTGGGGCAGCTCACACACTCAAGGCCTTTCACACTCAGTGGTTAGCCTAAAAAAGGACATCAGACCGTCTTTAAAGCTGCTACTTGGCCATCAGTACTCTTGTACAGTCTGCTAGTGTGGACACTTTGGCAAACGTCTGTATGGGTAGCATTAAGATGCTCGTCATTTTTAACACTTCAGCTTTAATTGGCTGTCAAGCACCATCTGTTACAGATTGCAACAGGAGACATGTTCAGTCCTAGCTCAGTGGTTAAAATCCTGGATCAGTAATTGAAAGGTTGCTGGTTAAAGCCCCACCATTGCCAGGTTGCCACTGTTGTGCCTTTAAGCATGGCCCTTAGTCCTTAATTGTTTGGATTTCATTTACATGCAGCTGAAAGTTGCTTTGAATAAAAGTGTCTGCAAATTCTTTAAGTGGAGATGTTGTGGCTTGATGTAGCTCCTCAGGCAAATAAATCCTATTTAATCAAAACAGGTTAATGTTGTGTAACAGATACTCTAATGTTACTCTACTGTTTTTCTCTCATTTCAGGCTTTGATGGTTCATCTGGGAACAGATCGCTTTATCAGACAGGTGTGTTTATATGTTATCCAAAGTTTTATCCTGTCTATAACTGTGTATGTGTTAAAACGCCTCTTACATTAGGCTGCAACCTACATCATGTACAGGGCATTAAATAGCACCAGTGATGTTATTACTAAGGTGACACAATTTAATTGCCGTGGTAGTGTGTGCTGATGCAGTCTCAGTCTAATGTTAATGTGTACACTGTAGTTATTGCCCCACCACATGCCTACTTCTTCTAAAATTTATGTAAACCCTCTTAATGCAAATAAGTTCATCAATCGCATTGCTTTTGCGACTAGCAAGAAAAATAACAGTGTACAGCCACTAGCATCAAAATTAAAAAGGTTAAGGAAGGGCGCATTATGTGAAATTTGCCACCAAAAAGACTACAATAATAATGAAATTATTAAAGCTAATATCTTTGGAACAATTCTATTTAAAAAAACAGATAAATATGTAATGAATTCAAATAAAAAATGTCATCATTATGTTTATTAGTTGTTTTTATTAAGAATCAATTAAATACCACGTTTCACGAAGCTTGTACAAGTGATGCTTACCGAAGGAAAGCCAACACAAGACAGATCACGTGACTCGGACTTGGTTAGCTTGTACCGCGTGGTTTGGTCAGAATACAGGGCACTGTAGGAATTAATGAATTTTATTCGAAAAAGTTGGACGAGGATGTACAAGAAAAGAGGTGGTTGAATGGCAGAGAATATTATATGTACTGTTTTGGATTATTAAGTGAAGGAACATGAACACAAATTTTGAAGGACAATTGCTCAAAGGAAAAAAATTTTTTTAAAGTATTTTTACTTCCATACATATTTATTTAAATCGATGTTCTTATGTACTTTGGGGCCAAAAGGCCACGTGCTTGAGGACCTATATATGCAAATACTTGCTAAGGCATGTATTAGAGGAGTTACATATATACCAGGTCTGTGTGTGCAAAAAAAATTAAGCAAACAGCACTTATTATTGCTGTTTTATATATATAGCATTTTTTTAACATGCTGATGCTTACACCTAACTACAGAAAACAGCTTCATTATGTGTAGTCAAGCTACTCGTTTAACAAATCCAATAATCATGTCAACTCGTACAACTGGAGTTTTTCTATCAGATGACTGAAGTGCATGAAAAGCTGTAGATCTGTTTTTTTTTTTTCGACCTTTACCACACCCAGCGATAAAAGAAGTCACATAAGATCATTTGTTGAAAGCAATATGTCTCAGTTGTATTCATGTAAGAGTTTAAACCCACTGCAATGTACAAGTGGATCTTGTCACATTTAGTAAGAAATGCTGTAACAATTATTTCTAATAAATGTCACTGCTGTAATTATACAGCTGGATGATGAGGCCTCCCTATTACCACGCAAGCTGCAGGCTGCTCTAGAACAGGCCCTGGAGCAGAGGAACGATATCAGCAATCAGGACTCTGACAGTGAGTCAGATGATGGTAAGTAGATAATTGTGAGTCGACATGGGATAACACAGATAGGATATAATGTATACTGCCTGGGGTAACGTCTACATCTCATTTTTATTAGGTAAAATATGATGTAATTCAAAACTAAGGGCAGATCTGATACTTACATCTGCAATCAAATTATTAGGAAAACTTACAATCTTTAAACTGTTTGCAACAAAGCAGTTAAACAAGAACAATTTAAATAGCTCAACACAACTAACAGATACGAAACAATAACAAAATTATTTAATCCCCTGAAAAGAATCCCTCACACATTGGCAAAGCAGGTGTTGTCTCAAACACACCTAATACAACCAACCAAGGGCTTCATTAGTTGTATCATTTTATTGAGATAAAATATATCAAAAACCTGAACTGGCTAAAGGTTGTTTAAGTGCATATTAGAAAAAAATAAGAGAGTTGTCCAAAACGTTTGCAAGTGTAAAGAACAGTGGCTATACCACCTGGATTTGTCAGAAAAGGAATGTATCACCAGCTACTTGGTGACAGCAGGCACTAAGGTCTCCGTTTGCACAGTAAGGCACATACTAAATGCTGAAGGTCTCCATGCTCGAACTTTAAGACATACACCTTTACTGACCCTGACCCAAAATCACAAGAAAAATTGGTTCCAGTATGTTCAAAACCATATAAATAAGTCACAGAAATTTCAGGATTCTGTTCTATTGAGTGGGTGGCACGGTGGCTCGGTGGGTAGCACTGTCGCCTCACAGCAAGAAGGTCCTGGGTGTGAACTCTAGGCAGGGCGGTCCGAGTTTGCATGTTCTCCCCATGTCTGCGTGGGTTTCCTCAGGAAGCTCCGGTTTCCTCCCACCGTCCAAAAACATGCAGTCAGGTTAATTGGAGATGCTGAATTGCCCTATAGGTGAATGGGTATGTGTGTGTGTATGTGTGTCTGCCCTGCGATGGACTGGCGCCCCATCCAGGGTGTTACTGTGTGCCTTGCGCCCATTGAAAAGCTGGGATAGGCTCCAGCACACTCTTGGACAATTTTGTATTTCCAATTTACCTGACTGCATGTCTTTGGACTGTGGGAGGAAACCGGAGCTCCCAGAGAATACCCACACAGACACGGGGAGAACATGCAAACTCCACACAGAAAGGACCCAGACCGCTCCACCTGGGAATCGAACCCAGGACCTTCTTGCTGTGAGGCAACAGTGCTACCCACTGAGCCACCGTGCCGCCCACATATTCAAAATTATTTTAAACAAAAATGACATACAGAAATATTGGCACTCTTAGTATTTTGTAACATAGCCTGTGGTGGCTGGTAGTTTGACCCACTTTTCTTTAGTTGCAAGTTTCAACTCTTCCCACATATTTTCAATACAACTCAGATCAGGCCACTTCAGAATGGTCTGCTTTCTTCTCATACATTCTTGGGTACATTTTGATGTGTGTTTTGGGTTATTATTCTGCTGGAGGACTCGTGACCTGTGACTAAGGAACAGGTTTTTGACACTGGGCTGTATGATTCTCTCCGAAATGCCTGAATAGTCTTCTTACTTCATTGTGTTGGATTCAGTTCAAGGCATCCAGTGCCTGAGGCAGCATAGCAACTCCAAAGCATCACTTTATTTTTTCTCCTGCAAACACAGAGGTGTGACTTACCAAAATGCTCTTAGTTTGTTTCGTCTCAAGAACATTTTCCCAAAATGTAAAAAATCTAGCCTTTTTATTATTTGCTAGGGGTCTGCTGATCTGAACAGCTTGTCCCTCTATTTTGTCCCCCTTTATTTTCACTCTCACTCACTGTCTTAACAGCTTATCCAATTAGGGTCTAAGCCTATCCCAGCTTTTCAATGGGCGCAAAGCACACAGTAACATCCTGGACGGGGCGCCAGTCCATTGCAGGGCAGACACCCCCACACACATACACACACCCATTCACCTATAGGGCAATTCAGTGTCTCCAATTAACCTGACTGCATATTTTTGGACTGTGGGAGGAAATCGGAGCTGCCAGAGGAAACCCACGCAGACACAGGGAGAACATGCAAACTCTGCACAGAAAGGACTCGGACTGCCCCGCCTGGGGATCGAACCCAGAACCTTCTTGCTGTGAGGCGACAGTGCTACCCACTGAGCCACCGTTGCCGCCCCTCTTCTTTATTTTAATTTCTATATTTTGAAGATTCTGGTATTCTGGTGCCTAGTCTATTTTTACATGTTGTTCCCAAATCTCGAAATGTCCAGCTTAAAAAATTGAAATTTTAACCCATCAAAGTAATTGCAACATTTTTTATGGTAATGCCAACCGACACCTACATAGAACAGTGCCAAAACATTTATATTTTAAATTCACGCCCTGTCGGTTTTGGGTTTCCTTTTAGTTAAATTGAGAAGTTGTGCACCTTGATGAAGTTTTTTTCCTTTCTGTATCTTCCCAGAATGCAACTCATTGAACAGCGTGGTGTCTGAAGCCTTCATCCGTTTCTTCCTGGAGACCATTGGTCACTACTCGCTATTCATGACCCAGGGTGAGAAAGGCGAGCGTGTCTTTCAGCGGGAACCCTTTCGCAAATCTGTAGCTTCTAAGAGCATCCGCCGCTTCTTGGGAGTCTTCATGGAATCGCAAATGTTCGCTGGCTTCATCCAGGATCGAGAACTGAGGAAAGGCCGGGCCAGAGGTAAAATAAATTATGGGTCAAGAGGCTCTGAAACATCACATTCTTTTTTTCCCTGATAATAATGAGGACTGCTGTTTAAGAATTACACTTAGTTTTACTGTAGGGACAATAAACGCAGTAAAGGTGCATTTGGATTAAATTTAGCTCTTTACTGCCATCTGTTGGAAATAAGCTGGCATGATGTTTTTTGAAAGGATAACCTTGATGGTTTTAACAAAGTTACATTGTTGCAGGTCTGTTTGAGGAGAGAGTGGAGCAGTATCTGGAAGAGTTACCAGATACCGAGCAAAGTGGCGTGAACAAGTTTCTGAGAGGCTTAGGTGAGTTTCTTTTATATTAGGACTTTTAAAGTGAACCAAATGTTTTAATTAGAAGCAATCATTTTTTAGTATGGCACACAAGACACCTAGGGCACAAAAAGGGCACTTTTTCTCCCCTATCCATAAGGATCTATAAAGACATGGTTTGATAAGTTTGGTGTGGTGAAACTCCTGTGACCTGTAAAGAACACTGACACTAAACCCAGTAAACACTTTTGGTATTAATTGAAACATTATTTGTGATTCAGGCCTTTTCATCCAAAATCAGTGCAGACTCTACAAATACTCCTTTGAATGCATAGGCACATTCCTGTTCCTACAGACTCACCCAAAAACCTTCTAATTTAACATTTTCTAGGTAAAATGTTACAAGGGTTCTTCAAAAAGTTTCTGCACTCATTAAAGTCTATTTATTAAAAATTCCAAAAACAAATTACATCACTTTTGTACACAGTCACCTTCCTTTGCGATGCATTTTTCCCAGTGTCATTCCAACTTTTTAATGCTATTAGCAAAAATGTTTTTGGTTGAGCACGTAGCCACTGATGCACCGCTGCTTTCACATCATCATTACATGACAATATTCTTCCTTTTAGGAGGAAATGAGATGGCACTAGATCCGGACTATAAGCTCTCTCTCAGTCTCTCAGACACGACCAATTACTACTAACCCCGCCCCCCCCCCCCCACCGTTTCCAACCAAAATATAAAAGTACAACTTTCTGAAGATCCCTCATATTTTAGATCATGGTTTGGCGTCTTCGAATTTTTGACCATTTAATGTTTTACAGTAAGCAATTTGGTAAGCAACTACAACAAGTACAAACAAGTGTGATTTGCTATTGCATTTGCAATATTATATGATTTATGTAATATTAGCCAAAAATTTAAACATAATATAACACAACATATAAAAATAAATCATTATTTATATACCAGCGCTCGGGTGGCGCAGCAGTAAATTCTGCTAGCCCAGACAGACTGTTTGTTTATGTCTGAGGGGGGTAGCCGAGTCCCCGTAATGAATGTCCTGTCTGGGGTATGTTACTGTATTGCACCCAGGGATTCCAGAAAAGCAGGATGCACCATGATCCTGATATGAAAATGATGATGATGATTTATATACTTAACAACACATACAGGGGTTGGACAAAATAACTGAAACACCTGTCATTTTAGTGTGGGAGGTTTCATGGCTAAATTGGACCAGTCTGGTGGCCAATCTTCATTAATTGCACATTGCACCAGTAAGAGCAGAGTGTGAAGGTTCAATTAGCAGGGTAAGAGCACAGTTTTGCTCAAAATATTGCAATGCACACAACATTATGGGTGACATACCAGAGTTCAAAAGAGGACAAATTGTTGGTGCACGTCTTGCTGGCGCATCTGTGACCAAGACAGCAAGTCTTTGTGATGTATCAAGAGCCACGGTATCCAGGGTAATGTCAGCATACCACCAAGAAGGACAAACCACATCCAACAGGATTAACTGTGGACGCAAGAGGAAGCTGTCTGAAAGGGATGTTCGGGTGCTAACCCGGATTGTATCCAAAAAACATAAAACCACGGCTGCCCAAATCACGGCAGAATTAAATGTGCACCTCGACTCTCCTGTTTCCACCAGAACTGTCCGTCGGGAGCTCCACAGGGTCGATATACACGGCCGGGCTGCTATAGCCAAACCTTTGGTCACTCGTGCCAATGCCAAACGTCGGTTTCAATGGTGCAAGGAGCGCAAATCTTGGGCTGTGGACAATGTGAAACATGTATTGTTCTCTGATGAGTCCACCTTTACTGTTTTCCCCACATCCGGGAGAGTTACGATGTGCAGAAGCCCCAAAGAAGCGTACCACCCAGACTGTTGCATGCCCAGAGTGAAGCATGGGGGTGGATCAGTGATGGTTTGGGCTGCCATATCATGGCATTCCCTTGGCCCAATACTTGTGCTAGATGGGCGCGCCACTGCCAAGGACTACCGAACCATTCTGGAGGACCATGTGCATCCAATGGCGGTGCCGTGTATCAGGATGACAATGCACCAATACACACAGCAAGACTGGTGAAAGATTGGTTTGATGAACATGAAAGTGAAGTTGAACATCTCCCATGGCCTGCACAGTCACCAGATCTAAATATTATTGAGCCACTTTGGGGTGTTTTGGAGAAGCGAGTCAGGAAACGTTTTCCTCCACCAGCATCATGTAGTGACCTGGCCACTATCCTGCAAGAAGAATGGCTTAAAATCCCTCTGACCACTGTGCAGGACTTGTATATGTCATTTCCAAGACGAATTGACGCTGTATTGGCCGCAAAAGGAGGCCCTACACCATACTAATAAATTATTGTGGTCTAAAACCAGGTGTTTCAGTTTCATTGTCCAACCCCTGTACATGTAGTGTATGTGGGGTTTCTCTGGGGTTTTAGCAGATCTTGTCCTCTGTTAATAACTTAAATAGAACTTAAAGATTGGTGTAACTATTAAGTTATGTATCAGTGCTTTAATTATTTAAAGTTTCAGTGCTTTAATATGGTTATCATGTTTTAATAAAATGCATTTAAAGTGCTTTGCAGTCAATAAAATGTGTAATTTTTTCCTTCATCTCGTTTACTTCAGGAAATAAAATGAAGTTTCTCCATAAGAAGAACTGACCATGGTAGATCTTTTCAACAGTCCTGGAGATCTCGTCACTGATTTAAAGCCTTCACACAACTCAAGCAGTTAAACTTATCATACATATTTATAAAAACAGTTGTGGTCCTTGTGTGTAGATTTGGTACATTGGTACCTGGTATATGAGAGTAGGATTTTGTAGCTTGGTAATAAGTGGATAAATGATTACATTGGTACAGCACTACAGTATAGAACCACTTCAGGACTGCACGTGGTGAGGGTGAGCCGGTGAATAAATAAATATGAATGTGAGGTGGACGTACAGCTACTGTGTAGTATTTAACGCTAGAGTGCATTGATCTTTGTACATGTATTAACATCTGATTAATGCAGTTTCCATATTTGCAATGCTTTGTAATAAAATAAAGCTTTAGAAATCATTTATGACTTTTTTGACTGCTATATAAACCTGTATTATCCCTAACGTTTCCTTATGATGCAGGGTAGCATGGTGGCTCAGTGGGAAGCACTGTTGTCTCACAGCAAGGTGGTCCTGTGTTTGATTCCCAGGTGGAATGGTCCGGGTCCTTTCTGTGTGGAGTTTGCGTGTTCTCCCTGTGTTTCCTCCCACAGTCCAAAGACATGCAGTCCGGTTAACTGGGTATACAAAATTGCCCTGTGATGGACTGGCAATCTGTCCAGGGTGTTTTCTACCTTTTGCTTAGTGTATTGCACCCACTACGATCCTGACCAAGATACAGAGGTGGTAAAACAGACAATGAATGAATGAATTTCCTTATGATGACAACTGGTATAGCTTGAATCCATAGATAAGAGATATCCTTTATTTGTCATATATACGTATACAGATGTACAGTACAATGAAATTGTTTCTTCGCATATCCCAGTTTGTTTGGAAGCTGGGGTCAGAGTGCAGGGTCAGCTGTCGTATGGCGCCCCTGGAGCACACAGGGTTAAGGGCCTTGCTCAAGGACCCAACAGTGGCTGCATAGCAGAGCCTGGATTTAAACCGCCAATCTTCTGGTTGATAGCCCAAAGCTCTACCCACTAGGCTACTACTGTCCAGTCAGTTGTTTTGAAAGAACTAAGTAGACGATTCATTCATGAAAGAGAACATTTTAATAGTATTAATATTTTAAGAATTTGACTTTTTGTGTAGAATTTTATGTAATGTCCTTAAAGAAAATTGATAATAAAATGTTCAAATAAAATAGATTTTTACAGTTTCATTTGTAGAGATACAGTATTTATAACATGTGCCATCATGATCATTTGTGTAACAGGGCGGGACACCCCTCAAACTTTGTCAAACACTACAACACAGAGTTACAGTCGCAAATGTTATCTAAAACTTTACTGTGCAAAAAGAGACCTTATTTTAACCATGTACAGATCCAAGACAAATCAGTATGGACGCCATGTGCTCTACACCAAAAGATGAAAAAAATCATCCGGACTGTTATCAGCAACAAGTCCTAAAGTCAGGGCCATGGTATGGGGCTGTGTCAGTGCCTTTGGCAATGATAATTTATACTTCTGTGATTGCTACATTAATGCAAAAAGTACATTGAGATTTTAGAGCAACATATGCTGCCTTTAAGATGATACATGCATTTTTTTTAACAAGAGTCGTGGAAAAATAAGGTCAGATGATGAATGAAAACAAAGATTACAGTTTGGGTGACTGGAGTGGAGAATTTATTGGCACGATCGTGGGTTCCTACAGCAGTGGAATAGCTGAAGAACAAAGAACAGAACTGTGGGCCCCGCTTTATACTGCTCTAGTTCCATCACATTGGGTGTTGGACTTTGGAACCTCCATTCTGTGCTAACTGTTGTTTCTTATCTGCTTGCAACATTTTACAACAGCTTAACGACAGACATGTTGCTTATCTCTGTACTTTAGACTGCCAGCCACATCTCAAGCACAACAGAACTAAGGATTTAATGTACAAAACAGCATAATAATACTTACAGTCAAGCCGGAAAGTCTGCACACCCCTTTCACCTTCTCCACATTTTACTACATTACAGACTCATTCTATAATAGATTCATTTTTTTGTCACAAAATTCTACACAAAATAGCCCACAATGACAAAGTGAAAGTGGGTTTTTAGACATTTGTGCTAATTTATTACAAATCAAAATGTAAAATAGCATATGTACACAAGTGTGCACACTCTTTGATATTACACCCAAAGATGAGCTGAGGTGCATTTTGTTTTCACTGCTTGAGATGTTTATACAATTTAATTGGAGTCCACCTGTGATCAATTAAATTGATTGGACATGATTGGGGATTGCCAGCACCTGCCTATAAAAGGTCCCACAGTGCATATCAGACCAAACTCCAAGCCATGGGGTCAAAGGAATTATCTGCAGAACTCAGAAACAGGATTGTGTCAAGGCATAGATCTGGAGAAGGGTACAGAAAAATTGCTGCAGCTTTACAAGTCCCAAAGAGCACAGTGGCCACCATCGTTCATAAATGGAAGTATCTTGGAACCACCAAAAATCTTTCTAGACCTGGCCGCCCGGCCAAACTGAGCGATCAAAGAATACGGGCCTTGACCAGTGAGGTAAGCAGGAACCCGGGGGTCACTCTGACAGAGCTCCAGCGTAATCTTGTGGAGAATCAAAAGCTCAACCATCCAGGCAGCACTCCACAAATCACGCTTTTATGGTAGAGCGGCCAGACAGAAGCCACTCTTTAGTAAGAGGCACATAACAGCCTGCTTGGAGTTTGCCAAAAGGCACCTAGAGAACTCTCAAACCATGAGAGACACGATTCTCTGGTCTGATGAATTAAAAATGAAACTTTTTGGAACTATTTTCTAAACCTGTTTTCACTTCATAATTATTGTGTGTAGATGTTTGAGGCAAAAAAAGAACTAATATAAAACGTGGAGAAGGTGAAAGGGGTGTGCAGACTTTCTGGCTTGACTGTAGGTAATATTAAGCATAAAATCAAATTTCACAGGACACAGGATTTACATTTACATTTACATTTTCGGCATTTAGCAGACGCTCTTATCCAGAGCGACTTACAGAAGTGCTTCTATAGTGAACATTTCATTTCTCAAGTTTAGGTAAACAACAGTCAAAGAACACAAATCTGCTAAAACCTGTTAAAAGGCTTTTTTTTTTTTTTTTTTTTTTTTTTCTTTTTGAAATGGAAAAGAATGGAACAAAATGTTAGTAAATAAGTACAGTCAGCCTAAGTGTTTAGTAAAAAGGTGGGTTTTTAATCGTTTTTTAAAGACAGCAAGAGACTCAGATGTTCGGACAGACAGAGGAAGTTCATTCCACCACTTCGGCGCTAGAACAGAGAACAGCCTTGATGCTTGTCTTCCTTTAGTCCTGGATGGGGGCTCAAGTCGAGCAAGACTAGAGGCTCGGAGGTTGCGTGGTACAGAGCGTGGTTTGATTAGGCCACGAAGGTAGCTTGGGGCTGGTCAATTTTTGGCTTTGTAGGCGAGCGTCAGTGTTTTAAACTGAATGCGTGCAGCTACAGGAAGCCAGTGAAGAGAACGTAGCAGTGGGGTGATGTGGCAGTGTTTGGGTTGGTTAAAAACCAGACGTGCAGCTGCATTTTGAATGAGCTGTAAGGGTTTAATCGTGGACATGGGAGCTCCAGCAAGAAGGGAGTTGCAGTAGTCCAACCGCGAGATTACAAGTGATTGCACCAGAATCTGGGTAGTTTCCCTGGAGAGAAATGACGAATCTTCCTGATGTTGTACAGGAGGAACCGACATGCTCTGGTCATGTTGGCTATATGAGGAGAGAAGGTCAGCTGGTTATCAAGGACAACACCAAGACTTCTTACCTTATCAGATGGTCTGATCTGGGAGTCATCCAGAGAAATTACTAGGTCCTGGGTTGGAGACGGATCTCCAGGAATGAGCAACATCTCGGTCTTGCTAGGATTAAGTTTTAGATGATGAGCCGACATCCATTGTGAAGGACAATGACACAGGACAATGTCAAACCACCTCAAACACTTCATTGTTTGGCATACTCTGTGCAAAACGTCTTTTAAGTGTTGTGAAAAGGAATGGCAACATTTTACGAAGTGGTAAATGATTTACTGTCCCAACGTTTTTTTGGAATGTGTTGCAGGCCTGAAATGCAGGAATGGATGTTTATTAATAAATGAAATAAAGTTAACCGAGACAAAACATGAAATATCTTGAGTTCATCCTGTCTGCAATATAATATAAGACAAAGTAAATGTAGGACACACTGCACTTTTTTTTTTTGCATTTTGCATACTGTTTTTTGCAACTTTTTTTTATTTGGGGTTGTGCATACAAAACCTGTAAAGTCATTGTCTTCTGTTTCATTTGCATTTTACTTACTGTCCACCTTCGTTGTAAATTTGGTACTAGTTACAATTTGGTCAGTTAAATTTGATAAATTATTATTGATGATTATGAGTGGTGATGAATTGTTTCTACACAAGTAACCAATATTAAAAAGAAACTTATAAATTCTTTTTTTCTTTAAATGTTAACAATTTCTGGCGTTGCTAATTAACAATATGCAATCAAGCTTCCATTCCACTAACATTTTTCAATCATGTACTTTTATCATTGTGAAAGTCTGTTTTATGGTGGTTGCATGGTTGACAAAATTAGCATGTTTTATGAGAGTAACAAGTTTTCTACTGCTAAAGTTTACAGTTTTTAATAATAGCATTTTTTATTACAATGTAAATGTGTACATTTAAACACCTGACCATGAGGCTGTTGGACATCTATTTTAAAACTATGACCATTGTTTTCCCATTAGTGTGTGTGTGTGTGTGTGTGTGTGTGTGTGTGTGAATGTATGCCCATTCAGTTAAAAGAGCATTTGTAAGGTCGGGCACTAATGATTGCAGACAAGTAGGCCTAGATTTCAATTTACATTTCAATACATACCAAAGGTCAGGGTTCTGTGTAAGTTACTGGAGTTCTTCCACACCAAACTCATACAAAAAGAGCCTTTAGTAAACGGTTGCCTTAAAGTTTAAACCATATTTTATTTATTTTCACTTCATTGCCATGTTTTACCACCTCTTTAACAGAAGTGAAAACAACACAAATGCAGATAAAAAAAAACAGTACAGTAAATACTAGGACTTACATCAAATACAAGGGATATTTTCTAGCCTACAAAAGGTGAAGGGGACGGGACCATGGAGGGGTTTTTGAGACAATATCCATTGTAAAAAGCACTATAAAAATAAATTTGACTTCACTTTGATTTGACCAAAAGACAAGTGTGGTGTTGTTGCTGTATAGCAACAGAGATACTAAAGAATGATGTGCAAAAATGCAATATTGTGCAAGGATGCAAGTGATAATATAGTCACTGAGTACTTGTATGCATTTTTGGAGCTGTCAGAATCTGGGGAGCAAGACTGTTGGTTGGGTGTGTGTGAGTGTGGTGTGTGTGCATGTGTGAGTGTGTTAATTTGTAAAGACTTAGCCTATTATATTGTTTATTTTCTGGTAAATAATGAAAATAATAATAATAATTTTCTTTTTTATGTAAATCTGGTAGATGGTAGATTTAATATTCTTTTTTTAAATAAATTGTTATAGTCCCCTCCATTTTTCACCCAATTCTTGATTAAAAAAGGCTGAGGCTGTCACGCGCCTCCTCCGACAATTGCACAGCCGCAAAACACTTCTTTTCACCTGCTGAAACGGTTTCTCACAGAGCACAGTATTGCACAAGACATGCACAGTCAGTCATCTGTGATCAGCTGTTCCCTGTGCTGATCCCTCAAGCCGGCAGCAGAGCCCACACATGCCCCAGTGTTGAGGAACCCTGTTTTCAGTCCCTGTCCCTACCCTCACAGACAAACCATGGGTGTGTATGTGCAGGTGCTTGCCCGACTGTTAGCAGAGCTGAGATTCAAACTTAAAAGCTCAAAATCTAAGCACTGGTGGGCTATAGTTTCTGAATTAAGTATTTTTTTCATGTAACATTTTTCATCAGATAAACTGGTAACAGGTCAAGGAATCATGAAAAGAGGATCCACCAAAACATCAGTCTTTACAAGCAATAATAGGTTGAGGCTTACCATTTTGTGGCAACCTTCAGAAAAGAATTGCCAGTCAGTTCAAAATAAACATTTAGTAATGCAAGATTGCAAATACTTTAGTCTTTTACCATCTTCTGTTCCTAATATTGTGATGATTCTACAGTACATTTCAGGTTGTTTTCAGGAAAAACGGATGTTGAGTTTTCTTTGCCAAAGATGAAAAGGGCCACCCAGACTGCTATCAGTGAAAAGTGCAAAAGCCAACATCCATCATGGTATGGGAGTGCATTATTGCCCATGGCACGGGTGACTTACATATGTATGAAGGTACCATTGATGTAGAGATGTATATTTTATTTATTTGGGATTTTACAGGTGCACATTCTGCCATTAAGGTGACGTCTTTGGAGCAAGGTGAGTTGTTGGAGCTTCCCAAGCTCGGGAAGTCCATGAATATTTCACCAACATGGTGGGCCTCATTCTATATGTGCTACAACTGATTGTGTGCCTGCAGTCCAGTTCTGTCTCCTATTAAAAATGTGCAGCATGAAGTGGAGAACCAGATGAATACAACCACAGACTGTTGAGCAGTTGAAGTCTCATACAAAGCAAGAATTGACATAAATTTTACATGCACCACTGCAACAATT
The DNA here is from genome assembly GCF_030014385.1 of Trichomycterus rosablanca. Classification (NCBI taxonomy): domain Eukaryota; kingdom Metazoa; phylum Chordata; class Actinopteri; order Siluriformes; family Trichomycteridae; genus Trichomycterus; species Trichomycterus rosablanca. The sequence goes on from NC_086004.1 coordinate 17,449,830, forward strand.
CATGTCCTCAGTTCCCAAACCATTGAAAAGGTCTCACAAGGCGAAACATGCCTCTGCCCCAACTTTTCTCGAGTGTGTTGCGGGCATCAAATTCTAAATGTGTTTATATTCACAAAATACAATGATCAGTGAAAACAATGGAAATATTTTCATTCTACTTTTATCTGTTAAATAAACATTCAAGAGTATTAACAAAATGCATATTGTCTTTATTGCATTTTACAAAAGGTCCCAATTTTTCTGGAAATGTGAAGCCTAATTAGAGGTACAAATTTTACAGTGGAGATAGGATTAGATAGCAACAGCTGTAGAGTAGTATTAATATGGTGTTGTCATCCTTTATAACAGCCTCCACTCAAATCAAGGTACATTTTCAGTACATGTTGAGTATACTGTAGTTGAGAGAAAACATGTCATGTGATGGGTGTGTGTATCAGTGATTCAATTCAATTCAATTTATTTATAAAGCACATTTAAAACCCAAAGCTAACCAAAGCGCTGTACAGCAGAATACAACAATAAAAGAAAACACATATATAAAATATACATTGTTAGATTAATAAATATAGAATATACAAAAAAATAAAACACTGGGAGTAAAAGAAACACCTGGTTAACCATCTTCATATGCCAGAGAGAAAATGTAGGTTTTAAGACAAGTTTTAAAAGCATCAATTGAAATCTGGGATTTAATACCATGAGGTAGTGAATTCCACAGTCTGGGAGCAGCGACTAAGAAAGCCTGGTCACCCTTGTGTTTTAAGTGAGACTGAGGTACATTTAGTAAAGATTTGTTTGAAGATCGGAGTGTCCTTTGTGCCTCATAGGGACATAACATGTCACTGATGTACAGTGGGGCCATACCGTGGAGTGCCTTAAATACAAAGAGTAAAATTTTAAATTGGACCCTATATTTGATGGGGTGGCAATGTAGGACGACCATGACAGGTGTAATGTGTTCATGTTTTTTCGTACCAGTAAGCAATCTAGCGGCGGCATTTTGGACAAGCTGCAAACGGGTCAAAGAAGACTGACAAACACCCATGTGAGGTGAATTACAATAATCAAGGCGTGACGTAATAAAGGCATGAATGACTGTCTCAAAATCTTTAAATGATAAAACAGATTTCAATTTGGCAATGCGTCTTAATTGGTAAAAGCTACTTTTTACAATGGAATTAATTTGACTGTCAAATTTGAGAGCTGGATCGAAAATAACCCCTAGATTTTTAGCACAGCAGGACAGACTAGGGAAGAGAAGTTTCAAATGATGCTGTACAGTTGCTTTTTGCATTCACTTGTCCCGTAAATATCAGTTTATAATAATGACCACCCAACACTTCATCAGAAACTTATAAGAAGTATAGCATTCCAAAAAGGCATTAGGATCTACTGTAAGCAAAAGGTGAATTTATTCCTTGTTATGTCATTAGAACAAATACAGTTACTGCTTCTTTCACCATTCTTTGTATCTTTTCAGACAAAGATGGAAATTCAAGAAATTTGAGGAATCTTGTAGAGGCTCTTGGAACTTGAAAAAAGGCTGGAAGAAATACGAGCGTGGAAATATCGCGATAAAAAACGAGACCGCCGTGCTCAGTTAAAGTAAATAAGCCAGAGTGGCGACATCTGCTGGATTTGATTGATTGAATTATTAGGACATGGTAAGGAACTTATGGACGGGAGAGATTTTGGTAATTTTAACTCATAGCATACATAGGATACATAACTCATAGCATATGCCTGTGTATCTAAACTTATCGGCGGTCTTTTAGTGAAAGCGGCTGGTCACAGTTTTGTACAGAGCATGCGCTGTCGGAAAGTTGCTTCTAGGTGCGTATAAAAGATGTGCGCACTTTGCTTTTGGGTTTTAACAGTTTCTTTATTACAAGTCGAATGATAAGTGGCGGTGATATTTGGTTCTCTGTCATTAAACCCGATGCCGCATTGAGAATGTGCGCTTATCCGGAACAGTTAATACGCAGAGGCATCTCTTAAATCATCTACATTTCCCAGCGGATGAAGGGAAGAGTCGGGTGAGCCGGGCATCTTCGAGAAAAGCAAGGTGCGGTTCTAAAGTAGGACTTGGTGTGCATGCTTTAACCTGCATTCAATTCTTCATCTTCCTTACCGTTAGCTTGGGTCAGGCATGATCGTCGTTTATTACATGTGGGCTGAATATTATCGGCTGCAGGATTTTTTAAAATGTCCCGTCCCATTTGGGAGATAATGAGAGATGCGCAACGCGGTCATGTGCGCATTTCTTATTACCCGTTTTTAAGCGAAGCAATTTGCCAAATCCACTGATGTGCGCAGCATGATGGACACCAGGACCATTTGACACATCATTTAGGATGAGCATGAGATCTGTCTAAAATAATAACGTAATTATGTTCAGAAAATAAGGAATAGCCTCGGCAGATGGCTAATTTGGAGGATATTTCTGGCATGCATGTTGTAAATTTACCGTTACACTAAAATAATAATAAAAATAGCAATAATAGAAAGTGTAGGTCACACGCTAGAACGCCTTGGAGGTATTCAGCATTCGTCACTGATGTGGCTGTGTATTTTTGGGAATGTCTAATTTTAGGAATAATAAAACAAATAGCCTGTATTTTTATGGTTAAAGGCTTTGCAAATCATCTGTTAGTCAGTACACTGGTGATAGGAAAGATTGCTCATCCTGACCATCCATCATTTATCAGGTCTTTTTTAAGCTATACAGATGCAGGAACTGACCGTACATGCATTCACCTCAAATGACTTTGATTTAGACTCAACAACGGCTTATTTAATGTTATATTGACTATTGACCTACTTTGCTTTTAGTGTTATTTTCCCCTTTAATAGACCTAATATAACATATTACAATACCTGCTTTACCCAAACACATTTCAATCCAAAGTACAAAAATGTCGACTGCATGGATTGTTAAAATGATCCAAAAGATTAGGAACCCTTGCCATATTACCTTTTTTTTTGGTAATTAATTTAAATAGAAAGAAGTAAATCACATCCGAGCAAGCTATTTAAAACATATTTCATCTATATGTTAGTGCCAAGAAGAAACTAGTTCTTAATTTATTCGTTAGGACTGGATAGACAAGTCAAAAACTGTCATTAGGAATTGCCATTTAATGGTAAGGTCAGTTTTAAAGACATGCTAAAAACACAGCACCCATAGACACCAGCTTATGAGGATATGAAAGTGAGGCTAATATTTATTAAGCAGAAGATAGTTATAATTAGATATAAAAGTGCTTTAAACTAGCAGTGTTACTTGGCCAGCAAACCTTAAAGAGAAATGTAAAAAAAAAAAGGCCCTCACAGACCCCTAATTTTAATCATGATCTTTATCCAAGTTACTTTCATATAGAATCCATTTTTTTTCTTCACTGATAACATACATACAATTGTACTTTTCATTTCTTTACTGATAACATTAATTAAATTTACCCATGTTCAGGCCAGGATTGGACTGTCCAGTCTATGCAGAACAGGTATGTGATCTCTTGTGTGTAATAACTGGCTAAACCTCCATCAGTAACAGTATCACTTACTGCAGCTGCTAGTAAGAGGTTCAAACTAGTAAAAAAAATATTTTGATATTGTTATTTGTTATTACTACAGTATTTGTTTTTCATTAAGAGCCCTAGGTAGTTCATACCACAGGCATTTTAACTGGTTTAAAGTCTGGACTGCCATTCCAAACATTTTTTAACCCTTCTGGTGTTGATTAACTTGTTTGTGGACGCTCTGATGGCACAGCAGTATATTACATCTAAGACTGTGCTATCAGCCAGCTGGGCGTCTACACAGACATGATTTGATTGTCATGGTGGCTAAAGCCCTGCAGGGGATTCCTGTCTTGCACCCAGTGTTTTCCAGTGGAACAGAATTTGCTGCAACCCTGACCAAGATAAAGCGAAGGATGAAAAAAATAATGAATAACTTGTTTGTTTAGGGTCATAATTTAAAGTGATGAATAGGGCAGTGATAGCTCAGTGGTTAAGGTACTGGACTAGTAATCAAAAGGTTGCCGGTTCAAGCCCCACCACCACCAAGTTGCCGCTGTTGGGCCTTTGAGCAAGGCCCTTAACACTCAATTGCTCAAAATTGTGTTTAGTCATAATTGTAACTCGCTTTGGATAAAAGCGTGTGCTAAATGCCGAAAATGTAAATGAATCATTTGTAAATCTCTTGTAAATTTTATTCTTATTGATGCTCTCTACATCTTGCTTTAGAGTTGGCATTTGTTTTGTAAAACTAAGACTTTTTCAGGGCAGACCATGAAACAGGATTTCTGGGTTAGGTTTAATAAGAATAACAGTGTCCCAAAAACAGTTTGTCATCTAACCAACTCAATCACCATGACAACTGACCTTCCTTGGCTAACCTGCACTATGACTTATGGCTGTAAATCTGAACCAATAAACCAAAGACAAAAAAATCAGTAAATATATAAAGCAACAGAGCTAAAGAAGACTAAAGAAAAAGACACCCAGTTAGTAATGCTAAAATTATCATTATATAATTGTACACCTGCTGGAATGTATGATTCTCAGAGAAACAATGCACTGTACAATGGAATTCATATTTTAAGTGTTCTTTCCATGAAGCCACACAGTAATAATAATAATCATAAAATAAAAAAGTAATATAAATACATGTATGTACACACATGTTAATGTACAAACAAAACATAGATGTAGAACATACATTTAACTTTTACTATGTTCAATTTATATAGTGGATTTACATTAGAGCATAATATACTAAAACACTACGTTTGGTTTATGCACTCCTGTATACTGAAAACAAAAAAAAATATGAATCATAATTCTAATTAAACTGACAAATGTACAATGTGTATATTTTAAGTATTTTATTTTTATAAAGGCTGTACAAACTAAACAAAATTAAATGGTTATAAATTAAATATGTTGGCACCCAGGGGGAGCAGCGGGATATTCCGCTAGCACACCAGCGCTGAGATTCTGAACTCCTCGGTTTAAAACTCGGCGTTGCCACCGGTCGGATGGGCGCCATCTAGCGGGCATAATTGGCTGTGACGGCAGCAGACACGTCTCTGCTAGGACAGGATGACCGGGCCATGTGGGTGGGGTCTTCAGATGCTGTGTAAGCACCCTGATTGGCAGATAAAGAGGCACCTGTGCAGAATGCATAGGTAAAAAGGGTTCAGCTAAGGGCTGCACACGGGTCGAGGAGGCGTGAGCAGCAATATACCCACCTTGACTGCAATCAGGGATCCCCCAGCAGCGAAAAACAAATTGACAACACTAAATTGGAGAGAAAATGAGAAAAAAAACATAAATAAAAAAAATAAAATGAAATATGTTTAATGAATGCAGTTTTTATTAAAAAAATAAAGAAAACAACTGTGCTGAATTTTTTTTTATTTGTGTGAAAATGATGTGTACATTTAAATTATGTTACCTTAAAGCAGCCCTTATTTATGGGCTCAAACTAAGACCAATGAGAAAAAAAAGACCATACCGAATACATTTTACAATAAAAACATATTTTTATGGTCAGAAATGACACAAAAAAACAACTAAGCATTATTCACTTAAGTGCAACCTATATTATGGTAAGGGTTAAACTCTATCACTGCTAGAAAACAGCACAACGGGACCGTTTTAAAGTTTTTAAAACTTTATCAATGCTTCTAAATAATGCCTGCAACACATTCCAAAAAAGCTGGGACAGGGGCAATGCAAAACTAGAAAGTTTTTGAAATGATCAAAAACACCTGTTTTGAAACTTTACACAGATGAGTGAATAGATAACAGGTAATGCAGTGATAAAAAGCTCAGTCATATATGAGCAAGTTTGAGTTTAAGCTGGCCACTTTGCAAAAAACTGCATGAGCGAATACTCAGTTTAGGAACACAATTTCTTAATGCACCATGACAAGGAATTTTTGGGTTTTACCATAAATAACGTTATTAAAAGATTAAGAAAATCTAAAGTAATTTCAGTCTGTAAAGGGTAAGACTGAAAACCAACATTGAATGCCTGTTATATTTGCTCACTCAGATGACACTCCATCCAAACTGCTTTGCTAATAAATATAACCACATGGGCTTAGGAATACTTTAAAAAATCCTTTAAAAGTCAGTGTCATGATAGGTGGGTGTGTTAGAGCCACAATAAGAAGGCAATTGGTAACAGGGTATTTTGATTGGGTATATGAGTATCCACCAAAAGCTCAGTCTTAACAAGCAATTATGGGTCATGTCTTACGAATTGGGTCATGAATTGTCAGTGAAGCTCATTTTAGATAACCGAAAGACAGTGGAAATGTTTGCTGTGGTCATACGAGTCCATGTTTCAGCTTGTTTTTGAAAAAAAAAAAAGACATGGAGTTCTCAATGCCAAAGATGAAAAGGACCATCCAGACTATTATTAACGAAAGAAAAAAAAAACAGTTGTCATGGTATGGGGTGCATCAGTGCCCACAACATGGGTAACTTGTACTTGTGTGAAGATATCATTGATTGAGGCATACATTGGAAACTTAGAAAGGCATATGCTGCCATTAAGGCGTCATCTTTTCCTGGGAAAGTCCATGGCTATTGCACCAGGACAGTATTTGTCTTTATGCCCCTCAACAGTGACTTCATAAACTCAGAGTGCAAGTACTTGACTGGCCTGCCTGAAGTTCTGTCTCCAATTTAAAATAAATGAAGTAACATGAAGAGGAGAGTAAGACAATAATGACCATGGTCTGTTATGCAGCTGAAGACAAAACAAGAATTAACCAAAAATTCCATTCGCAAAACTGCACTAACTGGTTTTTGACTGGTTGTCATTTTTGGTAAAGTGATGTAATATATGATTAAACACACTTCTGTCCCAACTTTTTTGAGTGTGCTGCAGGCATGAAAATGTTTGTTTCTATTGCATTTGACCAAGTGTCCTAAAAAATGTGGTTTCTGAATAAGAAAATTCACAAAAAAATCATTATTAACTTATTCAGTGCATTCAGAAGAAATCAAAGACAAATTATACAATACAATTAAACATTAAAGAATAAAAAAATGACTTTTCTATAATAAAAGTATTTTAAATGTCAATATTAACAACATAGCCTGTTTTTGTTGCTTAATAAGCAAAACCAGCACTTTTTTTTAAATGAAAACAAGCTATTTTGATCAACTAATCAGTTAATTACCAATTTTGTTTTATTTACATTAAGTAAATCAAAGTGCAAAAACAATGTGTGGTAGAGTCTGTGCAACTGGGATTAAGAATCAGTGCCACAACCCACATGAAGATGTTATGACTTAACCAGTTTGAAATATAGGATTTCCATGTGCTCGGGATAATTTTGTCATTCTCTCATCATGATCTCATAAGGCAATGTTAATGGATGTTAACCGAGGTGTGCTTCCATGGGAGAACTCTCCTCTTGAGTTTCTATTAATGTGCCATCTCTAGAGATAGCAGTGCTTGCTCAGGCAGCACCATTCCCTACCCTAAATTCACTTAGTAAGGAAGAGGTGCAGTGCTAGCGGTGAGATAGGTAAAGATGGAGAAAAAGCAGGAGAGAGATATCTCTTTGGATTTAAAATCCGAATCGAAGTGCATAAAAAGCAAGACAGAAGGTTTTAAACGTTGCAGCATCTGCCTGCCTGTCTGCCTAGCCTAGTGAGCTCGATTTGGAGTGCCTTGGAACGCTAATTGTGTTTTAAAGTGGGTCTGCTAGTACACAATAGGGAATCGGCTGGTATTGAGCTCCCCTGTGCTGCTCCCGAGAAAGAGAGAGTTGTCAGATTTGTAGGTCAGGCTGCAGGGGTTGTTGTTAGGCAGATTCTCAGCAGTAGAGAAGGCTTCATAACTGGGGTTATTGCACTTAGTGATGTGTATAATTTTTGTTCAGATTGTTTACTTTGCATGACTACACTTCTGCTTCCGCTGTGTTCCCCTGAGGTAGTTACACTATTCAGCCAAATGTATATAGACACTCTTCCTAATTATTCATTATGTGTAACAGCTCCACTAAACACCTTTGGGATAAACTAAATCATCCAAAGTTAGTGCCTGACTTCACTGAAATGACTTGTGGAAATCCTAAACTAAAGAGTGAAGGCTATTATAACAACTATATATAAATGTTTTTAAAATAGTCTAACAAGCTCATAGTATGGTGTCCAGATACTTTTAGACTTAGCCATTATTGTCACAGCGTAGGTCTGTATCAGTGTAAATACTAAAATTGCCAATTTGTTTAAAAGTATTTGACCCCTGTGCTTAATGGTTATTTTAATCACTTTGGGCAGTTGTTACAGTAGATTTTTTGATAGATCAGCTCTGTCAGGTTAATTGCGGCAGGGGTTAGGGTCTTACCACTCACATGGAAATGTAATACTGTATATGACATATATGCCCCTATATCAATAATGGTTTTTCCACATATGTTACCTGTAAGGTGATATATTATTATAACATACATACATCCTCTGGATATATGTACAGTAGATGTAGGTTTATAACATATATGAACATAATATATTATAACATAATACAACATTAAAACCACCTTCTTATTTCTACACTCACTGTCCATTTATCAGCTCCACTTACCATATAGAAGCACTTTGTAGTTCTACAATTACTAACTGTAGTCCATCTATTTCTTTACATACTTTTTTAACCTGCTTTCACTGGTCAGGACCCCCACAGGACCCCCACAGTGTAGGTATTATTTAGGTGGTGGGTCATTCTCAGCACTGCAGTGACACTGACATGGTGGTGGTGTGTTAGTGTGTGTTGTGCTGGTATGAGTGCATCAGACACAGCAGCGATGCTGGAGTTTTTAAATACCATGTCCACTCACTTTCTACTCTATTAGACACTCCTACCTAGTTGGTCCACCTTGTAGATCACTCATCTATTGCTGCTGTTTGAGTTGGTCATCTTCTAGACCTCCATCAGTGGTCACAGGACACTGCCCACGGGGCGCTGTTGGCTGGATATATTTTTGGTTGGTGGACTATTCTTAGACCAGCAGGGACAGTGAGGTGTTTAAAAACTCCATCAGCATTGCTGTGTCTTATCCACTCATACCAGCACAACACACACTAAAACAGTGTCAGTGTCACTGCAGTGCTGAGAATGATCCACCACACAAATAATACCTGCTCTGTAGTGGTCCTAAGAGAGTCCTGACCATTGAAGAACAGCATGAAAGGGGGCTAACAAAGCATGCAGAGAAACAGATGGACTACAGTCAGTAATAAGGTAAGTGGAACTGATCAAATGGACAGTGAGTGTAGAAACGAGGTGGTTTTAATGTTATGGTTGATGGGTGTATATGTCAATATATGAAATTGTTCCAGTTTCTAATAAGGTATATAGTACTGTACATACTGTGTACTGTATAGTTTGCACAAATATGGGCATATGTTTTATATATGACAGTTTTATATATGTACATGTATTATATTTGCGTATGGGCACTGCTATCCAATAGGGTAAACTTCAGGATAGGTCACTTTACTGAAGTCTCATTAGACTGCTGCTGACAGGTGACTTTTTCTTTATAAGGTGATACACCTTGCATATAATTTTGACTTTTGTGACTAAGTCGAAAATAGTTTAACAGTAGCTTATGAAGTTTAAGGGAATGGCCTGACCTAGGCAGTGTGGCTGTGTTTTAATATTTTTGTCAAAATATGAACAAGGGCTTTAAGATGGTGTTAAATAGTTCAGCAAATGTGCATATTTCTCTTGACTGTTTTTGAATGCTACTTTTGCTTTTAATTAAAGTTGGACTATTTTTTGGAACAACAGCTAAATTCTAAAACAGATGTAGACTGTTAACAAATGTATTGAGTTGTCAAGGTAATGTGTTGCATGAAAAGAAAGACAGCCTTGTCTTTTTTCCATTTGATATGACAATGCATTCAGGGAACATTTTTTAATAAAAAATGTTAATTAAGTATTTTGAATGTGCCATCTAAAAGAGTGAAATATCAAAGCAGTTTTGGGGGGCACTATAAGGCACTAAATTGACTTATTTAAAATTGAAGCAAATTTTAAGAGAACTGTCATCCCTGCTTCTTTTATACCAACCCTCATAAGATAAAACCTCAGTTGATTTTGTATGTTTTAGAGCACTGCACACCACTCAGCTGAGTTTTGGTTCCTGCAGCCCAGGCTTAACCCCATTTCATTATGTCCGAAGGGACCTGCCTCTACCCTGGGCTTATCCAGGGACATCATGAGGTGAAGGAGGACGCAGGCATGATTCACCGCCCTTTTTGCCCACGTTACACATGCCCCTTACAGACACACATCGCACTATCCCCTCATGCATGCCACGCACCATTCTTTTCTTAAACTGTTGTAGGTCACTTAGCACGTCCTTTTCTTCCATTTTGGGAAAAAGAGGGCTTCTGGGGAAATTTTGCCCTAGAAAAGAAACAATTACAGCCCCTTCCTAATTCCCAGTTATTATGTACAGTCTTACTTAAGAAGAAGGATTATGGATGCTGTCTGTGGTTATCTTGTGATTTGAAGACCACTGTAGGAAGAGTTCTGCCTGGTTTGCCACAGCTGAGCACACAGAGCGAGTGAGAAAGAGGATCAGTGAGCTGATGGTTACATTCTGAAGCACATATTACTTCCTGTTGCAGGTAGAGTTGTCACAGCCTCGGTGTTAATCTCGTCAGGGCTGCTCGACTGGAAGTTCTCAGGCTGAGGACAGCGTGCTGCTACCATGGAGAAGGTAACACACTACTGCACTTGTTCTTGACTACAGAGGGAAGTTTGGATTTTTTGTATTTGCTGATGCAAACAGTGCTGTTTGCAGTGCTGCAGTTGTAGCACAGACAAAATGACACTTGGTTTATGTGTTATTTAAGTTAAGAGTAAATTCAAAAGTATTTTTCATGCATTACATTGTGATTATGTTTTTTTTTTTTAGAAGTGTTAGAATATAGGCTTGGAGCTGTGTGATGACAACACTCCAGGGACCCTTGTTTTAACTTAAACTTTTTTAACTGTCTGTTTGGATAGTTGTTTGACTGTCTACTCTTAATTGTCCCTTTAAGTACCTGATCCAGACTCTGATCAGGATACAGCTATTTAATAATTATTAAGGGTAAATAAAGAAGCATTGTACTTATACAGAAATACAATGTCAAAAGCTGTAAGTACATTAATTTGGGATAACATGGTGGCACATTACATATAGTTGGTGTTTCACAGCCATAGGGACTTAGATTTGCACCTCACATTTAGTACTGTGTATGTGGAGTGAGACATTGTACCCTTGCTCATGTGTTTATATTTTTGGTACTAAAGTTTCTTCCCACTTTCCAAAACATGCCAGTAGGTGGATGCACTACTCTAAAATCTCCTTAGGTAAAAGTGAGGGTAAATAAGTAAGAATGTGTATGATGGCATGTGAAAAGCACCCTCCCTAGAGTGTACCTCTGCACTGTGCCTGCTTTTCTAGAACAGGCTATAGATTTACAGCATCTCTGATTAGGATACAGTTAGTGAGAATGGATAAACGCGTGAATGAATGCATGAATTAATAGAATTTCTATAGTGCTTTGACAAATCCAGTTTGGAGTGCATTGCAGGCATCAAATTCTAAATGTGTTTATATATACATGATCCACTGAAACAGATCAGTAGTCATAGCCTCTTTTTTCCATCCATCCATCCATCCATCCATCCATCCATCCATCCATCCATCCATCCATCCATCCATCCATCCATCCATCCATCCATCCATCCATCCATCCATCCATCCATCCATCCATCCATCCATCCATCCATCCATCCATCCATCCATCCATCCATCCATCCATCCATCCATCCATCCATCCATCCATCCATCCATCCATCCATCCATCCATCCATCCATCCATCCATCCATCCATCCATCCATCCATCCATCCATCCATCCATCCATCCATCCATCCATCCATCCATCCATCCATCCATCCATCCATCCATCCATCCATCCATCCATCCATCCATCCATCCATCCATCCATCCATCCATCCATCCATCCCATCCATCCCATCCATCCATCCATCCATCCATCCATCCATCCATAACATTTAAACCACCTCCTTGTTTTTACACACACTGTCCATTTTATCAGCTCCACTTACCATATAAAAGCACTTTGTGATTAGTGATGAGTGGATAAGACACAGCAGCGCTGATGGAGTTTTTAAATACCGTGTCCACTCACTGTCCACTCTATTAGACACTCCTACCTAGTTGGTCCACCTTGTAGATGTAAAGTCAGAGGCGATCGCTCATCTATTGCTGCTGTTTGAGTTGGTCATCTTCTAGACCTTCATCAGTGGCCACAAGATGCTGCCCACAGGGTGCTGTTGACTGGATATATTTTTGGTTGGTGGACTATTCTCAGTCCAGCAGTGACAGTGATGTTTTTAAAAACTACATCAGCGCTGCTGTGTCTTATCCAATCATACCAGCACAACACACACTAACACACCACCACCATGTCAGTGTCACTGCAGTGCTAAGAATGACCCACCACCCAAATAATACCTGCTCTGTAGTGGTACTGGGAGAGTCCTGACCATTGAGGAACAGCATGAAAGGGGGCTAACAAAGCATGCAGAGAAACAGATGGACTACAGTCAGTAATTGTAGAACTACAAAGTGATCCTATATGGTAAGTGAAGCTGATAAAATGGACAGTGAGTTTAGAAACAAGGAGGTGGTTTTAATGTTTTGGCTGATCGGTGTGTATATCAGATCAGAGAGAGAGAGAGTTAGTATTTATTGTGACCTTCTTTTTTGGGGAGACTGTCCTGAAGTTTTCTAAAATAATATTCTGGTATATTTTGCCTAGCTACTTTCAGCGCTTCCCAGAATTCTTCTTTAAATTTAGGCTGTCTTCTTTTTCTTTCCCTGTCCATGTGATCCCATACTGCCTCTATAATTTTCATGTCTCGACTCTGTGGAGGCCAGTTCATGTCTGCCAGTGTTTTATCAGCTGTTTTTCTCTCTAAATATGATTTCACTGCATTAGCACTGTGCTTAGGGTCATTATCAACTCTTCTTACATATTGTTGACGACTGGACCCAAACTTTTGGGTCCAAAGTGAATGTCACTCTATAATACACTTTCAACTTTAATTTCAACCCTGTAAAAGTGGTTAATTGCTTAAGTGTAATGGGAGGTCACGTCAAATGCTTGCCACTTTAGCCTACAAGAGTTATTTATTTTTATGCTTTATTTTCAGGTAATATAAACGGTCATTATACCAGTGCTAAAACAACAAAACAAATATTATATATGTAACATACATAAATGTGTGCATGCATAATAATAGATTCAGTTCACAATGACAAAGTGAAAGCAGGTTTTTAGACATTTGTGCCAATTTATTAAAAATCTAAATGTAAAATATCATATGTACACAAGTGTAATGCTATAAGACGGACAAGAGGGGTGGACACACACAGGGATGTAATAAACCAAGTATATTTATTGATAGACAAAACATCACACAAAACAAGACAAACAAACACAAGACCTAAGCTAAATGCTAACACTAATAAATGCTAAACACACAAAAGGATAAATGTTAAACTAAATGCTTAATCTAAACATACGTTAAACAAGCTAAACGATAAACATGAACTAAGCTAACCTAAACAAGAACTAGACAGGACTAAACAAGACTAAACAAGACTAAACAGGATTAAGGGCAAAGGCTAACAAACAGACAAAGGCTAACAAACAAAAGATAATGGAAGAGCTAACAGGGCTGAACAAGGCTAAAGAAGCTAGAACTAACAGAAAAAGATGAAAGACAAAGTTCAAAAGACAAAGTTCAAAAGGCAAAGTTCAAAAGGCAAAGTTCAAAGTTCAAAGTTCAAAATCCAAAATCCAAAATCCAAAATCCAAAATCCAAAATCCAAACCAACAGATTCACAGGCAATCCAACGCAAACCAACAAAGTCACAAACAATAGTCTCCAAAGTCTGTTCTCCAGCGCCCCTCTTAAATAGGGCTAATGGAGCTAATTAGCCAAAGGGACCAATGAAAAAGGGGGCGTTGGCTCAGGGCTGGGAGTGAGAGAAGGGCGTGGCACACAAACAGTACACATGTTCTGTGAGCTCAGGAGTCCTAGGAGCACACAGAGGCAGGATATGTGACAACAAGTGTGCACACTTTTTGATATGACACCCAAAAGTGAGTTGAGGTGCATTTTGTTTTCACTGATACTGCCTGAGATGTTTCTACAATTTAATTGGAGTCCATCTGTGGTAAATTCAAATGATTTGACATGATTGGGGATTGCCAACACCTGCCTATGTAAGGTCCCACAGTTGACAGTGCATATCAGAGCAAACTCCAAGCCATCAAGAAAGGTCAAAGGAATTATCTGCACACCTCAGAAACAGGATTGTGTCGAGGCATAAATCTGGAGAATGGTACAGAAAAATTGCTGCAGCTTTACAGGTCCCAAAGAGCACAGTGGCCACCATCATTCATAAATGGAAGAAGTTTGGAACCACCAAAAATGACCTGGCCGCTCGGCCAAACTGAACGATCGGGGAAGATGGGTCTTGGCCAGGGAGGTGAGCAGGAAGCCGGGGGTCACTCTGACAGAGCTCTAGCATATCCTTGTGGAGATGGGAGAACCTATCAGAAGATCAACCATCCAGGCAGCACTTCACAAATCAAGCCTTAATGGTGGAGTGGCCAGACGGAAGCCACTCCTTAGTAAAAGGCACATGACAGCCCGCTTGGAGTTTGCGAAAAGGCACCTAGAGGACTCTCAAACCATGAGAAACAAGATTCTCTGGTCTGATGAAACTAAAATTGAACTTTTTGGCCTGAATACCAAGCGTCACATCTGGAGGAAACCAGGCTACGCTCATCACCTGGCTAATGCCATCCCTACAGTGAAAGCATGGTGGTGGCAGCATGATGTGGGGATGTTTTTCAGCAGCGGGACCGGGGCAACTAGTCCTGATAGAGGGAAAGATGAATGCAGCTAAGTACACCGAGATCCTTGAAGAAAACCTGCTCCAGAGCAAATGGGCAAAAATGTCCAGAAACAAGTGTGCCAAGCTCGTAGCTTCTTTCCCAAGACTCCTTGAAGCTGTAATTGCTGCCAAAGGTGCAACAACTAATTATTAGGCTAAGGGTGTGTACAGATATGTAACCCCTAAATAAACCATTTTTGTCAGTAAAAAAAATTGCATATTTTCTAAACCCTGTTTTCACTTTGTAATTATTGGTGATTGTGTGTAGATGTTTGAGGGGGCGGCACGGTGGCTTAGTGGGTAGCACTGTCGCCTCACAACAAGAAGGTCCTGGGTTCAATCCCCAGGTGGGGCGGTCCGGGTCCTTTCTGTGCGGAGTTTGCATGTTCTCCCCGTGTCCGCGTGGGTTTCCTCCGGGTACTCCGGTTTCCTCCCGCAGTCCAAAAACATGCCACCAGGTTAATTGGAAACACTGAATTGTCCTATAGATACCTAGCCGCTAGATGCACTAGTGCATTGAAGTGCCGGTCCCAAGCCCGGATAAATTAGGGAGGGTTGTGTCAGGAAGGGCATCCGGGGTAAAAATTGTGCCAAATCAATGAGCGATCATGAGGATGACTCGCTGTGGCGACCCCTGAAAAAGGGAAAAAGCCGAAAGAAGAAGAAGAAGAAGTGTGTAGATGTTTGAGGCAAAAAAAAAAACTTTCCGGCTTGAGTGTAAGTATCCTAATGCCTAGTTCACACTACACGATTTTTGCCCTGATTTTCGCTCAGCAACTGGTCGGCGCTAGATTTGCCGGCTCGGGAGCAACTCAGCGTTCGCCAGGCGATCAAAACTCGGCTCTCAATCGCTTTGTGTGAACTACCCAACAACTCGATCCGACCGGCTCGCCGAGCACTCGGCGACCGGATCGAGATTTCTAGCATGTCAGATATCTGATCTGAGTTGCACGTCTCGCAATGAGTGCTATGTCGAACAGCCAATGAGAACGCAAGATACAGTGTGAGGGGAAACGCAGGGGAGGAGTGTAAACAGGTGGGACAGGGGGATAATATAGTTTATATCAGAATTCACCGGCACACACACATTTTACAGTATTTCTGACTTGATCGTTCTCTACAAAACACCAACGGTGCATTGCCAAAATATTAATTAACTTAACCTATTAAAAAATCAACTTACTATAGAACAATCCATACTGTTCGTGTTGCCAAATCCACTCAGATTCATTTATTTTTCCTCCTTGATTTTACGCTGCACATCAGTGCACAAACAACTTTGATCACTCTTTATTGTTGACGTGCATTTTAGGACGTGGTATCATTAAACCCCTCGTCACTTCTCGCGTTTGTTTTCGTGACAAAACGTAGTTTGGGACACCAGAGAAGCTCGCCTGTGATTCCAGTTGGTGATAGATCGTGTAGTGTGAAACCCCCTATCGCCGATCAGTCGTGTAGTGTGAAATACACACCGACTGAAAGACTCCCGAGTGCAAAAGATTCAGTCGTGTAGTGTGAACTGTACAGCAACCTGACAAATCAGAAAGTCGTGTAGTGTGAACTTGGCATAATGAAATCTTTGAAAAAAGACCATGCATAACACAGTAACAGTAGTTGTCTATGAACCAAGGTTCCTCTGTGGCACCAACACGTTTTAAAGACAAACATATACTATATGCCTAAAGTATGTTTAGAAGGCCCTTTCTTGTTTTAGCATTATTAAAAGCTAGGCCCATTAAGACACGGACTGTTAAAATTGCTGTGTAGGAACTCCATAGGCCTGTACTGAGCCCTGACCTCAATCCTAGTGAACACTGACTATTGGATCACTGACCATTGGAACACTGATTGTAAGCCAAGCATTTTGGTCCGACATTCTTGTGAGTGGTAGACCTCACAAATGCTTTTTTGACTGAATGACACACCCCAACATCTTGTGAAAAGCCTTCTCAGATTAGTAGAGGCAGCCACATATTAAATAGGTGCCAGCTTCATATTAATGTCAATGGTTCTGGAATGGGATGTCCAACAAGGTAATGGTAGAGTGTCCACATTTTGGTCATTTAGTTTATTTTACACATGTAATCAAATACCATGAAACAGAAAAAAAACAGTTTTATGTGTATTTTTTTTAAAATTCTACTTCCAAAAATAGCACAGCAGCTCTCTTAACTAGTGCATTTTTGTTCATTGTGTCCTTTTTGTCCCTTTTTTATACTATAGTGTTGTTCAGAGTGTCCAGAGCCCAGGGTGGCCCAAAGCTTATGCACCTTCTGCAACAAGTGGTTGTGTTTCCAGTGCACAGACCTGCACCAGCATGATAGACCTTCGGTTCAACAATCAGAGCCCCGGTATCACCATAGAGCCAGCAGTCCTCCGGTGCCATCTGAACCAGGCAAGATACTCACTTATTCATTTCTTCCCACTATGCCTTATGGCTTTTTCTGGCTTTTGCCTTTTCTGAGCTTAATACCTTTTTATCTGTCCAGTACCATATGTCTTTTCCATTCTTTGCCCTTTTTATTTTCTCCACACTGTAAACACAATGAATAATGCATTTTAGTAAAAAGGAAAAATAAATTGATGCATTGTAGAATACAGTAGTAGTTTATTTTTTATGTGACCCAGTTTCCAAAACTGATACTTGCATAGCAAAGGAACTACATTGTGACTTAAGCTTGCATACTTCTGGAAGCAACAGCAGTGAGAATGGGCTTTTGTGTTTATCCTGCTATATTATAGTGATGACAGCTCTAGCTAAATAGAGAGAGAGAGAAGAGAGAACAAAAAGTGAGAAAGCTAGCATGTTGCGTATGTGTGTGTGTAAGTGTTTCTAAATGTGTGTGTGTGCATATGTGTGTGTGATTTTATAGCAGCAGACGCAGGTGAGAAAGTACAACATAGTGTGCAGGATGTGGTCTCAGTACCAGAGTGCACTAATGCTGTGGCTTCTCGTCACTGCTAGAGCACTTGGTCTTTCTCTCTCTCTCTCTCTCTCTGTCACTTCACTTTGTGTGAATCTGCCTTATTGTACTCCAGACTGCAGTGCTGTGTGGTGAAAGCTAGCCCTTCTAGCCACTGTGACTGACACACAGTAAACCCGAAGCTGACAGCTCTTTTCAGCTTGAGCTCTTTATTTATAATAGAGTTGCTTGCTTTCTGTGGTTGCTGTCTCCAAGACCAGAGTAACATCAGAACAAGGATAGTAAAATATTTAATTATTAAAAATACAAGTGCTGCAGAGTATGAGAATGAGCTTTCTACCCTTTAACATCAGGACATTGTGTAGTCTTACACCATTTGTTCTGGATTCAAATCATGTAATGATGAATGGATATTCTTCTTTTGAAGTTTCTGGTAGAGAGCAGAATTCTAGTTTCAGTAAATTATGGCAAGTTATTTAGGCCCTGACGCAGCAATGCATCCTCCCATTATCACACTACAACCACACCACTAACACCATGTTTGACTGTTGATACAGTATATTCTTGATATATTCTTGATATATTCTTATTCTTATTGTTGAATTCTGTGTTAGCTACACATCAGTTAGGACCCATGCTTCATCTCAAATGCTTTGGGGTCATTAATTGTGTCATTAATATACACAGATCAGGCATAACATTATGACAACCTTCCTGATATTGTGTTGGTCTTCCTTTTGCTGCCAAAACAGCCCTGACCCGTCGAGACATGGACTCCACTAGACCCCTGAAGGTATGCTGTGGTATCTGGCACCAAGATGTTAGCAGCACATCCTTTAACTCCCGTAAGTTGCGAGGTGGGGCATCCATGGATCGGACTTGTTTGTCCAGCACATCCCACAGATACTCAACTGAATTTGAGATCTGGGGAATTTGAAGGCCAAGTCAACAACTCAAACTTGTTGTTGTGCTCCACAAACCATTCCCAAACCATTTTTGCTTTGTGGCAGGGTGCATTATCCTGCTGAAAGAGGCCACAGCCATCAGGGAATACCGTTTCCATGAAATGGTCTGCAACAATGCTTAGGTTGGTGGTACGTGCCAAAGTAACATCCACATGGATGGCAGGACCCAAGGTTTCCCAGCAGAACATGGCCCAAAGCATCACACTGCCTCTGCCAGCTTGCCTTCTTTCCATAGTGCTTCCTGGTGCCATGTGTTTTCCAGGTAAGCAACGCACACCCTGGGCACCCTGACTGGTCTGTGGCTATGCAGCCCCATATGCAACAAACTGCAATGCACTGTGTATTTTGACACTTTTCTATCAGAACTAGCATTAACTTCTTCTGCAATTTGAGCTACAGTAGCTCATCTGTTGGATCGGACCACACGGGCCAGCCTTTGCTTCCCACGTGCATCAATGAGCCTTGGCCACCCATGACCCTGTCGCCGGTTTACCACTGTTCCTTCCTTGGACCACTTTTGATAGATACTGACCACTGCAGACCGGGAACACCCCACAAGAGCTGCAGTTTTGGAGATGCTCTGACCCAGTCGTCTAGCCATCACAATTTGGCCCTTGTCAAACTCGTTTACATCCTTATGCTTGCCCATTTTTCCTGCTGCTAACACATCAACTTTAAGGATAAAATGTTCACTTGCTGCCTAATATATCCCACCCACTAACCGGTGCTGTAATGAGGATATAATCAGTGTTATTCAATTCACCTGTCAGTGGTCATAATGTTATGCCTGGTCTGTGTACAGAATGGCCCATTTTAGACATTGTTTGGCCCCACCTCCATCAGCGCAGGGATGCTGCAATGGGGGACACGCTTTCTACTTTGCAGGGAACCTGAAGGCCAGATGGTGGTGGTATAATGCAGCATTTTACATAAATTAGTCAAAACATAATAATAATTTTTTTAATGCAGCAGACCTGGGTTATATGGGTCATTTTGACTTTAATAAAGGCCAAATTATTTTGGTCAAACAACTGGTATGAAGTATATCTTTAAAACAGCAAGTGATGCTCACAGACAGCTGGTGTATACCTACTTAAATTGATCAGAGAAGAAAAAAGTTGCAAACCACTGACAGGCTGTTGGATTAGATTAATTAATGTTACAGTACATAAAGCAATGGTATCTGGTATGGACCAACACAAGGGTTACTGTGGCTCAATTTAAAGATGATTTTAATACTGGTAATCAGGTAAATGTGTCACAATACACAGTGTATCTAACCTGTGTTCTTTGTTTGGACTGCCCATGCCAACTTCTGTTCACTGCCAAAAGCACCTACAGTGGACATGCAGGCATCAAAGGAATTAAAAACAGATGAAACTCTTACCGGCTGAAAAGATTGTACCAGGGTGTACTTAAGGACAGTCCATCTCATCAAGTTCAGAGGTTGAAGGACCTGCTGTTTATGCGCTCTACCACAGGACTCCTTAAGTCCATGTCTTTGCAGATCAGAGCTGTTTTGACAGCATATTAGGCAAGTAGTCCTAATGTTTTGGTGTCATTTGTGTATGTTTTAGGCTAAAGTTAAATTCAGTTAAAACTCAGGTGGCGCATCGGTAAAATACACTCGCACACCAGAGCTGGGATTTCGAATACATCGTATCAAATCTCAGCTATGCCATCCGGCTGGGCTGGGCGGCTATGTGAACAACGTTTGACTGTTGTTCATCCAGGAAGGGAGCCAGATAGGGACCTCATAACTGATAAAATTACGACCTCTGCTGGCTGTTTGATGGCGTCTGCACAGAGTAGAGGAATAATGCGATCAGGGTGTGGCTCTCCGTGCACAAGGCTGATCCGCATTTGGACTCGCCTCGTGCAGGTGAAACGATGCAGTCGGCTACTGCGCACGTGTCGGAGGGGGCGTGTGTCAGTTTGCTCTCTTCAATCGGGACGGGGGTCAGCACCAGTAGAGAGGAAGCGTAACGCAATTGGGTAGAAATTGGACACACTACAAATCGGGAGAAAAAGGGAGAAAATGCATTAAAAAAATATCTACATTATCCAAAGTCAAATATCTTTCACTAATTTATTGTTTGTAAGCTATTTAATATGCAAAAAAGCTTTAGCATATTAATGAAAAACAGACAAAATAACAAAGCTGTTTTATTTAATAAGCATTTTTACATTGAGACTCAGAATACCTCTTGGCTTGCCTTCAGAAATAAACCTTGGCTGCACTGCTTGCACACATGAAAGTAATTTCCTCCTCTGTGCTGCTTGCTGCTTTATTTATCCTGCAATAACATGACTTTGTATGGTTTTTCAGGTGAAACCGCAGCTCATATTTGGCAATATTCTTAAGTCATGAATAATGTGAACAAAAGCGTACCACTTTATTTTATTCATTTAAAATAATTATGTGCATAAAATCCTAGACTAACAATTGAATAATGCTGTAATGCTTACAGCAAAAAAGAAACATGGTAGAGAAGTCAAGATAATTTTTGTAATGATCATAAATCATACCAAACTATGGATGACATTCAACAAGCTTGTCCAAGGTAAACATCAAAGTGCTCATCAAAGTGCTGTGAAAAATCTATCATCTGAGACTTTTTAAAAATATTTAGCTTTTTGGTCCATTGAGTGCAATATTAATTTAACACTGATCAGCCATAACATTAAAACCACCTCCTGGTTTCTACACTCACTGTCCATTTTATCAGCTCCACTTGCCATATAGAAGCACTTTGTAGTTCTACAATTACTGACTGTAGTCCATCTGTTTCTCTACATACATTTTTAGCCTGCTTTCACCCTGTTCTTCAGTGGTCAGGACCCCCACAGGACCACCACAGAGCATGTATTATTTGGGTGGTGGATCATTCTCAGCACTGCAGTGACAATTACATGGTGGTGGTGTGTTAGTGTGTGTTTTGCTGGTATGAGTGGATCAGACACAGCAGTGCTGCTGGAGTTTTTAAATACCGTGTCCACTCACTGTCCACTCTATTAGACACTCCTACCTAGTTGGTCCACCTTGTAGATGTAAAGTCAGAGACGATCGCTCATCTATTGCTGCTGTTTGAGTTGGTCATCTTGTAGACCTTCATCAGTGGTCACAGGATGCTGCCCACGGGGCGCTGTTGGCTGGATATATTTGGTTGGTGGACTATTCTCAGTCCAGCAGTCACAGTGAGGTGTTTGAAAACTCCAAGAGCACTGCTGTGTCTTATCCACTCATACCAGCACAACACACACTAACATACCACCACCATGTCATTGTCACTGCAGTGCTGAGAATGATCCACCATCCAAATAATACCTGCTCTGTGGTGGTTTTGTGGGGGTCCTGACCATTGAAGAACAGCATGAAAGGGGGCTAACAAAACAGATGGACTACAGTCAGTAATTGTAGAACTACAAAGTGCTTCTATATGGTAAGTGGAGCTGATAAAATGGACAGTGAGTGTAGAAACAAGGAGGTGGTCATAATGTTATGCCTGATCGGTGTATAGTCAATTTGTAAATTTTTTTGGCTTAAATGCTGGTAGTAAATTTGCTTTATGGCAGCACACACCTGCTGACTATATTCAACAGCAGCAATTTTACTGACTGGAGGAGCACTTAACCACCAGATTGTTATTAGTAAAAAAAGTGAGAATCTCTAGCTTGACTTTTGCTCATAGAGGAACTCTAGAAAATGTATGACCCTTACTCCACTTCACACCTAGACGGCAATGAGCATGCAGAACTGATGTTCCAATAAACCATGCAACATATTAGTTTACCATTCTGTGTCATTGCCGTAGGAGACTGAAAATTGGTTCCAGTTATGAGTATATACGTATTTAAAACAGGACTGGACATACGGCAGTTGTAGCCTAGTGGTTAAGGTACTGGACTAGTAATTAAAAGGTCACTGGTTTAAACCACTGCCAGGTTGCCACTGTTGGGCCCTTGAGCAAGGCCCTTAACCCTCAATTGCTAACACAATATACTGTCACAGTACTGTAAGTCACTTTGGATACAAGCGTCTGCTAAATGCCAAAAATGTGAATGTAAATGGACAGTTAATAGAAAATCATGAACCATATGGTCAGGTTGCCCACAGTGCTGTTCCTTCTAGAAAGTGCCTGATTGTAATTGATTTTATTTTTCTGCATGATAACAATCCCAATCACACTGCTAATGCAGTAAAATCATATGTGGAGAGAAAAACAGCAGTTAAAATTGTGCCTAACTGTCCCTAAAACATTACAGTACAATACTGTATAAGTCAGCATTTAGTCTGACCTCCCTTTGGCTCTAAGCACATCTTGAACTCTTAGGCCACCATTAGATTAGTTGTTTTAGCAATGGTATAATGACCACATAAAATTATATCTTAATCTATTTATTATAATACAACCAGACAATTCAGAAAATCTGTATACATTATAAAAAAAAGGATTCTATAGGCTAAAGTGCTAAGTATTTAATGTGAATTTTCCCTTACACTTGAGAAATAGCAGGACCCTGGCTCTCCTAAAACTAAATGGAATGGAACCCCACTTAATGTCATTGCATTAACCGTGTAATTCTAAACAGCCTAAATTAACAAAAAGCGAGCTTCACATAATATTATTATCTATTTGTGTAATTGTACATAGTGTACGTTTTATTACACCCCACAAGAGCTGCAGTTTTGGAGATGCTCTGACCCAATCGTCTAGCCATCACAATTTGGCCCTTGTCAAACTCGCTCAAATCCTTATGCTTGCCCACCCACTAACAGTTGCCATGTTGAAGAGATAATCAGTGTTATTCACTTCACCTCATAATGTTATGCCTAGTCGGTGTATATTAATTAAATGTCTATTGCATGCATTTAAGGAGCATTTGCTTTATTGTGGTGAAATATTTAATGAAATGCTGATAAATCTCCTGGCTCAGATACATTTCCTGCTGAATTTTATAAACCTTTAGGTCAATTCTTTATTACAGTATTTCAGAAAGGCATCAGAAATAGATCACATACGAAGACTGATATTATTTTAGTTTTACCAAAACTCTTTCTTCCTCTTCAGCTAGTGACCCATTTTTTGCTAAGAACTTATTTATTTATTAGGATTTAAAAGTCACGTTTACACATTTTGGTTACATTCAGAAGATACACAAGATTCATCATTTCACAAGTTTAACGTCAAACACAGTCGACAATTTTGTATCTCTAATTCACCTCACTTGCATGCCTTTGGACTGTGGGAGGAAACCGAAGCTCCCGGGGGAAATCCACACAGACACCAGGAGAACATGCAAACTCTACACAGAAAGGACCCAGACCGTGCCACCTGGGGATCAAACCCAGGACCTTCTTTCTGTGAGGCGACAGTGCTACCCACTGAGCCACCATGCCGCCCTTGCTAAGAACTAACATAACAATTACAAGGAAGATACTGGCAGCAAGGATTAATGCAGTATTTTTATATAACAGTTTATAAAGATTATACTTAATCAGTCACCCAGATGTACCTTAAATACATGTAGAATCTTTGTTTTGTTTGACAAAGAGGTTTTCAGTGATAGGAAGTCATCATGATGAGTCAAGACTGGCGTCTCACAAAAGAACTACTCCTCTCTGATTTTATATTATTAAACAACACATTCTATTTCACAAAGACAACCTGAGTGAAAAACATTATAATTTGATTTAAGCAACAAAATTATCCAACCCCCATATTACCCTTGTAAAAAAGGTAATTGCTTCCTGCTTGCATCACCTTTAACTAAGCACTTACTATAAAATTTCACATTCCAGTGGTGGAGTTTGAGCCCACTATTCTTTGCAGAACTACTTTAAATCTGAGATTTTTCAAGATTTTTAGGAATTAACAATTAATTTAATGTGGTCTCACCACATATTTGTTGTGTTTATGTCAGAACATTGATTGCCCCACTCCAAAACTTTGATTCTGTTTGTATCTACCCAGTTAGATGTAAGCTTGCGTTTGTATTTTTGATCTTGTGTTGCATCACTCTTAGCATTAGCTCCTGAAGGATAATGTATATTTTCTTCTGATAAAGAGTAAAATTCACTGTTCCATTATAAATTCTGCAATCACAATTATCAACAGGACTATTATATTAATATTTGATATTAATTTCTTATTAATGTCAGATTAATAATACAAAATCATTAAAACATAGTTGAGGCTACGAACATTTTCATTTAATTAGCTGTTTTTATACAACCCCAAATCAGAAAAAGTTGGATCAGCATGGAAAATGCAAATAATAAATAACACAGAGTTTCTTACATTTACTTTGACTTTTATTTCATTGCAGACAGGATGAACCTGAAATATTTCATGTTTTGTCTGCTCAACTCTGCAACACATTCCAAAACAAGTTAGGACAGTAAAGCATTTACCACTTTGTAATGTTGCTATTCCTTTTCACCACACTTAAAAGCCGTTTTGGCACCGATGATACCAAGTGATTTAGTGTTATAGCTTTTATTTTGTCCCATTCTTCCTGCAAACACATCTTAAGATGTGCAACAGTACGGGGTCGTCTTTGTTGCAAAATTCTCCACACATTCTCTATTGGGGACAGGTCAGGACTGCAGACAGGCCAGTCCAGTACCCGTACCCTCTTCTTCCGCAGCCGTGCCTTTGTAATGTGTGCAGCATGTGGTTTTGCATTGTCTTGTTGAAAAATGCATGGATGTCGCTGGAAAAGATGACGTCTTGAACGCAGCATATGTTGCTCTAAGATCTCAATGTACTTTTCTGCATTAATGCTGCCATCACAGAAGAGTAAATTACCTTTGCCAAGGGCACTGACACAGCCCCAAACCATGACAGACCCTGGCTTTTGGACTAGTTGCTGATAACAGTCTGGATGGTTCTTTTCGTCTTTGGTCCGGAGCACATGGCGTCCATTTTTTCGAAAAAACCTGGAATGCTGATTCATCTGACCACAATACACGTTTTCACTGTGTGATGGTCCATCCTAGATGCCTCCGAGCCCAGAAAAGTCAATGCCGCTTCTGGACATGGTTAACATGAGGCTTTTTTTTTGCACAGTAAAGTTTTAAGTGGCATTTGTTCATGTAACTCTGTATTGTAGTGCTTGACAGTGCTTGTAGAAGGTTTGCCAAAGTAATCCCTTGCCCATGTGGTTATATCAGCTATTGTTGAGTGGTGGTTCTTGATGCAGTGCCATCTGAAGGGTCAAAGATAACGGTCGTTCAGCGTAAGATTGCGCCCTTTGCCTTTACTCACTGAAATTTCTCCCGATTTCTTGAATTGTTTAATGATATTATGCACTGTAGATGGATAAATATGCAAATCCATTCTTATCTTTCTTTGAGGTACATTGTTTTTGAAACATTTCAATAATTTTCTCACACATTTGTTGACAAACTGGAGATCCTCTGATCATCTTTGCTCATCAAAGACTCAGCCTTTACTGGATGCTGCTTTTGTACCAAACCGTGATTACAATCACCTGTTGACATCACCTGTTTGGAATCACATCATTATTTTCACCTCATTACTAGCCCGAAACTGCCCTTGTTCCAACTTTATATTGGAATGTGTTGCAGGCCTGAAATGCAGGAATGGAGGTATATTAACAAATGAAATGAAGTTAAGCAGACAAAACATGAAATATCTTGGGTTTAAACTGTCTGCAATCAAATAAAAGTCAAAGTAAATGTAAGGAACACTGCATTTTTATTTTATTTGCATTTTTTTCTGATTTGGGGTTTCACTGTTGCCTTTTTTTATTTTTTTTTATGTACTCGCTGTATCTGTGAAGGTTTTGTTCAGTTTCTCTGATATCGTTCCCTAAAAGAGTGGCTTGGTTGCTCTAAATGGCCCCTAGGTGTAAATGACAATGAACGTGTGAGTGTGTTCCAGCCTTGTGACTGGTGTTTTTGGGTGGCACCCAGAATCATATATTGCTGCTAAAAAAGTATTAATAGACTCCCATTACTACCTATTGTTAGACACATTAGCATTGCAGTCCCGGTGTGACTTGTAAAACAAATGTTGGACACAAGTCATGTTCTGGATGATCAAACATTTGGAAAAGTTGTAAATGATGTAAATTTGCCAAGCCTTTATTAAATTAAAATTCAAAATAATGAATGTATGTGTGTAGACAGTCCTTGCTAACACACTACTAAATTCTGCTCCTTGAAATGTGAATCACCTAATTAGCCTGATATATCTTTTGGTATGTGTTTTGGTATGCCACAGGTTCCGCTTGTTGTGGGCATGCTGTTGTCATGTGTCCACTTCATAAACAGGAGCCTCTGGAGCTCTTCTGTGAGACATGTGACCTCCTGGCCTGTAGCATCTGCCACCTGTCTGCACACAAGGACCATCGGTAAGTGTGGAGGACACTTTAACTCAATTGCATGCCCTTAAAGCTACAAAAACTCATATGCCAGTTGGGCACTGTTTCTTTCTCAGTGGCCTTGACCTCTACATATTATTTTAAAAATCAGACAATTATTCATATACAGCAGGGGTGACCACACTTTCGTGGCTTGAGATTTACTATTTCAGTCTACAGGTCATTGCGATCTACTTTTTAAGGTTGGCCTCATCATTTTTCAAAAAAGCTTTCACACTAACCTTATTCTGATGATTTGCACTGAATGGTGTCAGCCAGGTTTATGTAGTCTGGACAAAACTGCTGATGCCAATTCTCAAACAGGCTTCCAAGTGTTCATTAGTAAGGGTGGACTGATATTTAGATTTAATTATTTTAATGTGGGAAAAGGCTGATTCACACAAGTATGTTGATCCAAAAATGCTGTTAAGTATGTGGCACATTTTCTTGTTTGGATATTCTTCCTCAGCCAGCAAGTTCCAAAATTGTTTAGCAGAGGCCCTTGACTTCATATGAATGTCAGATTGTAGGGTTAATTTCATTAAGTAACATGAGATCTGAATATTCTCTGTCAGCGTCTTCCTCGTATGAACGAAACAGCCGTCTCACAGTGTTCTTGCCCGAATCGAACCGATTTTGGTTTCTTTGTGCTTGGTTGTGCACTCATCCTCACAAACAGTGTAGGTTACAAAAGGAAAAAAGGAAAAATGGCGCAAACTGGCTACTGATGCATGAAAACTTTCTGGATTAGCAGTGCTTTAGGTGGGCTGAGGCATAGCTATGGTAACAAACAGCAAATTAAAGAAACAGTAACCACATTTCATGTCAATCACGTTGACCTGTTTAAATGAGCCGCATTCTACCAGTCGATCGCACAGTGAATGCTGGTAGATCACGGCTCATTTAAACAGGTCAACGTGATTGACATGAAATGTGATCAACGTATTGGGCACCACTGATATACACTAATAAGCACAGAAAGTGGGGGTTGCCATGACTGCAGGCCATCCTTACATTTTCATGAGTAGAGAGAGACAAAATGGGATAGGATATAACTAATGTAATATATAACAAATTAAATTGATATGCAGCATAACAATCATACAACTAATTTTATCAGGACAGAGCTGTTGTTCTAATGACGCTAGTGATGACGCTACTACAAACCCTATTTCCATAAAAGCTGGGACACTTTCTAAAAATTTAATTAAACTAAAATCTGTCATTTGTTAATTCTTTTGGACCTTTATTTAACAGTCAAAAGGACAAAATGATGGTGTGTGTGTGGATTTTATGTCGAGATAATTGTTTGCACCCTGTAAAACATTCACCTTATTTAAATTATTTGGATGTTGACAGTTTGTTCACTTGCTTTCTATGTCTTAAGTGCTTCAATAAAAGCTCAGCAGGGTTAGGTCAGGTGACTGGGGAGAAAAGTCAAGTAGTTTGGTCTTTGTTATTGTTGCACGGGTTTGAGGTTTGGTTTGAGATTTGTTATGAAAAACATTGTCTAAATTCTAAAAAATGTTAAACAGAAGTTTGCTAAATCATGTGGTCTCAGACTGTATTTTGGCATTACTAGATTTGCTTTAAAGCTGAAGGCATTCATGTGTATGCAGAGCAGCTATACACCGACTAGGCATAACATTATAACCACTGACAGGTGAAGTGAATAACACTGATTATCTCTTCATCACGGCACCTGTTAGTGGGTGGGATATATTAGGCAGCAAGTGAACATTTTATCCTGAAAGTTGGAAGCAGGAAAAATGGGCAAGCGTAAGGATTTGAGCGAGTTTGACAAGGGCCAAATTGTGATGACTGGACGACTGGGTCAGCATCTCCAAAACTGCTGCTCTTGTGGGGTGTTCCCGGTCTGCAGTGGTCAGTATCTATCAAAAGTGGTTGAAGGAAGGAACAGTGGTAAACCGGCGACAGGGTCATAGGCGGCCAAGGCTCATTGATGCACGTGGGGAGCGAAGGCTGGCTCGTGTGGCTACTGTAGCTCAAATTGCTGAAGAAGTTAATGCTGGTTCTGATAGAAAGGTGTTAGAATAAGTTAGTAAATTGCGTATGGGGCTGCATAGCCACAGACCAGTCAGGGTGCCCATGCTGACCCCTGCCCACCGCCGAAAGCGGCAACAATGGGCACATGATCATCGAAACTGGACCATGGAGCAATGGAAGAAAGTGGCCTGATAAATCATGTTTTCTTTAACATCACGTGAATGGCCGGGTGCGTGTGCGTCGCTTACCTGGGGAACACATGGCACCAGGATGCACTATGGGAAGAAGGCAAGCCGGTGGAGGCAGTGTGATGCTTTGCGTAATGTTCTGCTGGGAAACCTTGGGTCCTGCCATCCATGTGAATGTTACGTTGACAAGTACCACCTACCATGTACACCCTTTCATGGAAACGGTATTCCCTGATAGCTGTGGCCTCTTTCAGCAGGATAATGCACCTTGTCACAAAGCAAAAATGGTTCAGGAATGGTTTGAGGAACACAACAACGTGTTTGAGGTGTTGACTTGGCCTCCAAACTCCCCAGATCTCAATCTAATCGAGCGTTTGTGGGATGTCCTGGACCAACAAGTGCGATCCATGGAGGCCCCACCTCGCAACTTACAGGAGTTAAAGGATCGTCTGCTAACATCTTGGTGCCAGATACCACAGCACACCTTCAGGGGTCTAGTGGAGTCCATGTCTCGACGGGGCTGTTTTGGCAGCAAACGGGAGACCAACATAATAGTAGGACAGTGGTCATAATGTTATGCCTCATCGGTGTACATATGCATTTCTTTTTCCAAAGGTTGGTTCATGTCAGTAAGGCTTTGCTGGATCAGCAATGGCTGCTGGAGAACCTGATGGCTCGGGTGGAGGAAAAAAGAACAGCTGTGGAGAACACAGCCAAGCAGATCCAGGGCAGGTAACTTACCACCCAAAATTCTGTTATCAGAATTAACTATTTTACAGCCCAACTATTCAATATCAATTTGTGTACCAGTTACTGTATGAACTCCAGCCTCTGCATGACTGCAGCAACAGAGCCGGCTATAAATAAACCAAACTTTTATAACAAGGTCTTATAATAGCACACACGACCTAGTAACATATTAGTCTTCTTCTAATTGTGACTTACACTTTATGAAAGTATGTGGACATTGCAACTGCATATCAATGTCAATGGTTTTGGAACAGGATGTCCAACATGATTATGGCTAAAGTGATCTGTTTAATTATTTTAAATTGCTTTGATACTGAAGCATACATGTTTTATATGCTTAAAAAAAGGAAAGTGTCTGCTGGAAAGGTTTCTGCTGAAACTGATATTATTCTACCTTTACAATTTCTCACGTCTGTTCATTCCTTTCCTCCATTTTCCCAGATTTCACAGCGTAAAGATCACCCAGAGAAAGGCTGAAAACCAGATTAAAATGGCCAAGATGATTATGATGAACGAGCTGAACAAACGGGCCAACCTATTAATAGAGCAACTGGAGGTAATTACTTTCTCGCCTGTTCTTTCTCTGCACCATTTTAAAATGATTTATCGTAGAGCATTCAGCTGATCACTGACATGGATGGAGTATGCAGAACATGATCTCTTCAGATTGGATAATATGGAAACATGCAGATGTAATTGTTTAATCATGCATGAACCCAGATGTGAATCTTTGGCCAGATTATGTGTTTTAGAATTTTGAGAAATACAGAGAGATACACGTTTCCCTGTTCCGCAGAGCATCTCCAGTGGTTTCAAACGGCATCTGGAGGACCAGTTGCAGGGAGCGATAGAGCTTTGTAGCCAGCTGGAACATGTGCAGAACTTCATCACCTGGGCTGCCGCTCATCACAGGAGGAACCCACTGCTCTTCAGCAAAGAGCTGGTATGCTTTTAAAGTTTTGGTTTGGGGTTAAAATGCATGAGTTGATAATGAGGTGATTTATTCTAAAAACAAAGCAAAAACAAAATAAAACAATACAAACAGTGCTCTACTGAATATATAGAAATTAATATTTTATTTTGTACCAGGTGGCAGTGCTCTAGTGGTGGAGAAGTCTACCTGATGAGCAAACACCATAATCTTTAAATTTAAGGTCACCTTACTGCCTGTGTGTTTTATAGTTTATTCTCTGCACAGATTCAGATGTTAATGTAGGTATCTTTTTTGTTATCAGTGGAAAAGTACACTGATCAGCCATAACATTAAAACCACCTCCTTGTTTCTACACTCACTGTCCATTTTATCAGCTCCACTTACCATATAGATACACTTTGTAGCTCTACAATTACTGACTGTAGTCCATCTGTTTCTCTGCATGGTTTGTTAGCCCCCTTTCTGTTCTTCAATGGTCAGGACTCTCCAAGAGGACCACTACAGAGTAGAGATTATTTGGGTGGTGGGTCATTCTCAGCACTGCAGTGACAATGACATGGTGGTGGTGTGTTAGTGTGTCTTGTGCTGCAATGAGTGGATCAGACACAGCAGTGCTGCTGGAGTTTTTAAATACTGTGTCCACTCACTGTCCACTCTATTAGACACTACTACCTAGTTGGTCCACCTTGTAGATGTAAAGTCAGAGACGATCGCTCATCTATTGCTGCTGTTTGAGTTGGTCATCTTCTAGACCTTCATCAGTGGTCACAGGACACTGCCCACAGGGTGCTGTTGGTTGGATGTTTTTGGTTGGTGGACTATTCTCAGTCCGGCAGTGACAAAGAGGTGTTTAAAAACTCCATCAATGCTGCTGTGTCTGATCCACTCATACCAGCACAACACACACTAACACACCACCATCATGTCAGTGTCACTGCAGTGCTGAAAATGATCCACCACACTCAAACTCAAACGAAGCTTTATTGGCATGACAAATAAGGACATTCGTATTGCCAAAGCAAGTTACAGGGAAATATAAAAATAAAAATAAGAAAGAACAAAAATATACAGAACAGTTACATGTGCAAAAATATTATAAAATAGAATAAAATATTAATAAAAACAGTGCAAAATAATAACAATAAAAATTATAATATTTACATTAATGAGGTAGAAAAACGATCAGTTTGTGTGTGTTTGTGTTGGTGACAGGTGTGTGTATAGAGTGCTGCTAGTGTGCAGCTCTCTCTGTGCTCCCCCAGTAGGTGGGGCAGTTTGTTGGGGTCTGGGAGGGAGGTGAAGTTGGGGATGATGTTATTAAATGTAGTGAAGAATTGGGAGCGGATGTGGTGGTACTTGGTACACCGGGTGAGGAAGTGCAGCTCCGTCTCTACTGTACTGAGAGTGCAGTGCTGACACAACCTCTCCTCCCGGGGCAGCCAGGACCGGGTGTGTTGCCCCGTCTCCACGGCCAGGTCGTGTTCGCTCAGTCTGTACCTCGTAATAATACAAATGATACATGCTCTGTAGTGGTCCTGTGGGGGTCCTGACCATTGAAGAACAGCATGAAAGGGGGCTAACAAAGCATGCAGAGAAACAGATGGACTACAGTCAGTAATTGTAGAACTACAAAGTGCTTCTATATGGTAAGTGGAGCTGATAAAATAAACAGTGAGTGTAGAAACAAGGAGGTGTGTTTAATGTTATGGCTGATTGGTGTATATTTGTATTAGTCCATGCAAACTCCTTACACTTGTAATCTACAGTATATGCCCTTGTCCCCTATATATGTTTAAAAATTCATTTAATTGTGTAACATGCATGATAACTGAAGCTACATACTTGTACTATTTGCACCTGAAACCTTTTACAATGTTTCTTGCAAGTTTGTAAAATTCAATAAAAACAAGCATCTAGAATTTATTTTTTTAACCTTTATTTAACTGACAAAAATACACAGAAAATTTTATTTTTTTGTTTTTAATGACAAATTTCAGATTTAATGACTGCAAAACACTTAAAACAGGTGGGACAGAGGCATGTCTACCCCACTGAACTGAGGATACTAAATGGTGCTGTTTTGTAAGAGGAAATTTGTCTATTTCTGCTCGATACAAGACGTCAGCTACTTATCACTCATTGTCTGATTCTCCTCTTTGTGATGCACTAAACATTTTGAATAGAAGACAGATTTGGACTGCAGTCTGTCTAGTCAAGCGATGCTGTTGTTATGTGACTGTATAACTCCTTTCCTCATAACTTAAAACGAAACCTACATTATTGTTCCTGAAATTCTGGATATATATGGCTCCAAAGAGATATATTAGGCATGCTGGGAAAATTTCACTGATTTCACAGGAAAGTATATATGTTTAATTTGTCAGGAAACAGCTGTTATAATGATGTAGTGTATTAATCTTAGTTTACACAACACTGTCAAAGATAGATCATTAGTCACTTAAATCAAAAGTATATAGATCATTAGTCACTCTAATCAAAAGTATGTGTCATTGATAGTAATCGAGTAGGCCTGTTATTTTTTATGTTTTATTATACAGAGTGCATATTTGCAGTGCATATTTTTATACCCCTAACAAGAAAAGCTTGGACACCCCTGCCTTACATGGACTGAGAAATCTTTGGATTTCCTTAAGACAATGTGAAATTGATTTGCAATCTTTCATTGAGAATTTTTTTGAACTGATAATTCCCTAAGATCTGGCACAAATTGATAAGCCATAACCCACTTTTGCTTGGAAAAACGGAGCCTTTTTACTCAGTTATAATAGTTATAATAATTTGAATAAAAGTTCAAGTGAATTAACAAATCACAGATTCTTGTTTTATTGCCAGAATGTACTAACTTTTCTAGAGGTGCGGTTTGTAAGCTAAATTTACAGTAAATCATATGAGCACTAAAAGACTGATATGTCTACTTGTGACCATGATGTGTAATTGATATATTATGTGTTAGATTGCTCTTCAGATGCAGCAATTACTAGAGCCTCTGATACAGACAGAAACCTTGTCCTCTTTAAAAATAAAGTTTAACTGGGATGCCAGCTTCTGGACCAAGCAGATCTCCACTCTTGGTGAGTACACATACCAACCTGAAAACCATGTTATATGATATTATATATGATATTATAAGATACTATTTTGTCACAGTGTGAAATCTGACAAGCTTACCAAAATGAATTTGCTAATAAGTCAGGAGAATTGTCAACAAGTATTTTCATAATTAATTTTACAGTAGGCAAAAAACTATATAATACTATAAAAAAAACATTTTACCCAGTTAACAATTTAGCTTGATAACTAATGTTAGATATCTGTAGCTAGGTTATTTAGAATTTTAAAAGATCATATAGAATAAACAGTAATTCGATTCTTAGAGATGAGGGAGATGAGGGCTGTTCTCATTATGACAAGCATAGCTATCAGTCATCATTCAAATGATTGCAATTTCTTAATAAAATGCTTTGAAATACAATATAATATTAACTTCCAGAAATATTGTTACAGTAGGAAAAATATACAACACCAAATCAGAAAAAGATGGGACAGTATGGAAAATGCATAAAACAAAACAAAACAGTATTTCTTGAATTCAATTTGACTTTTATTAATTGCAGACATCAAAAAAGTATGAAGATTTTTCATGTTTCATGCAACACAAGTAAGGACAGCACAGCATTTACCACTTTGTAATGTTGCCATTCCTTTTCATAACACTTAAAGGACATCAAGGATACCAGACGATGTTTTGCATTGTCTTGTTGTGCATGGACATCCCTTGTACTTTTCTGCATTTATGAGCTATATGCTTATTCTACATTTGATGGCTAAAACATGAAAAAAGCTGAGACCAGGCATACATACATACATTGTCATGATGTTATTAAGCTTCAGCTGTTGCATAGTGCGCTTCATAATGCTCCACGTGTTTTTTAATAAGAGACTGCAAGTGTGCCAGTCTAGCACTTGCACATACATTGATACTAATCTGTAATTTTGGTAAGGTTAAACATTGAATATCACTTCTTTTTGCTGTTTTAAATGTAATACATGTAGAAACAATAAACAAATCTCTGATTTCAGAGTTTATTTGCATTACTGTTTTGGTGTTGGGTGTTTAATACACTGAATTGAGGTGCATTTAGAAATTCAAAGCTTATGGTATTTGCAAACATATAGCCTTTGATTTATTAACCTTTCCATATTGTTGTTAAATTAGTTTGTGTTACTACAACCAATTATATTTTTGACCTGAAGCAGGTTTCATTGTGTTTGATTTAACTATAGGTCAGCTAAGTGTCGAGGGTGGAAGCCATTCATTTTCTGATGGAGTAGGTCGGCCTAGTATCCTGAGACCTCAGCCTGTTCCTTGCATGACTATGTCCTCACTCTGCTATCCGGTTCGAGGGACAGACTGTGCCTACCAGTCCTTCTGCCAACCTCAGCCTTGCTGCCTTCACTGCAGACCTGCCCAGTCTGTACCACTGGAGAAATACCCACTGTCACCGGACAAGTATTCAGTAACATGCACCCAGCAACCTAGCTGTAGTTCTCCATCAAACCTCCAAAGGCATTATGACTCTGAGGGCACTGCTGGACCACCCCAGTTGAATGTGAATTCTTCCCTGAATCCCACTGTGCCTGATCTAGTCCAGCAAAGGTCCAGTGGAACTACAGTCAAAGAACCTGCTACGTCTGACCCTCCGCAGTGTGAGCACAACCCAACAATCCCTGAGCCAGCTGTTCTGAACAGTAAAAAGACTGATCAGCCTGTCAGCAGCACAGAGCAAGTGCTTACATGCAGAAATGTCACAGACCTGACCACAGATCAACAGGATCAACCTGCCGAACAGCAAAGCAGCGAGTTGGGTGCTACCCCAGGGAAAGAGCAACAGTCTCTAAAAAACAATCAAGAAAAAGATGTGGTGAGTAGCTGGACTGTCCAGAACTGCATATTTGCATTTAGCAAAAGCAATGCGTGCACCACTAACCACAGCCCCAAACTTTGCACTGTTTTTTTTGTCTGTTTGCATAGTTTGCACCTTAACCACATAGCACAGTCCACACCACAGACATTAACAAGCATCTCTCTTGCACTTATAAGTAAATGTGTAGTATGGTCACCAAGGGCAAAAACACATAAGAATACAAGTTATAGTCTTTTTTATCTGCAGTTTTTCTAAGTTCAAATGCAATGCATTATAAAGTTAGAAGGAAAAGCTTGCAGATGTTGTAAAAGCTGTAAATGTATATGTACTCTGCTTGCCAATAGTGCTGCCTTCAAAATTTATTATACAATATAATTTTCAATATAATATAAGATAGAGTGAGGACATTTAATTAATATAAGGGGCATCTGTATTTGTCAAGGTAATTCATTTTCAACATGACATCTGCTGAATGCACATCAGTAAACAAATGGCAGAACACCATTCAGCATGTCAGAGTGGGACAGTGAAGTATTTAAGGACCTTTTTGCACTCAAATGCACACACATACACTCATGTCAACAATGCCTAGAGTTAACTTTTAATGAATAAAAAACTAAAAATAATCCAGTTAATTCAGACATGAATAACTTAGAAAGACTTACATATATACAGTGCTGTGAAACAGTATTTGTCTCCCTGATTTCTTCTATTTTTGCTAATTTGTCAAATTGAAATGAAGATAGATATACTTTATTTGTCATATATACATATACAGGTGTACAGTACAATGAAATTCTTTCTTTGCATATCCATCTTATGGCTCCCCTGGAGCAGACAGGGTTAAGGGTCTTGCTCAAGGACCCAACAGTGGCTGCATAGCTGAGCCTGGATTTGAACCGCCAATCTTCCGGTTGATATCCCAAAGCTCTACCCACTAGGCTACCACTGTCCCTAACCCATGCAGACACAGGGAGAACATGCAAACTCCACACAGAAAGGACCCGGACCGCCCTGCCTGGGGATCAAACCCAGGACCTTGCTGTGAGGCGACAGTGCTACCCACTGAGCCACCGTGCCGCAATGGTTCAGATCTTCCAACTAAATTTGGACAGTATTTTTACATTTTCTTTGACTTGCAGACAGTATAAATCCAAGATATTTCATGTTTTGTTTTGTCAACATTTTATTTATTTATATTCATCCATTCCTGCATTTCAGGCCTGCAACACATGCTGAAAAAGTTAGTAACAAAGTAAAAAAACTAAATAATTATGTACCTATTACAAATAGGTAATGTCAACAGGTAATTGTGTTTATGATTTAAAACTAAAGCAGTATCTACGAAAGGCTGAGAATGATAAAGAATCTCCAGTTTGTCAACAAATGTGTGATAAAATGATTAAAATGATTAAAACAATGTTTCACAATGTTAAAGGGATTTGCATATT
This sequence comes from Trichomycterus rosablanca, assembly GCF_030014385.1. NCBI lineage: Eukaryota > Metazoa > Chordata > Actinopteri > Siluriformes > Trichomycteridae > Trichomycterus > Trichomycterus rosablanca. The sequence goes on from NC_086004.1 coordinate 17,487,413, forward strand.
ACTTCCTCTACAGTGCAAAATATCATTAAATGATTCATAGAATCTAAAATAATGTCATTGTGGGAAAGGCAAGGGTGAAACTTAACAGTCTAGCAGTAATCATGTCTGGGTGTGGCTAGTAAAATTGAACCCAATTACTAATTTAATTTGGTTAACAGGTGGATGGGCAATTACTCTTTCATGTAGGACTGGGAAAGCTGAACAGCATTTGGATGTCTTGGTGTGTAGAACTGTTGCCTCACAGCAAGAAGGCCCTTGGTTCTATTACCAGGTGGAGCAGTCTGGGTCCTTTCTGTGTTGAGTTTGCATGCTCTCCCTGTGTCTGTGTAGGTTTCCTCCCACAGTCCAAAGACATGCAAGTGAGGTAAATTGTGAATCAGTGTAACCAAAGTGTAAAACATGATGGTAAAATCCTAATAAACAAACATCATTTAATGAAATAATCATTTCAAAAACATTTTCTTTACTTGGGTTATCTCTGTCTAATATTTAAAGTAGTTTGATGATCTGTTTATTTATTTATTTATTAGGATTTTAACATCATGTTTTACACACTTTGGTTACATTAATGACAGAAAATAATTCGTTACACAAGATTCATCAGTTCACAAGTTTAATGTCAAACACAGTCTTGGACAATTTAGTATCTCCAATTCACCTCACTTGCATCTTTTTGGACTGTGGGAGGAAACCCACACAGACACGGGGAGAACATGCAAACTCAGAAAGGACCCTGGACCACCCCACCTGGGGATCGAACCCAGGACCTTCTTGCTGTGAGGCGACAGCTTTACCCATTTGATGATCTGAAACATATTAGTGTGACAAGTATACAAATAGAAGAAATTGGAAAGGGGGAAAATACCTTTGCACAGCACTGTATTTATAAACATATTAATCAATTATAAGCATAAGTGAGTTGTTATGATAGTTTATGTCCTATACAATTCAAAGTTTATGTCCTATCTGCTCCAAATTAATTTAAATGTGTAAAGAGCAGTTACGGTGAGGACTATGTGCAAGAGACTGAATTTTCTTCCCAACAAACCTGTCAAACACTGCCTTAATGTACCTCACTTGGCACACAGGAACACAGTCATGCTGGACATGGGAAAGGCCACCAAACAGTTACCACATAGTTAAAGTGTATAACTTATATAAATATAAATACAATTAATTTTAAAAACCTGCTAGCAACAGAGGTGGCTAAAACATGTAAACATAATGATTATAAGGGGAGTGTCCACAAACTTTTGGCCATATATTGTATGTACAAGTCTAAACAAACCTTATGTTGTAGCCAGTATTCTTAAAATTGTACTTAAATGTACAACTATTTACTTGTTTAAAGTTTCTCTTTATACTTCATTATTTATTATTATTTATTTATTGGAGCAAGTAGGAGGCAATTACTAAACCATATGCCATTATTAAATATTCATTGCTCTAGGGTTGTTATGTAAGCTGTTTTCATATCTTTGCGGCTACATAACAGATTGTAGCCGCTAAACAGATCAAGTTTGGGGAGAAAAACATGTTCTAACAAGTCGAGCATTAATGGTTATTAGTATTTTACAGCTACGAGTACAGCTACAGCTATTGAATTTGGTTAACTGGTGGATTTAGTAGCACAGGGGGCAATTACTTTTTCATGTAGGCCTGGGAAAGCTGAACAGCATTTGGGTGGCTTAGTGGGTAGCACTGTCGCCTCACAGCAAGAAGGTCCTGGGTTTGATTACCAGGTGGACCAGTCCGGGTTCTTTCTGTGTGGAGTTTGCATGTTCTTCCTGTGTCTGTGTGAGTTTCCTTCGGGAGCTCCGGTTTCCTCCCACAGTTCAAAAACATGCAGTCAGGTTAATTGGAGACACTAAATTGCCATATAGGTGGATGGGTGTGTGTGTGTCTGCCCTGCGATGGATTGGCGCCTTGTCCATGGTGTTACTGTGTGCCTTGCGCCCATTGAAAAGCTGGAAAAGGCTCCAGCACCCCCCCCCGCGACCCTAATTGGATAAGTGGATAAGAAAGTGAGCGAATGAGTAAGTGAGCTACAAGTAGGTGAATTTGGCTACTCTATATTATACCCCTACATGTAAATAAACTGGTCAATGTGTGATGAACAAAAACACAAACCACCGTTGACATTAAGGGTAAAAGTGCACCTACTGACACGACCCAAAAACAACAGATAACTTTCAGGGAGCAGTGGAATATAAAGTGACCATGAAGTTTTCCAGCAGCCCCAAATCTGTGAATCCTTTAAGAATTCAGTACTATTAGTGTGCATTTTTATTTACTAAATTGGGGTATTTGCTTACCTGCCAGCTAGTTGAGGTTCACACCTGGTTTAAATGACTTTTTTTCCACTCAATAGAGATCTTTCTCTTTTTCCTCTGTTTTCTTTACAGCCTTCATCAGTTTTGAGTGATCCATGTGACTAGAAACTCAAAATATATCTATGCTTAAAGCCACTCAAATTAACTGGCAGGTGTAATGTGTTTAAATCTTCATATGCAAGATTTTTTTACTTAAACCTCTGAGAAATTTGGTTTTTAAAGTGGGTTAATTCCAACCACTGTTGACTGGCAGCAGAAGGAAGGTGAGAGAGCTCTACAAGCAAGCTGTTTCTAATTACTTTCTACAAGCTATTTTTGCCTTTTCAGAAAGGGGTTATTGATCTATACCTTTCCCAGACATGGGATGGTCAAAAACTGTCTTGTCTGTAAGAGGGTCTGGTGGATGGGTTATGGTTAGGTCGATTATGAAATGTGAGTCAGCAGGTGCTACTACCAAAGCTATATTTCACAGTTGGTTTGATGCATAGGAAACATGTTGCACTGCTTAAGCTAACCTTTAAATTAAATTTAGCTTTGAGTGTTAGCATTTGGCAGTACATGCTTGCGGATAGGTGCAGATTACTGGTTTAGGGTGTGTACAGATTTGCTGTCGCACCTCTACACAGAGGTAACACTCTGTAATTGTAGTGCTCGATTTTTATCACTTTAACATTTAAGGTGTATTAAAGCTCTTGAATTTCTGCAGGAATCACAATTTTATAGAATTGTGTAAATAGGCAAACGAGTCCCAAGTGTCTGTGACTTTTCAGGTGCTGGTGACCTCTGTTGGATGTAAGGTGGAATGACAGTGAGGCATGTTACGTTCACTTTGGTTACACTATGACCAAAAGTATGTGGACACTCCTGCTTAAGTAACTAGATCAGGTGCTTTAGCCACCGAAAATAATAAAGATTACAGTTTAGGATAAATTGAAAGTTAATTATATGGCAGCTATCATGAGCGTGCAATTACAATTAATGCAGCAAATTAAATGAATCTGATATAACATTAGGTTTGGGCATGTTTAAGTTATTTCTAAAATTTTCACAAACAATATCAAAGGCAGAAACAGCATCTATGTGGAGCTGCATTAAATTAACATGATACTGAGACTGAAGAAATAGAGGAAATTAAGTCAGCTGGGCCTTTTCTGTTACGTGCTATGCAACATGCATCACTTACCATAAGCTTTAACATTTTTAAGACCTCCTACCTATGGTGTACACACACACACACACACACACACATACATTCTCTCTCTCTCTCTCTCTCTCTCTCTCTCTCTCTCTCTCTCTCTCTCTCTCTCTCTCTCTCTCTCACACACACACACACACACACACACAAACCCTGATGCATTCTACATAGCAGGATGTTGTTTTTTACAAGGCTTCAATCAGGTGGTGTTTTAATCCTATTTAAATTATCCAGGAAGGACAGAAAGATCAGTCAAAGGAGGTAGAGTCCTTAATTCAGCTAAACATTAATGTTTTTAGGCATTTTTAGAAAGTTCTAGCATTAGTATCATTATGAAACGGAACATAGAACATAGAATAGAAGGAAGGAAGACCGAAACAAGCTAAACTTATGATGTGGTAATGCTGCTTTTTCTAACAAGCATTTCATGCCACAGATGTGGGATTTACAAACAACAACTAGTGCTGTAAGTAAACTCTGCATTATCAGAGGGAATATTTCACTCCTCATAAGTCTTTTCAGAAAAGCATTGCACTGTTGTATTACTCCCTTTTGAGTCATGTTTTTGACATACAGTATGTTGCTGCCGTCTGCTTCTTTGCTTCATCTGTTATTACTGTTGCTATGACGCCACAGCATCAAGGTTAAGCTATGATTGTGTGTATTTTTTCTAATAACAACGTACCTTCTACTCAAAGAGAACCCCAGTGTCGGACATGCTTGCACGGGATGAAGGATGCGGAAGTAATTCTCAGAGCAAGACCAGCCCAGAGACAGTAAACCAACTACATAGCATCTTAGCAGAACCAAGCTCATCAAACAATGTTTCCTATGAACCCAGGCCTTCTGGGGATGCCCAGTGTCTAGCAACAGTAACTGAAGACCAGGCATGCACAGAACAGCAGGTAATCCTGTTCGGGTAAATCTCTTTACTGTTCTTAATCTCAACCTGAATCACTGTAAAATTCCCACAGTTATGATGTTTCTTTAATATCTATGAATCCTAGTACAAATCTGTGCAGATATCTGTAGAGGTAGAGTAGTGTTGATGCTGTGCTCGTCAGTGCTTCCTATAGGTTTGACCTGATTTCTAGAAACCAACCTCTGTTTTTTACAGTAGCAAAAAGTATTTGCTAACCATGCTTTTTTTCCTGATAAAGGCACATCAGACCCTTCTAACATTGCTGTTTTAAGCACAAATCTAATACAACTGTCAACACTGTTGTATAACACAGTTTTTTTATATATTCCTATTGTTTTTAACACATTTACTTATGTGCTGCTACGTAAAAACAACCAAATGTAAAAATATATCTGACTTTATAGCCAGGAGGTGTTCTTGTGCCTTTTGGGAAGATTAGATGTACTGATTTAGTTTTGAAGTATGTCAAATACTTTTCACTTTTTGCCAGAATAATAAATGCCAATAAGAGTGTATGAGTAATCTGTGAGGACAGAAAGAATGATGATGTGTGTGAGACAACACTGTTGGAAACTAAATTTGCTCAACATTGCCAGAATTATACTTTTTTTTTTTTATAAAGGCACATCATGTGCTGCTAGACATAAAATCACCAAATTTGGAAATATAGCTGACCTTATAGCCAGGAGGTGTTCTTGTGCTTTTTGGGGAGATTAGATGTACTGATTTTGTTACAAATATGGCAAATATTACTTTTTGCCAGAATAATAAATGCCAATGCCAATAAGAGTGTATGAATAATCTGTGAGGACAGAAAGAATAAGGATGTGTGTGAGACAACACTGTTGGAAACCAAATTTGCGCAACATTGCCAGAATTATAAATGTGTTTTTCTGGTGAAGGAACATCAGACCCTCCTAACATTGCTGTTTTAGGCACAAATCTAATGCAACTGTCAACACTGTCAACTGTTGTATAACAGTTTTTTATATTCCTACTTATGTGCTGCTAGACATAAAACCACCAAATTTGGAAATATAGCTGACTTCATAGCCAGAAGGTGTTCTTGTGCTTTTTGGGGAGATGACATGTACTGATTTTGTTAAAAATGTCATATATTACTTTTTGCCAGAATAATAAATGCCAATGCCAATAAGAGTGTATGAATGATCTGTGAGGACAGAAAGAATGAAGATGTGAGTCAGACAACACTGTTGGAAACCAAATTTGCTCATCATTGCCAGAATGTGTTTTTCTGGTGAAGGCACATAAGACCCTCCTAACATTGCTGTTTTAAGCACAAATTTAATGCAACTGTCAACACTGTTGTATAACAGTTTTTTTTATATTCCTGTTGTTTTAAACACATCTACTTATGTGCTGCTAGCCGTAAAAACAACCAAATGTGAAAATATAGCTGACCTTATAGAAATCAGATGTACTGATTTTGTATGACAAACATTATTTTTTTTTTTTTGAATGTTGATCAAATTTGGTTTTCAACAGTGTTGTCTCACACACATTCTCAATCTTTCTGTCCTTACAGATTACTTATACACTCACTTATTCACTGTTAACAGTTAATGCACCAACAATCACATTTAACATAGCCATTGGTATTAAGAAGTATCTATATACTCCTGAGCCAATAATATCCAAATAGCCAACTGTTCATGAAACCTAAATATTAACATAGACAAAACTCCCATGACATAACAGGTTAGACAGCTATATGTCCCTGATCCATGTAAACACTCACACAGCCAAAACCACTGAAACTGTAAATATTGGGACCCTCAAATGACCCTGATCTATTTACAATCCTGAGCTGTAAAAATTAATACACCCAGATGCCAGTGAGTGAAGGTTTGAGACACCCATATCCCCCTGAGCCATGAATACTGAGACACTGAGCCGTAAGTACTAAGGTACACAAATGCCCCTAAGCCATAAATATTGAGACATAAATCTGGGCAAATCACTGTTTTTGTCAAGTCAAAATAAAAGATCTTTCAAGTTCTTGTACTCCTCTAGTTATTATTATTGCTCTTACAGCTTTTTCTCCTGTTTGAGAACTGAACAAAATGCAAATAGTTTTATAAAGCTAGGTGTAAAATGGATTTAAACAAAAACTAACAGTTTTTATATGCATATTTATTTTCCCTGAGCAGGACAACAACAGCTTCAAGGTAACAACCCTACTGCATCCAGAAAGTTGTGATAGCTCCTCCCAAACCACCTATAAATCTGAGCCAGGTATTAAAACTTTTGGCGTTGTTTACAGAAATTAATATTAATTTTAACCCTAATTTTTTATTTGTTTTTTAATATTTATTTATTTATTTATTTTTATTATTATTATTATTATTTTTTACCATTTTTTTTTTACCAAGTTTTGACACAAGTTTGAGAACCACTGGCCATAGTACATATTTTGTTAAAAAGTTAACACAACCCCTGCTTCAAATTATTTTAAAATTTAACATTTTTCTAGCAGCTGTAGTATAGTGGTGCAGTGGGTGTATGCATGTATTCAAGATCCCAGCTCTGGTTGCAGCGTGTGTTTTTACCGCTGCGCCACCTGAGCGGCTCGCTTCGAGCAATATTAAGTTTATTCATATTTATGTATATTTACAAACCCAAAGAAATATCACAGAAATTCTCATTTTAAAACATGGTTTACTTACAGTTTACATTGTATAAACTATATACCATCCCAAGTACACACCCTTTTTCAAACTGGCTAAATCAAACAAGATTTCCAGTTTATCCATAATTTTACCCATTGATATTCTCCTTTTCAGATAATGTTGGTGCATATGCACTTGAAAATATTGGCTCAAAATCTGATAAAACATACAGAACATCAAGAAAAGTTCAAGGCATCAGGTACAGCTTTTATTAGATTTATTAATTTTAATATGGTACTGGGTATGTAAGGACTCTGAAAGTGAAGTAACAATTTTATTGTTTCTGTCATAGCAAAAAAGCTTCTAAAGGTTCTAAAGTCCCAATTGTATGTCTGAAACGCCTGAAGATACTGGTCTCCAAGCGCCCACCGCAGGGACTCCAAAGGATTGGTGCTCCTGACTTTGGTCTAAAGTCTGAAGGGTCGTTCCTTCAAGAACTGGATAGAGAACTTTCTACTGAGGTAGTTTTACTAACAGCAGTTTGTTACACTGGTCATAGTTTGTACCTTTGGTAAAATATTACTTCTCTCTGTAACTTTCTGTGTTGGGTAGTCTACTGACTGGTCTAAATGTGCATTTAGGAGCTATCCAGTGAAAAACCAGCCCAGGAAGCAGAAGATTATCCAGCATCAGAGTCACCCCCTGCGGTGCATTACAGTGACTCCTTTGGAAATTCAGAACAATCAATGTCGGAGCTTTGTAATGACAAAGATGATTTGCAGGAATTGTCACCACCAAATACATCAGACCAATCCAGTGACCAAGAACCTTCTTTACAGCATCAATCTGAGGAAGAACACACTCCCAACACCAATCCAGCTGAACCAAGGTCTGTGCCTGAGTTCAACCTGCAGCCAGAATCCTCAACAGAGGCTGACTTCATCTCAGAGGCAGAAGTGGAATCGGAACTCCAAGCAGAATCAGAGCCGAGCTTTAGATCCAAACCACAAGTGGAATCGGACTTAGAATCAGACGTGGAGTCTGAGCAGCCCCCTGAATTGGCGCTTTCAGCAGAGTCTGAAGTCGAGCTGGAATCAGAACCAGATTCCACTGCTGAAGTGACTCTGAATCTTGAACAGGAATGTGAGTGGGAAGCTGAGCAAATTGCTACGGATTTAAATGCACAATCTGAACTGGCCACAGGAAACCGGGAGCAAGTGGAGATAGAGAGTGAGGACTTCTGTGCCGTCTGCTTGATCGGGGGAGAACTGCTATGCTGTGACCGCTGTCCCAAGGTCTTCCATCTGGCCTGCCATGTGCCCTCTCTGCTTAGCTTTCCGACGTAAGACCGGCCGCTTCTGTCAGAGCTCACAGACTTCCTTTTCATGTCTTCCCCTTTGAGCTAACCAACACTTATTTCTTCTTATTTCCACAAGTGGTGACTGGGTGTGCACTCTGTGCAGAAATTTGCAGAGACCAGAGGTGGAATATGACTGTGAGAACACTCGGCTGCCCGCATGCTCTGTGCCATCTGGACTGTCTCTATGTGACCAGAGGGTAAGATGTCAGCAGCTGGATTGCATAATGTGATTTATTTTAACATATTTTGGGTATATTTCCAAAAGTAATTACAATCTTTTTGAGTTGCTGCATTGTTCTGTTTATTTTACAGAAATGTGAGAAGTTAACACTGCTTATTTACAGCAACATTCTCAGTGCCCCTTTCCATGAGCCAGTCAGCCCACTGGTAATATTATTATTATTATTTTTCAATTGAATTTGATGATTTAGGCAGCTAACTGCATTTGAATGGCTGTGTTTGATCAGACGGGTTTAGATAAACCAGACATTAGTTTGCCATTATTACTTTTACTTCCAAAAGTTCAAAATATTTTATAAAACCGCCTCTTTGTTTCTACACTCACTGTCCATTTTATCAGCTCCACTTATTATATAGAAGCACTTTGTAGTTCTACAATTATTGACTGTAGTCATGTCTGTTTCTCTACATACTTTTTAACCTGCTTTCACCCTGTTCTTCAATGGTCAGGACCACCACAGAGCAGGTATTATTTAGGTGGTGGATCATTCTCAGCACTGCAGTGACACTGACATGGTGGTGGTGTGTTAGTGTGTGTTGTGCTGGTATGAGTGGATCAGACACAGCAGCGCTGCTGGAGTTTTTAAATACCGTGTCCTCTCACTGTGTACTCTATTAGACACTCCTACCTAGTTGGTCCACCTTGTAGATGTAAAGTCAGAGATGATCGCTCATCTATTGCTGCTGTTTGAGTTGGTCATCTTCAAACCTTCATCAGTGGTCACAGGACGCTGCCCACAGGGCGCTGTTGGTTGGATATTTTTGGTTGGTGGACCATTCTCAGTCCAGCAGTGACAATGAGGTGTTTAAAAACTCCATCAGCATTGCTGTGTCTTATCCACTCATACCAGCACAACACACACTAACACACCACCACCATGTAAGTGTCACTGCAGTGCTGAGAATGATCCACCACCTAAATAGTACCTACTCTGTAGTGGTCCTGGGAGAGTCCTGACCAATGAAGAACAGCATGAAATGAGGCTAACAAAGCATGCAGAGAAATAGATGGATTACAGTCAGTAATCGTAGAACTATAAAGTGCTTCTATATGGTAAGTGGAGCTGATAAAATGACAGTGAGTGTTGAAACAAGGTGGTTATAATGTTATGGCTGATCGGTGTATAAAAACACAATTTTCAGAGAAGTTGGGAAGTTTTGAGTTTTGTTAAATGTAATAAAAAAAATCTGTTATTTGTTGATTCTCTTTCATCTTTATGAAGCTGCTAAAAGTAAACACATTTGCAGATGCCTGTAACACACCAAAAATGTGGGTCAAAGGGGTGAGACTACTAATGAGACTTTGCAATGGTTTGCAGTTTTGCAAGTGGATTTTTTGTCCATTCTTGCTTGATACTAAACTTTAGCAACAGCCCTCGTCTGATTTTCCTCCTCATGCTGCACTATATATTTTTAATAGGATACAGATCTGTACTGCAGGCAACATACATTTTGTGTTTTTGGTAGTAGCGCATACACAATGTGGCCTGGTATCATCTTGCTGAAATAGGCATGGACTTTCAGGGAAAAGAAGTGTCTTGATGGCAGCATGTGTCTCTCTAAAATTTGTCTCTGGATCAATGGAAGTCAGCCATGCCGTGGCCAATGATGCACCCACATACCATGACTGATTCTGTTTTATCTGAAATCAAGCTGAAATGTGGACTTAGCTGACCACAACAAACATTTTCACTGTCTTTTGGACAATCTGAGATTAACCTAGAAAACTCTGAGTAATTTCTGCACAGAACTGCAATGAATAGTTTTCATTTTGTGTAACAGAGTTTCAGGTTGCTTTCCTTGATGCACCGTAGACTGTGTTAAGTGGTTATGGTTTTACTCTCAAGCCCATGAGGCTATATTTATCACAGTAGCATAATGGTTTCTCATGCAATGCTGTCTGAGAGCATTTAACAGAGATTTCCGGCTTTGCCAAACCCTGACAATGTTTTCTTAATATTATAAACAGTAGATGGTGAAAGACTAAATTATTATATGTACCACTTAGCCATAACATTAAAACCACCTCCTTGTTTCTACACTCACTGTCCATTTTATCAGCTCCACTTACCATATAGAAGCACTTTGTAGTTCTACAATTACTGACTGTAGTCCATCTGTTTCTCTGCATGCTTTGTTAGCCCCCTTTCATGCTGTTCATCAATGGTCAGGACTCTCCCAGGACCACTACAGAGCAGGTATTATTTGGGTGGTGGGTCATTCTCAGCACTGCAGTGACACTGACATGGTGGTGGTGTGTTAGTGTGTGTTGTGCTGGTATGAGTGGATCAGACACAGCAGCACTGATGGATTTTTTAAACACCTCACTGTCACTGCTGGATTGAAAATAGTCCACCAACCAAAAATATCCAGCCAACAGTGTCACGTGGGCAGCATCCTGTGACCACTGATGAAGGTCTAGAAGATGACCAACTCAAACAGTAGCAATAGATGAGTGATCATCTCTGACTTTACATCTACAAGCAGACAGTGAGTGGACACGGTATTTAAAAACTCCAGCAGCGCTGCTGTGTCTGATCCACTCCTACCAGCACAACACACACTAACACACCACCACCATGTCAGTGTCACTGCAGTGCTGAGAATGATCCACCACCTAAATAATACCTGCTCTGTGGTGGTCCTGTGGGGGTCCTGACCATTGAAGAACAGGGTGAAAGCAGGTTAAAACAGTATGTAGAGAAACAGATGGACTACAGTCAGTACTTGTAGAACTACAAAGTGCTTTCTAGATGGTAAGTGGAGCTGATAAAATGGACAGTGAGTGTAGAAACAAGGAGGTGGTTTTAATGTTATGCATTGAGAAATTTTCTTTTTCGAAATGATTGGCAATTCTACTTTTTATACCCAATCATGATTCCCTCACCTATTACTGATTCACCTACTTATTGTGGAACGTTGTAACTTGAATATTTTATAAAATTTTCACTCTTATTTTGCATCTGTCTCAACTTTTAGGAGTGTCTTGCAGGCATTCAATTCTAAATGTGTTTTTATTTACAAATTACAATGAACTTAATCAGTGAAAACACTGGAAATCTTTGTCAGTTAAAAAAGGAGTCAAGTGAATCACTAATAACAGATTCTTCATTTTATTGCATTTACAAAATTTCCCAATTTCTATTGGACACTGTATGAATAAAGGAATGTGAATTATATGCTTCCATTTTGTTGGAACAGTTTGGAGAAAACTCTTTTTCTCTTCTAAAAACATATTTTTGTCTCTTTACAAGGCTCGTCATTACTATCAGATCATCAAGAGGCCGATGGACTTGTCTGTTATCCGAAGCAGACTCAACAAGAACAGCCCAGCACACTACGACTCCCCTGCTGAGTTTGTGACTGATGTCCTGTTAATGTTTAAAAACTGTGCCAAGTTTAACTATGTAAGTGAAATGTTGTTTTTTGTACTATGCTTAAGCTTTGCAATGTGATTGTTTTGCATATTCACATCCTGTTTATATCCTGTTACCTCACTAAGAATAGCTACACAAGTTTGAACTAAATTAATCTTGCATATCTTCACTTCACTTCATATCTTCTAATCTTTGCATACTGAATAACTAACTGCACAGTAGGTTTGTAGTCAAGTCTACACATTACCCAAGACCATGCTGGGACTAGAGTTAGCTTTTCATTACCGGTTACATTTCTGTCAAAATGTTTAATGGAATCATATTGTACACTGATCAGCCATAACATTAAAACCACCTTCATGTTTCTACACTCACTGTCCATTTTATCAGCTCCACTTACTATGTAGAAGCACTTTGTAGTTCTACAATTACTGACTGTAGTCCATCTCTTTTTCTACATACCTTTTTTTTTCAGCCTGCTTTCACCCTGTTCTTTAATGGTCAGGACCCCCACAGGACCACTACAGAGCAGGTATTATTTAGGTGGGGGATGATTCTCAGCACTGCAGTGACAATGACATGGTGGTGGTGGTGTGTTAGTGTGTGTTGTGCTGGTATGAGTGGATCAGACACAGCAGCGCTGCTGGAGTTTTTAAATATCGTGTCCACTCACTGTCCACTCTATTAGACACTCCTACCTAGTTGGTCCACCTTGTAGATGTAAAGTCAGAGACGATCGCTCATCTATTGCTGCTGTTTGAGTTGGTCATCTTCTAGACTTTCATCAGTGGTCACAGGACGCTGCCCACGGGGCGCTGTTGGCTGGATATATTTTTGGTTGGTGGACTGTTCTCAGTCCAGCAATGACAGTGAGGTGTTTGAAAACTCCATGAGCATTGCTGTGTCTTATCCACTAATACCAGCACAACACACACTAATACACCACCACCATGTCAGTGTCACTGCAGTGCTGAGAATGATCCACCACCTAAATAATACCTGCTCTGTAGTGGTCCTGGGAGAGACCTGATCATTGAAGAACAGCATGAAAGCGGGCTAACAAAGCATGCGGAGAAACAGATGGACTACAGTCAGTAATTGTAGAACTACAAAGTGCTTCTGTATGGAAAGTGTAGCTGATAATATGGACAATGTGTGTAGAAACAAGGAGGTGGTTTTAATGTTATGGCTGATCGGTGTATATACACATGTTAATACCACTGTTGTTTGCAACTGCTATTTTATAGTCATAAATAGCTGCAGAATTGCTCTGGCCAGTAATTGTAGATATGTAAAACTATATCACAAGTGGTTTTGAGTCATCAGCTTACAGGAAACAAAACAAAAAAAAAAAACGATGAATGACAAACACAACAAACCCCTACACTACAAAGTTGGTAAAAGAGGCATGTTTACCATCTTTTTATATCTTATTTTCACACCTTTTAATGATTTGGGATCAGAATATACTAATTGTTGCAGTTTTCTAAGTAAAATATTTGGCATTCTTGCCTGATACATGACTTCAGCTGCTCATCAGTCTGTGGTTGCTGTTGTTTGATTCTCCTCTTCATGATGCACCAAACATTTTTAAATAGAAATGGATTTCAAGCAGGCCAGTCATGCACTTGCACCCTGTCTAGGAAATCTAAGATCATGTAGAATTAGCCCTGGCATTGAAAAGATGCCGCCTTTATGGCAGCATCCCAGTATATACCTTTGGGTCAATGGTAATAATGGTCACCCATGCCTTGGAGACACCTTGCATTTATTAATGCAGCGGCGGACTGTATTATGTAACGACGTTTTTTTGAGTACCTTCAAACAAATGTGGCTGTATTTATTACAGTAGCATGATAGGCAGCACAGTGACCTACTTGTCTTACAGCAAGATGGTCCTGGGTTTGATTCCCAGGTGGAGCAGTCCAGGTCATTTCCGTGTAAACTTTGCATGTTCTCTCCATTTGTGCGTGAGTTTGCTATGGGAGCTCCTGTTGCCTCCCACAGTCCAAAGACATGTAAGCTACATGAACTGGAGATACAAAATTGCACGTGACAGTGTTTGTGCAGTAAATAGTGAAAGACCCAAAATGTTTGTAATTGAGAATTGCAATATATGGCCAAAGTATGTGTACACCTGATCAAGAAGTAGAGTTGCTCTACACTTTGTGATGCTACCGGTCTCTAATTTCTGATACCATGCTCGACCAAGGACAGGTATTGGCCTTCACTAAACTATTGCAAAAAAGTAAAAAGAATATAATACATATTTCAATTAATCCATGTATTACACACTTTAAATTGGGATTGCCTCAAACACATGATGCCAATAATTAGGAGAAATGTCTGCATACATTTGGCTGTTAAAATAAAATAAAACACTCTGAGGTGGTATTTGCCTTAAATTGTTCCTTTGGGCAAATACAAAGTGCTTAAAAACTATAAAAAAAATATCTGGTAAACCAATAACTAGGACTGACAATATGAAGCTAAAATACTATAAATTCTATTTCCGAAAAAAAATATTGGACATTTTGTCAAATGCAGTAACAACAAGAATAAGTAACTTGTTATTTCTGTTGAAAACAAACAAAAAGATAGAAAAATATTTTACCATTACTTTATCCTGGTCAGGTTTGGTTTCCCCACAAACACTGAGTGCAAGGTAGGAATACACCCCGGACAGTGCAGCAGTTCATCACAGGGCAAAGGTTTACTAAGTTTGTATTTTGTAAATATAAACACAATTTAAATGTTATGCCTGCAACACACTTAAAAGGTTTGGGCAAATGCATGCTTCCCACTGTCTTACATCACAATCCTTATTAATTATACTTTTCACCATCATTTGGGAACTGAGTCTATTAAATGTTGCAGCAAGTGAAGTTTGTACCCATATTTGCTTGATAAAAGCCTGCTCAACAATCCTTGATTACAACTGTCTGATTCTCATTTACATTTTGCACCATCTATTTTCGGTAGCAGATAGATCTGGATTTCAGACAGCACCAAAAACAAAATTGTGAACTTATCTGACCACAGCACATGGTTCCACTGTTTCACGGTTAAAAAAGAGATGAGCTCAGGCCCGGAGAACTCAGCAGCATTTCTGCAAAGAAATTTTGCAAGTTGCATTTCTTGATGCAGTGGTAGACTGTGTTAAATGACAGCAGTTTTCTGAAGTACTCACAAGCTCATGTGGCTATAATTATTACAGTATGGAATGTTTTGGACTGTTTAGTCCCAACTTTTTTATTTTATTAATTTATGCCAGCTTTATGTTGCAGGCATCAAATTAAAATTTAGTTTATATTTTTTTAAAAAGCAATCAAGTTGGTCAGCCAAAACATGAAATCATTTCTTTGTACTTTTGTCATTTAATTAAGAGTTCAAATAAATTACAGGTGTTTTTATCACATTTTACAGTGTCCCAACATTTAGGAAATGGGGTTTGTAAAAAGGCAAAGAGAAGTGTAAAACAACAGAACATACAGTACTTAGACATAGTCAGAAGCTGGACTCATCATTTAGGCCTTGTCTACAGCATAAGTCATTTTTGGCAAAATGCACATTATGAATTAAAAATAATAGTTCCTAATTTATGTTTTAATCTATTCCGTATTTATTTCTCTCCCTAATGCTTCTGCTTTGCCCTGTTTAGCCGGATTCTGAAGTGGCTCAGGCAGGCCTCAGTCTCCAGTCCTTCTTCTTATCCAAGCTCAGCGAAGTATTCCCAGAGCTGAGCTGCTTTTCTCCTGAAGATGATGTGGACAGTGATGATTATGAGGAAGCTGAAAGTTTGGCCACTGCTACATTTCCTTGGCCTGAGAGGAGGGAGCAGAGTCACAGGAAGAGGAAAAGGAGACGTTCGTTTAGCATGAGGAGGCATCAGTATTAGCCCTGTGTAATGTTACCTTGTTGAGAGAAATTTTAAAGGTTTCATCTTCTTCCTCTAGCTTTTTGCAAGAAAAGTAACCATGTATGTTATGCTTTTACATAATCTACAACTCCAGTTTTGTCTTTGGAATATAAACCCGATTATTATGCTATGCTGGTTAGAATTTGTACGCAAGTGCATGTAGAGCTTCTATTTGGAAACAGTTGTGTTTTTGATATCTCTCTGGTTGCTGGCGACTGCTGCTTAGTAGAAATACATGTAAAAAGTTGGTTGGTGATATATATTTATTATAAAGGATGTAATATTTTATGTTTTATATACTTTATATACCCAATATAAGGTACTACCCCTGCATCTTTTGTTACTGTATTAACTTGATCTGTAGAGGAAACTTTTTAGATAGCCTTAAGCCCGAAAGCAGTTCACATTGGACACAAAATGTTGATTAATATATACCTGCCTATATATGAAGCAAAATATAACTCCTATTATGGAGGGAAGATTCTGATTGGATGTTGTTATTCAATGTTAATGTGCATCATTTCTGTAAGTATTAAATTACTCAGGTGGAATGTAATTCACAGGGTAGAAACAAATAAACTTTCATATAACATTCTAATGTCACTCAATCCTGTTAGAACTTTATTGTAGAATTTTTTCTGGTTATCCTGTATAATGTTATGTTAAGGACTTAAAATGCTGTTCATCTCACTTTTCTTCCTAGAATGCTAATTTTAATTAAAACTGTAGAAAGTTTGATTACTTATTGTTAAATAAGTTGTCTGACTTCACAAGTGTATAAATTTCATTTTCATCAGAGTACTTGCTTTTTTTATTTTGTACAATTGCACACATGATCCGTGTTCAGATAAATAACTGTTACTTTCTTGTAATACTGACAATATACAGATATGACTGTTTGAGGTTGTCTTTATTTCAGTACCTGAGCATACAGGTCCCTGTTTAATATCATGGAAATATTCTCGCTGCTTGTTTCATAAATAGTGTGCTCAGGATTTACATAGTCTCCAGTCATCAGAATTGTTTAACCTCTGGACAGGGGACCACTAAAAGGTGCTTACACCCCACTTATGGCCCCCAGTCTAGTGGTTGAGAAATCCTGATGTTTAAAAAAATAAAAATTACGAATGTTGCTTGCTAGTAGAACTTTTTAGGATCTTAACTTTTTCTGGACCTACAATAAGGGAAGACCAGTGTTCATTACTGGGCCAATGACTAAACGTTATCACGTTTACATTTTCGGCATTTAGTGACTAGAGCAGTATAAAGGGAGGGCCACAGTTCTGTTCCTTCTTCTTCAGCTATTCCACTGCTGTAGGAACCCACGATCGTGCCAATAAATTCTCCAATCCAGTCAACTGTAATCTTTGGTTTCATCTATAATCTGACCTTATTTTTCCACGGTTGCCAGGCTTTTTTCTGTCTGACTAATGGGTTCATGGGTTGATAATCCCTTTAAAAAAACGTATCTGAAGACTGAATGTGATAGCTCAGTGGTTAAGGTACTGGACTAGTAAACAGAAGGTTGCCGGTTCAAGCCCCGCCACCACCAAGTTGCCACTGTTGGGTCCCTGAGCAAGGCCCGTAACCCTCAATTGCTCATCGTGTTCTGCTCATTGTGTAAGTCGCTTTGGATAAAAGCATCTGCTAAATGCTGTAAATGTAATTTAAACTATTAATTGTTCAACAAGGCAATGTTATGGCAGTAGATGGTTTTGTACAGCTTTAGGGTAAGAACCTGGGTTGGAACCTCACATCTGCTCATTGATTGTGAGAAGCTTGAAATATTGTCTCTGTCACTGTGTTTCTGTAAGGTACTTCTCTTACCTCGCAAAAAATATGCCAAACTAATAAAAATTGCAGAGTAAGCAAATAAGTGAGTGTATAATGCCCTACAATGAATTAGTAAACTACGTATGTCAAGTCAAGTCAAGTCAACTTTATTTATATAGCGCTTTTTACAATAGACATTGTCTCAAAGCAACTTTACAAAATCCAGGACCAACAGATACAAAAAAAACCCTGTTGAGCAAGCCGAGGGCGACTGTGGCAAGGAAAAACTCCCTGAAAATTACAGGAAGAAACCTTGAGAGGAATGTAAAATATGTAAAATATCCATAAAACACTAAGTATTCATTTTTTTTTAAACTAAATAATGCTAAGTTATATTTTGTAGCCATTATTTCAGGGTATATTTACCTAAACTATAATTATCCTTTGTATTTTTGGTCTACAAGTTCATTGACTGGCAATTTGCTAAGCTAAGCCCTGCGTGGGACGTATGGTAGGTGTGGGAAGTATTTATAGCTACAATAATTCTTATGTGCTATGCCATTGAAAAAAATTAATTTAAAACCTGTACAGTTTTGTTTATGTAGACTGAAGAATTATGTTATAATAATCTCTACAATCACATTTTAAAGGTAAGTGTTTATGTAAAGTATAAACAAGAATTGTGTGAAACAAAAACTGTGAAGACGGGATGCGATCCAGTTACATGTAAAGTAGTAATATAAATTATTAAAGAAATGCAATAAATAAAATATGCTCATACTTGCCATGGCTATATGATTGAGTCTCAGTTTAAAAGATTGAGACTTAACTAGCAAATTGGTGAACCATTACATTAACGATTCACCCTTAACTGTATGTTTAGTGTCTGAATACATGCACAGATAACTAAACTTTGGATTTAGACCTAAGTAAGTCCATGCCTTCTACAGCAAGGATTGAATGAGTTTTATGGTCTTTATATTTCACATTTATGAAATAGTTACTAAACAAATTCTTACTAAACAAATTAAAATGGTATTGACTGTATTTTATATGAATTAAATGTAAATAATATAATAATACCAGAATGTGTCAAATAATCTGTTGAGATGTTTTATTAATGTAGAAGTAAAAGTGAGTATTGCCAAAACATCTCATATTAAGAGGCGCATGCCGCATAAATAACTGTTGCCAATGTTAGAAGCCTTTGGCACCTTTTGCACTGTGTAAAACATAAGATATAACATGGTTTTGATTTATTTAACAATCAAATTGAGTAATCTGGACTATAACACATGAATTCTAGTTGATGTGCTGCTGTAAATGTCTCTTAGTTTTTATTCTCTACATTGCTGGGTGTGTAGAGACATACTATACTGTGGTCAAACCACCTCCTTGTTTCTACACTCACTGTCCATTTTATCAGCTCCACTTACCATATAGAAGCACTTTGTAGTTCTACAATTACTGACTGTAGTCCATCTGTTACTCTGCATCTTTTTTTACTTACTTTCACCCTGTTCTTCAATGGTCAGGACCACCACAGAGCAGGTATTATTTAGGTGGTGGATCATTGGTGTGTAAGTGTGTGTTGTGCTGGTATTAGTGGATCAGAAACAGCAGCACTGCTGGAGTTTTTAAATACCGTGTCCACTCATTCCCCACTCTATTAGACACTCCTACCTAGTTGGTCCACCTTGTAGATGTAAAGTCACGGCCGATCGCTCATCTATTGCTGCTGTTTGAGTTGGTCATCTTCTAGACCGTCATCAGTGGTCAGAGGACACTGCCTATGGGGTGCTGTTGGCTGGATGTTTTTGGTTGGTGGACTGTTCTCAGTCCAGCAGTGACGGTGAGGTGTTTAAAAACTCCATCAGCACTGCTGTGTCTTATCCACTCATACCAGCACAACACACACACTAACACACCACCACCATGTCAGTGTCACTGCAGTGCTGAGAATGACCCACCACCCAAATAATACCTGCTCTGTAGTGGTCCTGGGAGAGACCTGATCATTGATGAACAGCATGAAAGGCGGGCTAACAAAGCATGCAGAGAAACAAATGGACTACAGTCAGTAATTGTAGAACTACAACGTGCCTCTATATGGTAAGTGGAACTGATAAAACGGACAGTGAGTGTAGAAACAAGGAAGTGGGTTTAATGTTATGGCTGATTGGTGTATATGTAATGTAAAGCCATTATGTCCTGCAGCTGCCTCGACACAGGCCAGGAAACAGTATAAACACGCCACTCATTCAGCCTGTAGGTGTCTCCAAATACACAGTCATACACTGTGCTTACTGCTTCTTTAATGCTTGGTGCTGGCCATACACTATGTGATCAGGTTTCAGGCTTCAGCCACACATTTTGCTTACATCTGCATAAGATTAGATTCAACTTTATTGTCATTGTGCAGAGTACAAGTACAGAGCCAACGAAATGCAGTGGCATCTAACCAGAAGTGCAAGATAGAGATTATTTACATATAATACAGTAAAAAGTGAAGGGCTATACCACTTGAAGTAACCATGATAAACAAGTACAACCAATCACTGTACAGATTACAGAAGTATACAGACCCTTTGCTGTGGCACTTCAAACTTTGGTCAGGTACATCTTGGTTCCTTAACTTATCTTTAAATTTGTCAAGTCAAATTTACTTATATAGCGCTTTTTACAATGGACATTGTCTCAAAGCAACTTTACAGAATCCAGGACCAACAGATCAAAAACCCCTATTGAGCAAGCCGAGGGCGACAGTGGCAAGGAAAAACTCCCTTAAATTTACAGGAAGAAACCTTGAGAGGAACCAGACTCAGCAGGGACCCATCCTTCTTTGGTGGCCTGGAAGATACTTAAAAAAAAATAGGATTTACACAAACCATACAACACAAAATTAAATTGAACTGAAAGTTATAACTAGCAAAAAATAATTGGAGTTCTTCATTATTCAGTCCAGTCTGTGATAAAGTCCATTGTAAGTTCTGGACATTTTTGGTGCAAACATACCAGGTTTCCATCACATCTAGTAGAAGCAGCATTGTTGGCACTGCAATCTCGACTTGCAATCTTTAACTTCAAGAGGGTGAACAGGTTTCCGTCAGAACCACCTCGGGGTAACACAACAGAAGGTGTCTAAAATTTGTCTAAAATTCAGTGGGAGTCTATCTGTTGCATTTTTAAATGATTTAACTTTTTCGTCATAGCGGATCCTTCGTCTCCATCTTTCTCTGTCACCCCAACCACCTGGATGACCACCTGGATGTCCTCCCTAACCGCATCCGTAAACCACTTTTTTTGGCTTTCCTCTCCTCCTCCTGCTTCCAGCTTCATCCTCATCACCCTTTCCTGGGTATAACTCTCATCCTTCTTCTGCACATGACCAAACCATCCCAATTTCTCCTCCCTATTTTTGACTCTAAAACACCCCTACCTGTGCTTTCCCTCTAATAAACTTGTTCCTAAACTTGTCCATCCTCATTACTCCCAATAAGAGTTACACCATCTTCATTTCTGCCACCTTAAGCCTCATCCTCTGTCTTTTAGACAGTGACACTGCCTTCAAGCCATACAACATACCAGGCCTCAGTGCTGTCTTGTAAACATTTCTATCACTCTAGCAGATAACCTTCAATCACAAATCACCACCATTTACTCCACCCTGCCGGCACTCTCTTCTACACCTCTCTACTACATTTTTTTGTACACTAAACACCAAGTATTTGTGTATTGACCATTTTCATAACCTCAACTGTTTACAACTTCACCTTTCTGCCACCATTCCTCTCATTCACACATTAACACACATTTCTCTTCTGCCGCCTCTCATTCCCCTTCTCTCCAACGCATACGTCTCTCAAAAACCCCCTACTCATACTAAAACCCCCTACGTACTACAAAACACATATTTCCTGTACAGATTCCATATTCCTAACTAACCTTGTCTGTCGTCCTTTTCATGACCATCGCAAACACGAAATGACTAAGAGGTTACCCTCGATGTAGTCTCATTTCCCTTTTAAAAATGTCCTTCATTGCACATTTCACCATCACACTGTCCTAATACATACACTGATTAGCCAAAACATTAAAACCACCTCCTTGTTTTTACACTCACTGTCCATTTTATCAGCTCCACTTATTATACACTTATTTGTAGTGCTACAATTATTGACTGTATTCATGTCTGTTTCTCTACATACTTTTTTAACCTGCTTTCACACTGTTCTTCAATGGTCAGGACCACCACAGAGTAGGTATTATTTAGGTGGTGGATCATTCTCAGCAATGCAGTGACACTGACATGGTGGTGGTGTGTTAGTGTGTGTTGTGCTGGTGTGAGTCATCAGTTGGTCATCTTCTAGACCTTCATTGGTGGTCACAGGACGCTGCCCATAGGGCTGGATGTTTTTGGTTGGTGGACTATTTTCAGTCCAGCAGTGACAATGAGGTGTTTAGGAACTCCAGCAGCACTGCTGTGTCTTATGCACTTGTACCAGCACAACACACACTGACGCACCACCACCATGTCAGTGTCACTGCAGTGCTGAGAATGACCCACCACCCAAATAATACCTGCTCTGTAGTGGTCCTGGGAGAGTCCTGACCATTGAAGAACAGCATGAAAGGGGGCTAACAAAGCATGCAGAGAAACAGATGGACTACAGTCAAAAATTGTAGAACTACAAAGTGCTTCTATATGGTAAGTGGAGCTGATGAAATGGACAGTGAGTGTAGAAACAAGGAGGCGGTTTTAATGTTATGGCTGATCAGTGTGTCTTGCATCACCCTTAAATACTTCTCTGCCACTCCCCGATGTTCTCATCCGATAATACAGCCCCTCTTTCGGCACCCTATCATAAGCTTTCACTGGATCTACAAACGCGCAATGCAATTTCATCTGGACCTTCCTATACTTTTCCATCAACATTCTCAAAGCAAACATTACATCTGTGGTGCACTTTGCTGGCATGAAACCATATTGCTGCTCATCCTTGCTTCCACCACATCACTGCTTCTCAGATATTGCTGCTGTGGCTGAACAACTTTATGCTGCAGCTCAGCACATCATCATCAATTAAAAATCGGAATCAATAAACCTCGTTTCCACTCTGCAGGCATACTCTCACATTCCAAGATTTTATTAAATAATCTAAAAAAAACTCTACTGCCATTTCTCCTAAACATTTCCATGCCTTCACTGGTATGTCGTCTGGGCCAACTGCCTTTCCAGTCTTCATTCTCTTTATAGCTGCCTTCACTTCCTCCTTGATAATCTAAGGCACTGCCTGGTTCAATATCTCTGCATCATCCAGCATTCCTTTTCTTTCATTTTCTTAATTCATCAAGTACTTTTTCCCTCTTCTCAGTACACTCTCGTCATTTGTCAGCACATTCCTATATGCGTTTTAAAAAAAATAATTTTAACTGTATATCCTTTCCAGCTCCCCAGCAAATCCTTTTCACCTTACTTCATGTCCAACTTCTCATACAGCTTGCCATACACCTTTTCTTTAGACTTTGCCACTTCCCTTTACATCGCATCTCCTTGTACTCCCATCGTCTTTTTTCATCTCTTGAGAGATCCAGTTCTTTTTGCCAACCTCTTCCTTAAACTTTGCTGCACTTCCTCACTCTACCACTCTTTTTCTTTCTCTTTCTGCCCAGTTGTCACACCTAGTATGCATCCTTTTACCACCACCCAGTGCCTGTTTTACTTCTTCTCTAAATTCTACACCACAGTCTTCTTTCTTTAATCTCCACCATCTGACTCTCTTCCACCTCTTCACCTCCAAACCTTACAATTTGCAAGGATATAGTATACCTGTGTGCACCTTCCCGCCACTCTTAAACTTCCCTTTTTTCTCTCCCTTTAGTGCGTCCAACTGCCCAATTGCATCATGCTTTTTCTCCACCTATGCCGATTCCTGCTCTGACTGAGGAGATCGAAGCTACCCCATGCCCCCGCTGACACGTGGGCAGCAAGCCGTATGCATCTTATCACCCACACATTGACGAGTGTTGTGCCACCTAGCGTTGTGTACGGAGAGACACACCCTAAGAGCACTCTTTCCTCATCTCTGTGTAGGCGCCTCTAATCAGCCAGCAGAGGTCGTAATTGCACCAGTCAAACAGAGAGAGACCCATATCCGGCTTAGTCCCGCCCATCTGAACAACAGGCCAATCGTTGTTCATGTGGCTGCTCAGCCTCAGCAGGCAAGGCAGAGCTGAGATTCGATACGATGTACTCGAGATCCCAGCTCTGGTTGCAGCGTGTGTTTTTACTGCTGCGCCACCTGAGCGGCTATCGTTTTTAAAACTATGCTTAAATGATCCTTTTTAATTTCTACAACTTTTCCATACATATAACCATTCATATAATTTCCCTCAGCACTACTTACTCCGTACATGACCTAAGTTGTATTTGGTCCAGTCACTGGTTGGCGGCATTAAGCGCAGTCTTAAAAAATGCCGTCAGAGGCAGATTGTCGAGAGCTTTCAAAGAAAAGCTAAAAGTTTTTGAAGACCCAAATCATCAAAAGTTTGGGAATACTTAAAACTGGCACAAAACAAAAATGTGGTTTGTACACTGTGCAAAGCTTTGATGGTACCACACCAGCACTAGCGCGATGTTGCACATCTATATTGTTTCATTAAGCTTCTTAATCGTGGCGATCTTGGAATACCGTATTTCTTAGCGAGTTCAGTTAGGGAGCATTCAAACGTGCGGCGCACTTGCACCATTGGATTGCCTGTTTATATTAAGTTTTGTGCTATATTATTATGCCATACAGTTTGTTGTTTAAATAAAAAAAGTGTAAATGAGATTCTGAATTAAATTTTTGAAGGATATTTAATCGTTAGATTAATCGACTAATCGATAAAATAGTCTATAGATTAATTGATAGAAAAGCCCTATTCGTTAGTGGCAGCCCTATATGAAAGTCACCCATACTCTGGGCACTATTGCATCCTCATGCTAAGTCAGATTTAGGCTTGTGCACCTTTCACTGATAACAGTCTGGATGGGCCTTTTAATTTTTAGCATGGTGAACTCAACATCTGTTTTTCCTGAAAACAAGCTATTTGGAACAAGTCATCTTTGCTTACAAAGACTGAGCCTTTGGTGGATCCTCTTTTAGCCAGGAACCAGTCATGATTCCTTATACTAATTCTAGAATTTTAAAATATTGTAGAATTGTTAAAAGAGTGTAATTTGAATATTCTATGCATTTTTACTCTTATTCTGGCACATCCCCAACTGTTTGTGTGTTGAAAACATCAAATAAAAAAAAAAAAATAAAAAAAACATGTTGGTCAGCCAATACATTAAAAGTAATTTAATTGCATTTTTATCAGGTAAATAAAGGTCCAAGAGAATAAAAAAGTACAAATACTTGTTTTTGCTGCATTACTGCAAATGCCACAACCTTTTTGGAAATGGGGTTTGTAGAAATGTATTATTATTATTATTATTATAGCTCCACATGTCCAGTACTGGGCATATTTGATTTATTCCAGAGTGTCTGCAGGTCCTCAGCAGGTAGAAATGAGGTAAAACATAACAGGATACTAATGAAATAAAAAATAAAAGAATAAGAAAATAATGAAACTAAAGTTAAGTAAGTGACAACATTAGAGACTGTATGGGAGTGGAAGTGGAAATATAAATCTGTTTACGAAAACTGGTTTCTAAAATCAAAATATGGCTGATACTCTTGGTCATATAAAACACTTTAAATTTTGATTTCACGTGTGAGTCATGATAAAAATACAGCATTACCTGTTCTAGATGGTAGACAGCTTCATTCCTGTTAGACTGGCTATGTACAGTGCATCTGGAAAGTATTGACAGTGCTTCACCTTTTCCACATTTTGTTATGTTACAGCCTAATGGATTAAATTTATTTTCTTCTCAAGATTTTACACACACCCCATGATAACAAAGTGAAAAAAGTTTGTTTGAAATTTTTGTACATTTATTAAAAATAAAACACAAAAATATATCATATACATAAGTATTCTCAGCCTTTGCCATGACACTCAAAATTGAGCTCAGGTGCATCCTGTTTCCACTGATCATCCTTCAGATGTTTCTACAACTTGATTGGAGTCCAGCTGTGGTAAATTCAGTTGATTGGACATGATCTGGAAAGGCACACACCTGTTTATATAAGGTCCTATAGTAGACAGTGCATGCCAGAGCACAAACCAAGCCATAAAGTCCAAGGAAATGTCTGTAGACCTCCGAGTCGGGATTGTATCGAGGCACAGATCTGGGGAAGGGTACAGAAAAATTTCTGCAGCATTGAAGGTCCCAATGAGCAAAGTGGCCTCCATCATCTGGGCCTCCACCAGGACTCTTCCTAGCTGGCCGCCCAGCCAAACTGAGCGATCGGGGAAGGCGGGCCTTGGTGAGCAGGAACTTGAGGTCCACTATGACAGAGCTACAGCGTATCCTTGTGGAGATGGGAGAACCTATCAGAAGATCAACCATCCAGAGGGAAAGAAGAATGCAGCTAAATACATCAAGATCCTTGAAGAAAACCTGCTCCAGAGTGCTGTAGACCTCAGACTGGGGTGAAGGTTTACCCTCCAAAAGGACAACCACCCTAAGCACACAGCCAAGAGAACAAAGGAGTGGCTTTGGGACAACTCTGTGAATGTCCTTACGTGGCCCAGCCAGAGCCCAGACTTGAACCTGATTGAACATCTCTGGAGTAGTGGTGGGCGGATCGATCCAAATATCGATATTATCGATACCAACATTGGTATTGGTATCGTATCGATACTAGTGTGATGGGATCGATACATTCGTTTTACTTTTTCTCCGCTACATTCAGCACGTTTCCCCCGTTTCATCAGAAAGTAAACACCATGTCTGTACAGACTCGCTCCTCTCACATCTCACATGCTCACCTCACTCCTCCCCTCCGGCTCCGCTGTGTTTTGTTGTGGTACCGTCACGTTACGTTGTTTAAATCCTAACAGACATCAGTACACTGGTAGGCATTGGAAGATTGTAAGTTTTTGAATACTTTGCTTTGCAGATACAATAATAGGGGCGATTTTATGGAAATAACAGTGTAAACTAAACGTACATAAAGTACAGACACACCTTATGAACATGAATCAGAGCATGCGCAGTGAGGCTCTTATTCCGCATTTTGGTGAATGAAAGCTCTTTTCTTTTGAATTTGTGCTTATAAATGTAAACAGAATAGCAACGATTTTTATTTTAAATAAACAAGGACACATTTATTCACATTTATAAATGTATTCACCCAGCAAACACAGCTA
Source organism: Trichomycterus rosablanca (assembly GCF_030014385.1). Lineage (NCBI taxonomy): Eukaryota > Metazoa > Chordata > Actinopteri > Siluriformes > Trichomycteridae > Trichomycterus > Trichomycterus rosablanca. The sequence continues at coordinate 17,514,468 of NC_086004.1, forward strand.
TGAGTTAGCTGCTTGGTGTTGATACACCAGATCTGGGCATCCCTTGCAGCCAGTCTCTATTGAGGAGTCTAATGTGGAGTTAGTAAGGACCTACAAGTACCTTGGCCTGCAGCTGGACGACAAATTGGACTGGTCTGAAAGCACGGACAATAAATACAAAAAGACACAAAGACAGCTTTATTTCCTGAGAAGGCTGGGGTCCTTCAGCATAGGTAGGACACTTCTGCAGATGTTTCATCAATCTGTGGTTGCTAGCACTCTCTTTTATAGTGTGGTGTGCTGGGAAGGCAACATTAAAAAGAGGGATGCAACACGGCTGGATAAACTAGTCAGGAAAGCTGGAAAGGTGGTCGGAATAGAGCTGGATTCACTTGTAACTGTAACGGAGAAAAGGACTCTGAACAAAGTGCTTTCCATCATGGACAGTCAAAACCATCCACTGCACACAACTCTGTGACAGAGAAGTGTGTTTAGTGGCAGACTACTGTCACAGAGCTGCTCTACACACAGACTAAGGAAATCCTTTGTTCCCAGAGCCATTAGGCTCTTTAACTCTATGCAGGGGGGACGGGGAGGAACTGAGGAATGAATGTAACAGAATTGTGGCACATGTACAATAATCTATGTATGTGGGTGAGCACGTGTGTGTTTACATTTGTGGGCACTCATGTGCACATGCACAGACAGGCACATCCGCACCTTATGTACATTAATCTGCACATTTCCTTACTTTTTCTTACATTTTTACATTACATTTCTTATATATGCACTGTGGTTCACTTTATAATTCACTTTAAATTCACTTTAATTCATTTTATAATTTACTTTATAATTTATATCTTACTACTGTGACTTATATTTCATACTAGCCTCGCAATGTTAACTGAAACTACATTTCCATATGTACCATATTTACCCTCAGGTCCAGTTATTGTTGTGTGTTGTCCGAGTGTTGTTATGGTTATACAGATACTTTTAGTTTTTGTATAATGTGAATCTCTGTAGTGTGTACTATTACTTACTATTACTTACTTTTTGACTTGATTCATGTAACTTGCTACTGAGGCCTTAATTTCCTTCGGGATCAATAAAGTACCTACCTACCTACCCACCCACCCACCATGACGATAATGTTGTGAGAAAGTAAAGCACCAGAACAACTGCATTTATTTACAACCCTACTGACAGCAGCTACTTACAAAATGTATGTATTACAATAATACACCTAAATGTCATGAAAATTCATTCAGATTTAGCAATTTGAAGATGCATCTACCTTAATCATTAAAAAGTATCGGTATCGGATCGATATCGGCTATACTGGCCCTGTATTTACTTGGTATCGGATCGATACCAAATTTTGCAGTATCGCACACCACTACTCTGAAGAGATCTGAAAATGGCTGTGCACCGACGTTCCCCATCCAACCTGACGGAGCTTGAGAGGTTCTGCAAAGAAGAATGGGAGAAACTGCCCAAAAAAGGTGTGCCAAGCTTGTAGCATCAAACTCAAAAAGACTTGAGGCTGTAATTGCTGCCAAAGATGCTTCAACAAAGTATTGAGCAAAGACATGTACAATGTACATGATATATTTTTGTGTTTTATTTTTAATGCATTTGCAAAAATTTCAAACAAACTTTTTTCACTTTGTCATCATGGGGTATTGTGTGTGTAGAAATTACTGAAGTGTAAAAAGTGAAGTGCTGTGAATACTTTCCGGGTGCACTGTAAGTAAGCAGAAATGGGGAGCTATTTAAAAATACTTAAAACGCTTAGAAGGGGCTTCATGGGCTATTGTGCTTTAAGAAAACATTGAACGTCATGACAACCAAACAAACCTAAGTACTCTCATTGGTGAAGATCTAGGTTAAAGGAAAAGAAGTGGTTTACGAGTTCACTTATTCTGTAAGAAAGAGCTTCACTTGGTTTACTATGGCAAACTTTCACTTAGATAAACAAAAGCTTTTAATGCTTCTGGAAGTAAAAATCCTGTTTGTGCTTGGTGGTAGACTGACCTCTTGGCAACCCTACTTGTGGGTGGAGAGAATGGGCAGCTATGGATGTGCAATGAAAAAGGAGGAGTTAGTTAGAGAGAGACTTTATTATTTCTTTGCTGCTGCACTGCACTGTGCAACAAACTAACCAAGACTATCCTAGTACACTGGTCAGAACTCTGGAAACAGGGTGTTTTTTTGGTTTTAGAGACATGAATGACATTAAACTGGCCCTGCTGGGCAGTAAGGGAGCTGGCAAATCAGGTAAGTGTTTTGTGTGTTGCATCATCACATGTTTTAAAGAAACTTAGTTACACGCTACACTGAAGATCATGTTTACAGGATTACATGATGCCTGCATACAGCCTTCATGACGAACATAATAAAATGTTTGTCATGAAGTCTGACTTTGCTGATGTAAGTTGATGTATTTCCTAGTTTAAATGGGTGGATTCTTTTGAATTATATAATTAAGTTTTATATACTGGCCACCTTCAAGTAGAGATAACCGAATCAGCGTATATAAGTGTAGATAAGTGTCATGTATCACAGTCACCTACTACTCCTACTGTACTATTACTACAACAACAACTTCTACTACCACTCCTACTACTACTACTACTAATAATAATAAATATATGCCTAATTAAAAAAATTACAAAAGAATGTTAATAAAAACAGATCATTTGTAAATCATTTTTGATCTGTATTAAATAAGAAATAGAACAAATACAATATAATTATTGACTAAATAACTTTGAGGGCTGCAACACAAAGGTTGAGAACTGTGCCTGTTTACCTCTGTTATGCCACCTTAGTTTCGTAATAATTTGGGAATGGAGAACACTGATTGTTACAGCTGTATACCACAAACATTTCCCCCATTCTTTGTAATATCCAATGTCATATACACTGATCAGCCATAACATTAAAACCACCTCCTTGTTTCTACACTCACTGTCCATTTGATCAGCTCCACTTACCTTATAGAAGCGCTTTGTAGTTCTACAATTACTGACTGTAGTCCATCTGCATGCTTTGTTAGCCCCCTTTCATGCTGAAATTCAATGGCCACTACAGAGCAGGTATTATTTGGGTGGTGGATCATTCTCAGCACTGCAGTGACAATGACATGGTGGTGGTGTGTTAGTGTGTGTTGTGCTGGTATGAGTGGATAAGACACAGCAGTGCTGATGGAGTTTTTAAACACCTTACTGTCACTGCTGGACTGAGAATAGTCCACCAAATATCTAGCCAACAGTGCCCTGTGGGCAGTGTCCTGTGACCACTGATGAAGGTCTAGAAGATGACCAACTCAAACAGAAGCAATAGATGAGCGATCGTCTGTGACTTTACGTCTACAAGGTGGACCAACAGGTAGCAGTGTCTAATTGATTGGACAGTGAGTGGACACGGTATTTTAAAAACTCCAGCAGCGCTGCTGTGTCTGACCCACTCATACCAGCACAACACACACTAACACACCACAACCATGTCATTGTCACTGCAGTGCTGAGAATGATCCACCACCTAAATAATACCTGCTCTGTGGTGGTCATGACCATTGAAGAACCTGGTGAAAGCAGGCTAATACAGTATGTAAAGAAACAGATGGACTACAGTAAATAATTGTGGAACTAGTCAGTGTTTCTACATGGTAAGTGGAGCTGATAAAACGGACAGTGAGTGTATAAACAAGGAGCTGGTTTTAATGTTATGGCTGATTAGTGTATTGTGTTGTTGTAACACATGCAGAATGTGGCTTGGCATTGTCTTGCTTAAACAATTAGAACCATCCCTGAAATTGATGTTGTCTAAATGTGTTATGTATGTATGTATGCACCCCCCAGCATTAATGGTGCCATTACAGATGTTTCATTTAACCATGCTATTAACACCAAAAATTCCATTAGAATACAGCACACGTTGGTCCGTCTCAGATAAGCTTGAGTCAAGAGAAGTCCAATGCATTTCTGTATATTGCTGATATATAAAGAGTCTTAAGGAAAAGTCTTTGTTGTAATGTGTTGCAAGCATCAAACATTTGAAATACTGTAAAATACAATTAACAAATCACTACCTTCTGTTTTTATTTGCATTTTACCTACTGTCACAATTTTTAAGAATTTGGTTTTGAATAAAGAAAAACGAAAATGGGCAGCATGGTGGTGTAGCTGGTAATTGTATGTTTACCCTGCATCTCACTTAACCTTAATGTCAAAACATTAAAAAGAGATGGCCAAATAGGACAGAATTTTGATTCTTGTGACTACAAGGTAAACTACAGAAGCAGATCATGTTTTACCCCTGCAATAACAAAAAGATACTATGCTAGCTATTAATTAAAGATTCTGCTATGTTATCATTGTGTTTTTCAGAAGCTTTAACTTTCTTTTTTTTCCCTCCCTATTTCTCTTGATTTTTAGCGTGTCCAATTTTTACCCAATTGCGTTATGCTTCCTTTCTACTGGTGCTGACCCTCACCCCCGATTGAGGAGAGCGAACTGACACGTCCCCTCCGATACGTGAGCAGTAGCCGACTGCATTTTTGTCACCTGCACCAGCCGAGTTCATATGCGAATCAGCCCTGTGCATGGAGAGCCACACCCTGATTAGCATTATCCCTCTACTCTGTGTAGACGCCATCAACCAGCCAAATGAAGGTGTAATTGCATCAGTTATGAGGTCCCTATCCAGGTCCCTATCCGGCTCCCTAACCCTGGATGAACAACAGCCAAACGTTGTTCATATAGCCGCCCAGCCCAGCCGGATGGCAGAGCTGAGATTCGATATGATGTATTCGAAATCCCAGCTCTGGTGTGCTAGCGTATTTTACCGCTGCGCCACCTGAGCGGCAACTTCCTTTTTTTAAGTAACGCAATTATGTTATAATTTAATATAGTCAGAATAACTGACAATTATAGCAAAATAAAAGTCTGTGTAACCAATGTAAAAGCCCTGTGTATTAGGGACATAAGAGGATTTGGGGCAAAACAGATAGAATGCAAGTAATTGCTAAATCTGATGGGGGATTATTTTTGATCATCTGCAGAACAAGAACTGGCTGAACTTTTCTGGCTGCATACCATGTCAATGACTATTAAATGACCAGAAAATAATTACACAAGGTCCTCTCTTATCAAAAACAAGTTGTGAGTCCTGTGTCTTTTGGCTTAAAAAAGAGTCAGAAGATAGGTGGTCAAGCCAGTATGCTTTGGGATGTTTAAGATTTCAGATATTTTAGAGGAAAATACATATTTGTTAGAGATGTAGGGTAGAATTTAGCTGGTGGGGGCAGAGAGAGCACAGTTTTTGTGGCTGTAGTGTTCCTGTTCTAGAGTGTGCTCTAAAAACCTGTTCATCAGAAAACAAATTAACCAAGGCAGCTTCATGTCTCAAATATTTAATATAGACCAGACTGTGTGCTCATGGTCTAAGCATGCACAAAAACATCCAAAACAGTTTCTCTGTGCCGAATATACACCTAAAACTCTGGGCATGCTGGCCAAGTCTTTGATGTTAAATTGAACTTAAGCCCTTCACTGCAGTTTGCAATCATTATTTTTTATTTGACCCATTTTTATTAAGCCAAAATCAGAAAAAGTTAAGAGAGTATGGAAAGACAATATGAACCCAAAATATTTTATATTTGTCTGATCAGCCTCATTTCATTTGTTAATATACCTCCATTCCTGCATTTCAGGCCTGCAACACATTCCTGCAGGCCTGCAACACAAAAAAGTTAGGACAGGGGCAATTTAGGGCTAGTAATGAGGTGAAAAAACTAAAGAATGATGTGATTCCAAACAGGTGATGTCAACAGATGATTGTGATCATAGTTTGGTACAAAAGCAGCATCCGGGAAAGGCTGAGTCTTTGATGAGCAAAGATGGCCAAAGGATCTCCAGTTTGTCAACAAATGAATGAGAAAATGATTGAAATGTTTAAAAACAATGAACCTCAAAGAATGATTGAAAGGGGTTTGCATATTTCTCCCTCTACAGTGCATAATATCTTTAAGTAATTCAAGGAATCGGGAGGAATTTCAGTGTGTAAAGGCCAAGAGTACAAGCTTAAGCTAAACACTCGTGATCTTCGATCCCTCAGATGGCACTGCATCAAGAACCGCCACTCAACAATAGCTGATATAACCACATGGGATAGGGATTACTTTGGCAAACCTTCGTCAAATACTACAATATGGAGATACATGCACAAATACCACTTAAATCTTTACTGTGCGAAAAAGTTAACCATGTCCAGAAGCAGTGTCGTGTTCTCTGGGCTCAGAGGCATCTGGGATGGACCGTCACACAGTGGAAACATGTACTGTGGTTGAACCAATTAGTATTCCAGATCTTCTTTTCGGAAGAAATACCACAGTGTGCTCTGGACCAAAGATGAAATAGACCATCCAGACTGTTATTAGCAACAAGTCCAAAAACCTGAATCTGTCATGGTATGGGGCTGTGTCAGTGCCCTTGGCAAATTTAATTTACACTTCTGTGATGGCAGCTGTGACACAAAAAAATACATTGAGATTTTAGGGAATATACTATGCTGCCTTAATGTTGACATCTTTTTTCATGCATTTTTCAACAAGATGATGCAAAACCACATGCTGCACACATTACAAAGGCATGGCATGGAAGGAGAGGGTATGGGTACTGGACTGGCCTGTCTGGAGTCCAATAAAGTGTGTGTGGGAAGAATTTTAAAACAAAAAAATGTGAAAATGACAACCCTGTTGCACACCTTATGATGAGCTTACAGGAAAAATGGGACAAAATAACACCTGAAACACTTTATTGCTTGCTATCATCAGTGCCAAAACCTCTTTTAAGTGTCGTAAGAAGGAATGGCAACATTACAAAGTGGTAAATGCTTTACTGTCCCAACTTTTTTTGGAAACTGTTGCAGGCCTGAAATGTACTGTATATTAATAAATAAATAAAGCTGACCAGACAAAACATGAAATATCTTGGGTTCTGTCTGCAATTAAATAAAAGTGAAAGTAAATGTAAGAAACACTGTCCCAATATTTTTTTTGATTTGGGGTTGCATTCTTAGAGTTGGTTTGAAACTCTACATTACTACTTACAGTATATCTGTTATATCTGTTTTCTTCTCTTTGTATTAAGCTGTTTTGGTGAGATTCCTGACCAAACGTTTCATAGGAGAATATGCGTCCAATGCAAGTAAGTACTGGGTACTCTCTCTGATGTGTTTTATAGAGTTACAATTTGAACAGAGCCTTGCTTATCCATAACAACGTGTTTAAACTATCTCAGTTTTGCGTTTGGCATCACACCTTCAAACCTAACTTTTCCACAATTACTTTTCTTTGTCATAGAAAACATGGTCCAAAGAACATGTATATGGTTCCCTTTTTAGAATAAATGGTTAGGGGGTATTACAGTATCAAGACTAATCAGACCAGGCAACATTTCATTGTGCCTGTGGTTAATATAACTTTAAATCTTTGTTCTTGATTGTCCTTGAAACCTATTGTGGTCTCCTATTATTGTAGCGTATCTGCCTCAATGTCCACTGTGTTGTGCATTCTTACCCTGGTTTAAAAGTATTGCTATTTCAGTTTAATTTGCTTTTCTGTCAGCTAGAACCATTCCAGCTAACCTTTCCAACCTCTTTCATTCTGACCTGACATTTCCACCATGTTTTTTTTTTTCATACCAATTGGCAAAACTCAAACCAGCCTGTATGGTACCAACAATCATGCTTTTTAAGTTTTTACTCCATCCTAGTGTTTGATGAAAAGCTGTTGACCCACGTATATATAACTGTATGCATTGGACTGCTGCCATGCTGATTTGTTCATAATTACACAAATGAAAAATGTATACAGTAGGGGATCACAATAAAGTAGCCAAAGAGAGGTGTATTTACAGCACATTCAGAAAGTATTTAGATCCCTTGGCTTTTTAACGCTATTCTGTTGTGGATTTGATATAAGCCCGGCTAGCTCAGTCGGTAGAGCATGAGACTCTTAATCTCAGGGTTGTGGGTTCGAGCCCCATGGCGAGTGTCTTCATTTAACATCTACGGAAACTAAAAAGGCGTTTCTCCAGTTTGGACAGCCCTTGTCATGCAGTTCTACAGTGACGTATCAGGCGGGCATTTGTACTTGTAGGACTATTGTTTACTGAATTCTTGTGGGACAGTTGTGGCCTAGCGGTTACGGTACTGGACTAGTAATCCAACGGTTGCTGGTTCAAGCCCCACCACTGTCAGGTTGCCACTGTTGGGCCCTTAAGCAAGGCCCTTAACCCTTAATTGCTTAGACTGTATACTGTCACTGTACTGTAAGTTGCTTTGGATAAAAGCGTCTGTTAAATGCAGAAAATTTAAATTATATAGATATAATTGCCATTTTACCTATCGCTCTACCCTTAATCACTAATAATCATGAACTTAAAACATTTTTTGGAAAATTAATTCATAGTAAAAAACAGAAATCTCCTATTTACAAATGTATCCAGACCATGACTTCTGTCTAGAGCTCAGCTGGAGTTCACATAGTTTTAAAGGACACACTTGGCTCTATAAGGGCCAACAATTTGTACTGCATTGTCCGGACAAAATCACAACATGAAATCCAAGAAACTGTTTGTGGGCCTCAGCAGTCAAACTCTGTCAAGCCACAGATCAAGGGAAAATTCTGAAACAATTTGAGTGTTTGCAGGATCAAAGAGGCCTCCATAATGTTGAAATGGAAGAATCATGACATAGCTTCGAACTCTAGAGTTGACCATTTGGCCAAATTGGACATTTGGGGAATAAGGGCCCTAAAAACTACAAAAGAGCTTCCTGTGCAGAGATCAAAGAAGCTGCACCATCTCTGCAGCATTCCTAAAATCAGACCTTTATGACAGTGGCAAAATGGAAGCCGCTGTTAAGTAAAAGGCCTTTGACAGCATGTAAAGTGTTTGTAAATGTCTGAATACCATACATACGGTGAAACATGGTGGTGGCAGGATCATGCTGTGGGAATGTTTTCATCAGCAGGGACTGGTAGGAATTGAAGGAGAGATTAAATCAGCCAATTACAGGAATGTCTTTAAGGAAAATTCCAGAGCGCACGCAAACTCAGACTAGAGATACTGTATAGTACACCTTTCAACACATCATTTGCCCAAAATATACAGTCAAAACAACACTAGTTTGGCTTTGAAGAATCGCTGTGTCCCACCCAAAGCCCAAACTTAAACTCCATTGAACATACACTATATCGTCAAAAGTATGTGTAATCCGGATCATGAGCTTGTTGGACAGCCCATTCCAAGACCATTGCTTTCCACAAGATTTTAAACTGTGTCTTTTGGAATTTGTACCCAGTGGTCAGTCACTAATATTCGATGAGAAGGCCTGAATCATAACTGACACTTCAATTCATCTCTAAGGTGTAAAATATTTTTAAGGTCAGGGCTTGTAATGTATGTGTGGAGAGACCTGAAGATGGCAGTTCACAGACATTTGGCCACCAGTCTCAGTTTGCAAGGATCTGGTATTGGATACTCCATCCAAATGCTGTTGTGCAAAGTTTATTGAGACATATCCAAGAAGGCTTCGAGCTGTAACTGCTGGTAGAGGTGCTTTTACTAATTACAAATGCTTTTTTATTGAAAAAAAAAAGAGTCTGAATACTTTTGTGAATAAGGGATTTTTTTTTTGCAATTTCCCCCCCAATTTTCTCCCTAATCTAGTCGTATCCAATTACCCTGATTGCATTACGCTTCCACTGTACCGATACTACCCTCCACTGCTGACTGAAGAGCGCCGCAACTGACACACACCCCCTCCAACACGTGTGCAGTACTGACTGCATCTTTTTTATCCGCACAAGGCAAGTTCATATGCGGATCAGCTTTGTGCACGGAGAGCCACACCCCGCTCAACGCATTATTCCTCGACTTAGCGCAGGCGCTATCAGTCAGCCAGCAGAGGTCATAGCTGCATTAGTTATGAGGAACCCTGGTCCAGCTTTCCCACCCTGTGTGAACAACAGCCAAGCCGCCAGCCAGATGGCAGAGCTGAGATTCGAAACGATGTGTTCGAAATCTTAGCTCTGGTGTGCTAGCGTGTGCTGCGCCACCTGAGCGGCCTTTTTTAAAAACTCTAAAGACCTGTTTTTCTTCATGTGTTATTCAGTGTAGATTGATTGGTTAAAATTGTAATTATATCCAATAATTTATTATTTTAAAATCCACGACACAGTGTCCACCTCGGAATGGCTCAAAAGAAACAAAATGATAGTTTTGGAGTTGCCCAGTCAATGTTGTGACTTGAATCCCATTCCCAAATGCTGTGGCAAGACAAATGGGCAGTTCATTTTCAAAAACCCTCCAATATAGCTATTTTAAAACAATTCTGCAAAGAAGTGTGGGCCAAAATTCCTTCACAGTGATGTAAAGACTCGTTGCAAACAGTTGTTTGATTGCAGTTGTTTCTGCCAAGGGTTGCATAGCCAGTTTTAAGGGCGGCTATTACTTAATTTCTAATTCACATGGGTCATATAGGTGTTATTTTAAATTTTACATTTATTTTTTATCTTCTTCATTTTTTATCTTTTAAAATTGTAAGCTACATTTTGTGGTTGCTCAAGCTGTTGACTGTGATAAATGAGCAAAAATATAAGAAATTGGGTAAGGGACAAATACTTTTTAACAACACTCTGTATACACTGATCAGCCATAACATTAAAACCACCTCTTTGTTTCTACACTCACTGTCCATTTTATCAGCTCCACTTACCATATAGAAGCACTTTGTAGTTCTACAATTACTGACTTTAGTCCATCTGTTTCTTTTCATGCTTTGTTAGCCCCCTTTTAATGCTGTTCTTTAATGGTCAGGACTCTCCCAGGACCACAACATAGCAGGTATTATTTAGGTGGTGGATCATTCTCAGCACTGCAGTGACAATGACATGGTGGTGGTGTGTTAGTGTGTGTTGTGCTGGTATAAGTGGATCAGAAACAGCAGCGCTGCTGGAGTTTTTAAATACCGTGTCCACTCACTCTCCACTCTATTAGACACTCCTACCTAGTTGGTCCATCTTGTAGATGTAAAGTCAGAGACGATCACTCATCTATTGCTTCTGTTTGAGTTGGTCATCTTCTAGACCTTTATCAGTGGTCACAGGACGCTGCCCACAGGGCGCTGTTGGCTGGATATTTTTGGTTGGTGGACTATTCTCAGTCCAGCAGTGATAGTGATGTGTTTAAAAACTCCAGCAGCGCTGCTGAGTCTGATCCACTCATACCAGCACAACACATACTAACACACCAACTCCTTGTCAGTGTCACTGCAGTGCTGAGAATGATCCACCACCCAAATAATACATGCTCTGTGGGGGTCCTGGGAGAGTCCTGACCATTGAAGAACAGCATGAAAGGGGGCTAACAAAGCATGCAGAGAAACAGATGGACCACAGTAAGTAATTGTAGAACTACAAAGTGCTTCTATATGGTAAGTGGAGCTGATAAAATGGACATTGAGTGTAGAAACAAGGAGGTGGGTTTAATGTTATGGCTGATCGGTGTATATTCTTTTTTTCTAGTATAAGTTTGCTATTTTTACAATTATTGAATCTACCAGGCATTATCTTATTAATTTTTTTTGCTTGTTGCAGACTCATTATACTGTAAAAGGCTCTCCATTGATGGTAGACAGCTGAACCTAGAAGTCTTAGATCCGTGCTCACAGGTTTGTTCACTTGTAAGTTAAATCTTATCTTGTGTTGATGTACAGACAATTCTGTGAGTCTACATTTACTGTTATGCCACTATATGGGTGCTCCTTAATGCTATGTTCACATATTTAAACTGATGCAAACTGGCTTTGCTTAGGGCAGTTGCATCTGGAGCACCATATTTTATTAAAACAGGTTATGAGATAGGATCTGCATTATAAAATTCTGTGGACAGACTTTTGTTTTTGTTGGATGTATGCCCAGCCTTCCTAAGCAATCTTTATGAAACTTTAAAACCCTGCGTTAGACATGAAGTGAACATTCAGAACGTTTTTGTCCCTTTATTGTCCTCTAATGGACTGACCTTAATTAAATGAAATTGAGACTCCTGCATGACATCCAGTTTTTCCTTTAGTGAGGTTTTAAGAGGCATGCAATGTTGTTGTTAAGACCCCCATGTGTCCTTTCTCTTTTTGGCAGAATGGGGACAGCCAAGACACCCTGGAGGAACAGTTGAACTGGGCAGATGGATTTGTGGTGGTGTACACTATTAGTGACCGCATGACATTCCTTAGTGCCAAAAGCATTCTACATCAGATCAAAGAGAGTCGTAGGGAGACCTGCAAAGGGTGAGACAGAGTCACTACTTCAGTCTGTTGACCTGACAGCTCTTGTAGATTAAATTAAAAGACAGAACTTTAATCTATTAATAAAAACTAATTGTGAGATTATGATATAATTTATAAAAAAGACAACTTTGTTGCATGTAACCCTCCCTGTACAGAACTACAACACAGCTGAAAGTAACATGTAACATGTAAAATGCAATCAAAACAAAAATCTTTTTTTACAACCCCAAATCAGAAAAAGTTGGGACAGCTTGGAAAATGCAAATAATAAGTTTCTTTGCAAATAACAGAGTTTCTTACATTTACTTTGACTTTGATTTCATTGCAGACAGCATGAACCTGAGATATTTCATGTTTTGTCTGGTCAACTTCCATTCCTGCATTTCAGGCCTGCAACACATTCCAAAAAAGTTGGGACAGGAAAACATTTACCACTTTGTAATGTTGACATTCCCTTTCACCACACTTAAAAGACGTTTTGGCACCGAGGATACCAAGTGATTTAGTGTTTTAGGTTTTATTTTGTCCCATTCTTCCTGCAAACACGTCTTAAGATGTGCAACAGTACAGGGTCGTCGTCAAAATTCTCCACACATTCTCTATTGGGGACAGGTCAGCACTGCAGGCAGGCCAGTCCAGTACCCATACCCTCTTCTCTCGCAGCCATGCCTTTGTACACACGGCGTCCATTTTTTCCCAAAAAAGACCTGGAATGCTGATTCATCTGACCACAATACATGTTTCCACTGTGTAATAGTCTATCCTAGATGCCTCCGAACCCAGAGAAGTCGACGCCGCTTCTGGACATGGTTAACATAAGGCTTCTTTTTTTTAAAGTTTTAAGTGGCATTTGTGCATGTAACTCTGCCTGCCATCTGAGGGATTGAAGATCACAAGTGTTCAGCTTAAGATTTTGCCTTTTGCCTTTACACACTGAAATACCTCCCGATTCCTTGAATTGTTTAATGATATTATGCACTGTAGAGGGAGAAGTATGCAAATCGCTTCCAATCTTTCTTTGAGGTACATTGTTTTTAAATATTTCAATAATTTTCTCACACATTTGTTGACAAACTGGAGATCCTCTGATCATCTTTGCTCATCAAAGACTCATTCTTTCCTGGATGCTGCTTTTGTACCAAACCATGATTACAATCACCTGTTGATTTTACCTGTTTGCAGACCTGAAGTGCAGGAATGGAGGTATATTAACAAATGAAATGAAGTTGAGCAGACAAAACATGAAATACCTTGGGTTCAAACTGTCTGCAATCAAATAAAAGTCAAAGTAAATGTAAGGAACACTGCATTTTTATTTTATTTGCATTTTCCATACTGTCCCAACTTTTTCTGATTTGGGGTTATAATTGTTAATTTTGTTGAAACTTTATTTAACTGATAAAAGTACAAAGACAAAATTGTATGTAATGTTTTTACTTAGCAACATAATCGTATTTTTTAAATATAAGTATTTTCAAGTGTTCAGGTGCTGTAGTTGTCTATTATCCTAGCCCAGGATCACCACTGAGATTAGAGGTCAAATTCTAGCAGTGAAATTCGTTGGTTGACATCTAAATATAGACATAATTGGCTACATCTTGAGGAGCTTGCTAAAGCCCTGTGATGGATTGACGTCTTGTCCGGGGTGTGTTGGACATATTTATTACTACTTTAAAAATACAATTAAGTTTTTTTTACTTTTGCAAGTTAAATATTTAGAAGAATTAACAAATGACAGATTCTTGCTCATACTGCATTTGAAAAAGTGTCCCAACTTTTCTGAAAACTGGGTTTGTATGTATCATTCCAGAATTTCTTATACTGTTATACTGTAAAAATAACACAAGAAGTGTCATTATATCTTTTTAGAGTGAGGGTAGGTCATCTACAAAGTGTGTAGAAGGTGTTTTAATTGCTGCGGATAAATTTCATTTACTATAGCAAAATGTGGCATTGCATTGTCTTGCTGAAATGATCAGGGAGGTCCCTGAAAAGATCTAAATGTTCTAAGTGTTAGCATATATTGCTCCAAATTGCATATGCACTCCCTAGCATCAATTGAAATGTGCTCTAACAGGTTTGTTAGGGCTAGTAAGATGGATTCAGAACTCAGTTAACACATTTTCTTTTGTCTCGGTGTATTGTGTTTCAGCAATTCACAAAACAACTTTAGTTACAAAAAACAAGTGACAAGTGATCCAGTGCATGGGATTTTGTTCTTGTTTTGCTGGGGGTGGGACTGTCCTCCTTGTTCTCCTTAACAATATCCAACACCCTCAGAGCTTTACGGCCATACAAATGTTTAAAAGGGGAAAACCCAATGTGGCAAACAATATGGGCTATAATATTTTTCCCATAAAGGGAATTTGGAATCATGTTTTTAGCATTTAATAAATCATTCTGCCAGCATGTCCAGGATGGTACACAATACAGAAAAGGACGTGGCTGAAACTCCCAGTTCCTAATTGACTGCCTATATACCGATCAGCCATAACATTAAAACCACCTCCTTGTTTCTCTGCATGCTTTGTTAGCCCCCTTTCATGCTGTTCTTCAATGGTCAGGACTCTCCCAGGACCACTACAGAGCAGGTATTATTTGGGTGGTGGATCATTCTCAGCACTGCAGTGACACTGACATGTTGGTGGTGTGTTAGTGTGTGTTGTGCTGGTATGAGTGGATCAGAGTGGACACAGCAATACTGATGGAGTTTTTAAACACCTCACTGTCACTGCTGGACTGAGAATAGTCCACCAACCAAAAATATCCAGCCAACAGCGCCCCGTGGGCAGTGTCCTGTGACCACTGATGAAGGTCTAGAAGATGACCAACTTAAACATCAGCAATAGATGAGCGATCGTCTCTGACTTTACATCTACAAGGTGGACCAACTAGGTAGGAGTGTCTAATAGAGTGGACAGTGAGTGGACATGGTATTGTAAAACTCCAGCAGCACTGCTGTGTCTGATCCACTCATACCAGCACAACACAAACTAACACACCACCACCATGTCAGTGTCACTGCAGTGCTGAGAATGATCCACCACCTAAATAATACCTGCTCTGTGGTGGCCCTGTGGGGGTCCTGACCATTGAAAGCAGGCTAAAAAGGCATGTAGAAAAAGAGATGGAGCGTAGTTTGTGAGACCAGACCGACTCATCCTGGTGATAAATCGTGTAGTGTGTGACCCCCTATCGCCGATCAGTCGTGTAGTGTGAAAACCACAACGATGTAAAAGACTCCTGAGTGCAAGAGATCCAGTTGTGTAGTGTGAACTGTACAGTGACCCGCCAACTCCGAAAGTCGTGTAGTGTAAACTTGGCATTAGACAACAACCTACCTGGGGGTACCCAAACACCCAACCAAATCATTTTGTTTATTAGTGCAAAAATAGAACTAACATAATGCTATATTAAAAAAGAACACTTAATTACATGGCAATACAAATAAACACAATAAAAAAAAAAACTAAATAAAAGAGCAGCTGTTAATTAAGACTAAAAAGAAATTTTACAGGTTAATTATTTTCTTAGCAATAATTGAACCCTGGATTCCTATGGGAATAGGATAGTATAATTTTTTTTTTTCATTTTCCCTCCAATTCTCCCCCAATTTAGTCATGTCCAATTACCCTGATTGCATTACGCTTTCTCTCTACTGATGTTGATCTCCACCCTGACTGAGGAGAGCGGCAACTTGACACATACCCCCTCCGACATGTGTGCAGTACTGACTGCATCTTTTCACCTGCATGAGGCGAGTTCATATGTGGATCAGCTTTGTGTATGGCGAGTCACACCCTGATCCCATTATCCCTCGTCGCTGTGCAGACGCCAACAATTTATCAGCAGAGGTTGTAATTGCACCAGTTATGTGGAATCCCCTCTGGCACCCTCCTTGCAAACGAGTCAATCATTGTTTACTTAGGCACCCAGGCTGCCAGTAGCAGAGTTTTACTGCTGCGCCACCTGAGCGCCGGGCTAACATAATTTACCACTACACCACCTGATTGTCCGATACTGGTTATCTAAAAATCAAGCAAACATTCAATACTTATTTAATGAAATCCAACAAATTGCACGTGACATTTAACACAGTACTCAAGTATAGTATAGAAGCTGTTTTATAGTCTTGGTTATAATCTGATCAAGTTTCTATGTGATTTGGGCAGTGATATGGAGGTACCCATCTGCCTGGTGGGGAATAAACAGGACCTGTGCCATAGTCGACAGGTGAGTGAGGAAGAGGGTCGATCTCTAGCCCTGGAGCACAAGTGCACTTTCCAAGAAGTGTCTGCTGCAGAGAACTACCTGGACATTGCAAATCTCTTCACCAGACTGATAAGTCACATGATGGAACAAATGAAGCACAGATCTGACCGCCGGCGTTATAGCGGCTCCAAATCCATGGCCAAGCTAATCAACAATGTGTTTGGCAAGAGGAGAAAGTCTGTCTAAGTATTAATTTAAAATAATGGAATAATATCATGTAAGCTAAGCTGTCCTTGCTTTAGTACTTTGGCAAACTGTCTTGAACTTAATGGTTTCTGAATGTGTCTGTATGTATAAATGACAATAATCATAATTATCCTGATTGCTAAAGGGAACCAGTCAGTAGTATTCCAATGATAAAAGGCCTTAATAAGAGATGCTAAATTGTTACCATTACAATCCTCTACGAATTTGTGAATGTCTTCTGCATACTGCTATGTAAACAAATTTAACCAATATCATGTTGGTTTCTGTGTAATATCATATACAAACCCAATTTCCAGAAAAGTGTGGACACCTTTGGAAAAAGCAATAAAAACATACAGTAAATCTCACACTTACTCACTTCCTTAATCACTTATCCAATTGGGGGGGGGGGTGGGGGGTGGGGCTGGTTCTTGCTGGAGCTTATCCCAACTTTTGAATGGGCATAAGGCACACAGTAACACCCTGTCCATTGCAGGGCAGACACACATACACACCCATTCACCTACAGGGCAATTCAAATTCTCCAATTAACCTGACTGCATGTTTTTGGACTGTGGGAGGAAACCGGACCTTTGGAGGAAACTCACGCAGACACGGGGAGAACATGCAAACTGCCCAAAACATAAATCTGTAACTTGTTAATTGACTTAAACCTTTATTTAACAGTTAAAAGGACAAAGAAAAGATTTGTGTGTTTTCAGTACACTTAAAAGCTGGGACAGAGGCATGTTCACCACTGGGTCACATGACCTTGTTTTTTTATAAATTATACTTTTAAATTGTTTGAGAACTGAAGATACTAATCATTTCAGTTTTGCAAGTAAAATATTTGCTGTATACACGACTTCAGCTGCTCATCAGTCTGTCGTTGCTGCTGTCTTATTCTTTTCTTCATGATGCGTCATACAATATTGATAAGAGACAGATCTGGACTATAGGCACACACACACACACACACACACACACACTTTACATCTTGGCATGTGAAATCTGATGTATATTTTCCCCAAAACAAGCTGAAACATGAACTCCCGTAATGACGGAACAGGTTTCCATTTTTTTTCGGTCCATCACATGATTTTGGGCCCAGAGAAATCACCAGCCTATGTGCACTTAATTTATTATTAAATTAAATTAATGTATGGCCTCCTCTTTCCATAATACAGTTTCAGGTTGCATTTTTTGTTGCAGTGGCGGATTGTGTTAAGTGACAATGATTTTTCAAAGCACTCCCATGTCCATGAGGCTATGACCTGACTGACTATTTCTCATGAAGTTTGGCACAAATTGCTTAACCACAACCATCACTGCTTGCAAAGACTAAGACTTTGGTGCTTTTTTTAAACTCAATCTTGATGATCTCACCTGTTATCAGTTAAACTGCTAATTGTGGAACCTTTCAGAACAGTATTACTGTAACCTTAGTCTTATTTTGCCCCTGTCCCATTTTTTGAGTGTGTCACATTCTATTGTTTATATATTTACAAAATACAATTAGGTTTGTCAGTGAAAACACCGAAAATGTTTTCTTTGTAATTTTATCAGTTAAATAAAAGTTCAGTCTAGTTTACAGATTACTTTAGTTTTTACTTTCGGTTTTACTGTATTTTTAGAAAGTGTCCCAATCTGGAAATGGGGTTTGTATTCATAAATCATGACAAACATATTTCTTTGTGTATAATCACAATATAGCTTTAAAACTGTATCTTTTAAGAAGCACGGTATCACAGTAGTCTTGATCTGCAAGGTTATAGAGACCTGGTTTGTATACAATATTTCTAGGGTCTGTGAGTATTTCATCTGTGTACTCTTCCATTGTGTGGTCTTCCATTCAGCACCAAAAACTCTAATTTTGATCTTACCACAAATGAAATAGTGCAATAGTGTAAAAAGTAAATAACTGTTTAAAATCTTTAAGCAACATTTTATATTATACAATGTCAACCTAAGTAAAAAAACAGATTTTGTATTTTTTTCATTATAATTTTGTTTATTAAGGAAATAACATACAACATATCAACTAATTAATCAACTAATTAACAACATTTAATTGATAATTGGTTTTGGTTAGACTAGATAGTGAAACGTTTTAAGACTCGGTTCCCATTACACCTGGCAAAATGTTAACAATGCATTCTACAATAAAAAACATCACACCACCATTCAAACACAGTGGTAATAGTGTAATGGTATTAGGATGCTTTACTGCTTTAGGGCCTGTGAGAATTGCTATACTTTATAGAACCTTTAGAATATCTGGCTATCAGTCCTCAATCAGCATAATTGGATTATGCAATGAAACAAATCATAGAAGCATAAAAGTTGTAATGAACACAAAGTTGTCTTTTAACTTATTTGCTTTATTACATTTTTTAATCCTGCCTTTATTAGCAAAATTGCTTATAATTTAATAATAAGTCTGGTAGGTTAATTATGATGTAACCAATTTCCCAGATATTTTTTCATCTTAGCCAATAGTTATTTAAAAAAAAGCAAAAATACATCTTTATATTGTGGTGCTCAGGTTGTGCAGCAGTCAGTTACACTAGCCCACCACCACTTAGATCTGGGTGTGAATCTCGGTGGTGCTATCGACGGTCAAAGCCCTGCAATGGATTGGCCCTCTGTCCAGTGTATTCCTGCCTTACGCCTAGTGTTTTCACGACCCTGACCAGGCTATGAAATCAAGCGGCTGATGAAAATGAAACGGGTCCATAGTAACCTAAATTCTCAATATTCTTCTAAAATAAATCATTAATTTTCTTTGTTTATTTACTGCATCATTCAACTTATTAAGACTTAAGCAAAATCTAGCTATGAAGAAAAGTTATGAAACCTTATTTTCTTTGGAAGGTTAAATATTTTGATTGTAACTGTATGTGAAGCTGTAAGTGAAAATACAGTGGGGGAAATAAGTATTTGATCCCCTGCTGATTTTGTAAGTTTACCCCCTTACAAAGACTTGAACAGTCTATAATTTTTATGGAAGGTTTATTTTAACAGAGAGAGACAGAATATCAACAAAAAATCCAGATTTTTTTTTGGATTGTATTAATTTGTATTTAATTAAGGGAAATAAGTATTTGATCCCCTACCAACCAGCAAGAATTCTGACCCCCACAGACCGGTTATTATTATTAATTGTTATTATAATTAGTCCTGTCCTTGTATAAAAGACTCCTGTCACAGAATCAGTTTCTTCCGTTCAAATCTCTCGACCACCATGGGCAAGACCAAAGAGCTATCAAAGGACGCCAGGGACAAGATTGTAGACCTGCACAAGGCTGGAATGGGCTACAAGACCATCAGCAAGAAGCTTGGTGAGAAAGAGACCACTGTTGGTGCGATAATTCGAAAATGGAAGAAATACAAGATCACAGTCAATCACCCTCACTCTGGAGCTCCATGCAAGATCTCACCTGGTGGAGTAAGAATGATTCTGAGAAAGGTGAGGTCAGTCCAGAATTACACGGGAGGAGCTTGTCAATGATCTCAAGGGAGCTGGGAGCAGAGAAATGCTGGATATGACCCCAAGAACACCATCCCCACTGGGCATTTCTCTGCCTCCAAACACGGCGAGTGGAGTTGATGCCAAAGAGCTCAATTTTGGTCTCATCTGACCATATCACATTCTCCCAAGCTTTCTCTGAATCATTCAGGTGTTCATTGGCAAACTTCAGACGGGCATGTACATGAGCCTTCTTGAGCAAAGGGACTTTGCGGGCACTGCAGGATCTCAATCCATTACGGCGAAGTGTGTTACTAATGGTTTTCTTGGTGATTGCTCCCAGCTCCCTTGAGATCATTGACAAGCTCCTCCCGTGTAATTCTGGACTGACCTCACCTTTCTCAGAATCATTCTTACCCCACCAGGTGAGATCTTGCATGGAGCTCCAGAGTGAGGGTGATTGACTGTGATCTTGTATTTCTTCCATTTTCGAATTATCGCACCAACAGTGGTCTCTTTCTCACCAAGCTTCTTGCTGATGGTCTTGTAGCCCATTCCAGCCTTGTGCAGGTCTACAATCTTGTCCCTGACGTCCTTTGATAGCTCTTTGGTCTTGCCCATGGTGGTCGAGAGATTTGAACAGAAGAAACTGATTCTGTGACAGGAGTCTTTTATACAGGGACAGGACTAATTTGTGTGCCTCATGGGCACATAACCGGTCTGTGGGGGTCAGAATTCTTGCTGGTTGGTAGGGGATCAAATACTTATTTCCCTTAATTAAATACAAATTAATTTATAACTTTTATTTAATGTTTTTTTTCTGGATTTTTTGTTGATATTCTGTCTCTCTCTGTTAAAGTAAACCTTCCATAAAAATTATAGACTGTTCAAGTCTTTGTAAGGGGGTAAACTTACAAAATCAGCAGGGGATCAAATACTTATTTCCCCCACTGTAAATAATTTAAATAATTTTGGTATATTATTCAGGCTTGTCTACATTTCATGGTCATGGTTGTACATAAAAGGCACCCACTGTCTGCTATTAGTTTTCATTAGTTTTCATTTTATCATCTGTATTACCCTAGTCAGAGTTGAGGCAGGCCTGGTTTTCTCATAAAACACTGAGCGCAAGGCAGAAGTACCCTGGACAGAACACCAATTCATTGCAAGCCTTCAGTCATCCCTCCTCAGACATAGCCAATTATGTCACGTTGAGTGAAATTTATTTGTTTAGTGCTTTTTACAATAGACATTGTCTCAAAGATTAAATGTCTATGTAATTTTATGTCATAAGAAATTGCATCTGTGTAGAAGCTTGGCTGGTTGATATCAATGCTAAGATTTGGACAAATGGGCTAACATAATAGATTGCTACACCATCTGTGCACAAATTAAAGAAGAAAACAGAGCATAAAAGAAAGAAAAATTAAGATGCCGAAGCAAAGAGAAATTATTAGAATTTTACAAACCCTATTTCCAATAAATTTGGTACGATTAGTAAAATGCAACAAAAGGAAGAATCTGTGTTTTGTTGATTCTCATGAATCTTTAACTGACAAAATTAGAAAAAAAAGGATTTCTAATGTTTTCACTGAATAGCTTAATTGCATTTTGTAAATATAAACAAATTTAAAACTTTAATTAATGAATAAAAAAAAAAACTACTTGTTGTAGTGCAATGCATCTCCACCAGATGGAGCCCAACACTAAAGAACGTTTATTACATAGCAGGGTTGCAGGTCTAATTCTCTTAGTCCTCCTTCATGAAAACACAACTCAAGTCAGGGAATGGCTATAAAAATAGCTACTCAAATGCAATGTACCCATGTCTACAGTTAGGGCAATAATTAAATGTTCCAATTAAGTAGAACTATGACAAGTTTGCTTAGATGATGAGGTTTATTTTGCTGACATGCACAGTAAAAAGGAGGGTAAAGGGCAACAAAAAAACCCCAAGGATACTTTGGGGTAGTTACAGAAGAAGGTGGCATTTGGGGATCACCAAGTCTCTAAAAGTACCATCAGCATCTTGTGACACTACCAGCTGTCTCCCAAAGGTTGCAGTCATGTACTGTACATCAAAGACATAAAACGTCCCGAAATCCTAGCTGATCACCGATTGGTAAACCACATCGTTATTTCTTTTCTCATGATGGCATTCACCCCAAAACACTCAGGGTAAAAGTGCTAAGAGAACATTTTTGTTACTTCCTTGGCCATCTATCTGTTCCCTCTTCTGAAGTCACATGCAACACACATGCATCTGATCTCATCCAGAATGACCAGGGTGATTTCATCTCAGCTGTGTGAAAACAGACTTGACACTAAACAAATGACTATCTCAAACCCAAGAGGAACTTCTCATTGTGACACCTCATAAGAGCTCCCAGCAGCTGTGCGATCAACACCCCTCAGCTTACTCCATGCATGGATACTAGCCAGCTCATACTGCCAGCAAATTGTGCAGACAAAAGACCTGACGATGAACACTATGGAGCTGACTAAATGTGATGTAGATCTAAACTCAACTTCCTCCTTAACCACCTCACTCTCACCCTCACCCCATCTGGGCTTTTATGAGTAGATAAGTTCAAGAACTTTCAAGATACTGCTTTCAGTAGTAGACTGTTTGGCTACTCTGCTCTTAGTCTTCTGTGCTGCCATCCTGATATGCTCCAAAGCTACTACAATCTCACAATACATTACTACTTACATTATACTGCACTTTCAAGCTACTGGACTCTAAGGAGACTACGGTCTTAGGCTATTGTGTTCTTAGCTTATGCACTGTCTAGCTAGCTTGGTGCTGTCAGGCAGACACACATTTAGGCTAAATTCTTCTGAAGCTACTGCTCTATTAGGCTAATAACCTAATCTACTGTGTTAAGTAAAAGCATGATACAGCTGCTCCTGGACATTCTTCATCAAGTGGTCCGATTGGCTGAGGAGCACCTGCCAGTGTGTGCTGATCCAGAAAGATGGGTGCATGGAAGACTGGTGCTCCTCTTAGTGCAGCCTCTGCACCAGCTGTGCTCACAATCAACTAAGCACAACTGCTAGAGCACCACCGGTGCCTGCGATCTGCCAAAAACCTTTCACCACAGCACTGCAAACAGCAATCCCAATGATGCCACTGCCCTGCTGACAGGGCTGTCCTCGACATTGGAAGTTGCATCGCATTGCCAACAACAACATCTCCCTTGCCCTGACTTTTTTGGAAGCAAGTTTTAGCAATGGTGGAACAGAGAACAATGACAATCCTAGCTGGAAGGACAATTACAGCATGGCTGGGAGTACCAGAGAGTAATGATGAAAAGTATACTGGTTTCAACTACCCTTTCTTGTCTTTCTGTCTCATCTTCTTTCTTCTAGGATGCCACCACTAATTCTTTAACTGCTAGAGGCTTGGGTGGGTCTGCTGGAGTGATGAAGATCCAGGGCACATTTGGAAGAAGTGTTACTGAAGGGAGTTAATCAGTCTCTGGGCTGTTTCATCTGGGCTGAGTCCCCTGATCTATATTTTATAGCATTTTACAAAACTTTTCCAGACATGTGGTTTATAATCACATCAACAATGTTGCAGATATTTGAGGAAAAATTTTGCCTCTCAGAATAATTGTTCCCAAGTTAGTCATTTTCTTTTACAGCATAATGGGTGTTTTAAAAACTAAGCTCTAAGACATCTATTACTATATAGGTTGTATGCCAACATAATTATATTTAGCTGGAGTAGGTCACAGAGAGTTAATTGCTACAGCTATTAAATTGTAATAATTATTGGCAGCAGTCTTGTTAATACTGCATACCCCTACATTGTAGTCATTTTAGGATTGAATTTATTGCAAAGCCCTGGTTCAGGTTTATTATAGAGAGGTGTGAAAAGTACACGTCTAATTACTATTATAAATATAAAATGAAATCATTTTCACACAATATTTTAGACCACAATTTAATGTATTTAAGATACAAAGTTATTCAATACTCATATCCTGCTTGTACAAAGAAAGTAACCCTCAGGCTACTTCATGAATCACTTCATTAACCAAATTTAATTGATAAATCAAATTAGCTAATTAAACACAGGCATGATTTTACCCTCACTATTGAAAAATAAATCTCTCTCATTTTAAGCGTAACCATTAAAGTTTCTACAATATCACTATGCCACAATTTTGGGAAATAAAAAAAAATAAAGAAGTCTAAATGTCTGTAGAAGTTAGAAAGCAATTGTTCATGATCTACTTAACCACAGAACGTGCAATTATTCCACTATACATAATTTGAAACTGTGATTAATCCCAGTGACTGAGCTACTACACTTTTCCAAGGGTCCAATGGCCAACTTTTAGAACGCACATTTATAGCATGATATTTAATAAGGGAGCTTTGTATATCAAAGTCAGATCACATTCAAAACACCTGAACCCTCCCTCAGTTGTGCAATCCCAGCATGCCCAATCTGTTGAATTCTGAACACCTGAAACCATTCTTTATCATCTTTACATTCTGACCCAGACTGACAGAATCCCAGTCAACTCCTCCAGCTGAACTGGGTGAGGTGAGTCAACTTTTTGCCGGAAGGGAGTCTAGTAAGAAGAGTCTGGTAAGAAGACAACCTGCAAATCTTACTTCCACTTAGAAGTTTTCAGTAAGCAAAGAACCACTAGTCTCCTCCAAAGTGGTTCAGGGATTCTACACAGAACTTACTGGTACCACTCTCCCTAGGGCCTGAGTATATCCCCTCTTGGTCAAAAAGACCACAACCATAAAGAGTTGCATTCAAAAAGTATTTGGACAGAGGTTCATTCTACAATGAAGTTACCCCATCTCTGTAGGATTTTTCTTTGTTGAAATAAAAGGAGTAGACCTCTGCCCTTGCATAGACTACCAGGGTTTAAATCAGATCACTTGGAAGGTCCATTACCCTTGCCCTTAGGTGCCTGTCACACTGGAACAATTGTGTGGAGCCCAAATTTTCACTAAACTAGACTTGAGGAGGGCTCCTTGATAGATTTATCACAGCATATATTGATGACATCTTGATCTATTTAAAGAAACTGGATGAACATCAACATCTTGTGAGTTAAGTGCTAAAATATCTATCACCAACTGTATGCTAAATTGGAAAAGTGCCAGTTCTATGTAACAAGTGTGTCCTTAGGCTATGTCCTTCCTCCTGATGATGAATACATGGAGGAACAGAAGGTACAGGCAGTATTGGACTGACCATAACCTAAAACCATCAATGAACATCACCTATTTCTAGGGTTTGCCAACAGTTGTAGGAGGTTCATCTGTAACCACAGCACTGTTGCAACACCTCTGTTGCAACACCTCTTTCATGTTCTCTTAATTGTAACTAAATGTTTGCAAGAAGTCTTTTTGAGGTTCTAGATCTCAGGAATGTTTTAATGCTTTTAATTAATTTTTTTTCCTTATGTAAAGCCCTTTGAATTGCCACTGTGTATGAAAGGTGCTATACAAATAAACTTGCCTTGCCTTGCCTCTGACCCTTCTCCACAATAGGGCTCCACAGTGACTCACCTGGTCACTTGCTGCTGACAACCTCTCTAGAGCACCACTTTACCACTGCATCTATCCTTAACCAACCTTTTTGTTGTGATGCCTCAGAGATTGGAGTACAGGCCATTCTTTCTCTGGAACAAAGTAACCATGCCAAACACTTTTCCATAACCTTTTTGCTCCAAAAAGATGTTGTCGGCGGAGAAGAATCATGCTGTGGGTAACACAGAGATCTCAGAAACAGCCACAAGTAAACCTGAACCAAATGATCATCCCACTGAGTGAATGTATGTTTCCGTACATACATATACATCAATATGTTTCCTCTTGCTCTTAATGTGCTCAATTTAAAACCCCCAGGCTACACTTTGCCCATTCCCTGGACACATCCCTCTGTGACTACCAGATGCCCGAAGCCCTCTTGTACTACATATTCCAATGCTATGACTTACCCAAGGAAATTTTTTCCAATAGAGGTCTTCAATTCTCCTCACAAGTTTGGAAGGCTGTCATGGAACAATTGGGGTAAATGTAAGCCTAACCTCCAGACATCACCCAAAGTCTAATGGACAAGTGGAAAGGCTGAACCAAGAACTGGCATAACACAATTGCCTTCATGACACAGCAGTAAAGCTAGCACAATGACGAATTATGTGCTAACTGTGGCCCTTCCTAACTGGTGCTTAACTGGGGTTGTAAGAGCAGTGGGGAATAGGCAAGCTACACTGAAAGAAAAAAAAGCTATTGTGTTTGAGGTCAGTCAGTAAATATCCTGCAGATGTAATATTGTGGTTTAAAAAAAACTCAGAAACATGCTAATTTTACAGGGGGAAATTTGAGATGAACTATTAGGATTGTAATAATGTTTGCATCAGGAAAAGCAATCACTCACTAGGTAATGCAGTTCTAAGCTTAATTAAAACTGTGAAGTTTATCATTTGTCAGCAAAGCCATATGTCAGTAAATAATAAGTCTACAGAGAATGAAATATTTAGTGAAAGGAAAAGTATTGCTATGTATTTTCTAATTATTAATAGCTTTGATTTGTCAATTGACTTGCATCTGTTATATAAGGGTGCCAATCCATCACATAGCCTAGACATACACAGATCAACCATAACATTAAAACAACCTCCTTGTTTCTACACTCATTGTCCATTTTATCAGCTCCACTTACCATATAGAAGCACTTTTTAGTTCTACAATTACTGACTGTAGTCCATCTGTTTCTCTGCATGCTCTCCCAGGATCATTTGGGTATTATTTGGGTGGTGGATCATTCTCAGCACTGCAGTGACACTGACATGGTGATGGTGTGTTAGTGTGTGTTGTGCTGGTATGAGTGGATCAGACACAGCAATGCTGCTGGAATTTTTAAACACCTCACTGTCACTGCTGGACTGAGAATAGTCCACCAACCAAAAATATATCCAGCCAACAGTGCCCTGTGGGCAGCGCCCTGTGACCACTGATGAAGATCTCAAGGATGACCAACTCAAACAGCAGCAATAGATGAGGCTCTGACTTTACATCTACAAGGTGGACCAACTAGGTAGGAGTGTCTAATAGAGTGGACAGTGAGTGGACATGGTATTTAAAAACTCCAGCAGCGCTGCTGTGTCTGATCCACTCATACCAGCACAACACACACTAACACACCACCACCGTGTCATTGTAACTGCAGTGCTGAGAATGATCCACCACCTAAATAATATCTACTCTGTGGTGGTCCTGTGGGGGTCCTGACCATTGAAGAACAGCATGAAAGGAGGCTAACAAAGCATGCGGAGAAACAGATGGACTACAGTCAGTAATTTTAGAACTACAAATTGCTCCTATATGGTCGGTGGAGCTGATAAAATGGACAGTGAGTGTGGAAACAAGGAGGTGGTTTTAACTTTATGGCTGATCGGTGTAGGGCTGTTTATTAACCTGATTAGCCAATAGCACTGCTGATATTCAGACTGCTGTAGCAGCAGCAGTGATGAACTAATTTGTGCACTTGTAACTGCTTCATTCAGAGATTAAACGTGGAGCAGGGCCAAAGGAAATGAGATGAGCTGAGTGAGAGCAGTGGTAGCTCAGCGGTGAAGGTGCTGGACTAGTAATCAGAAGGTTGCCGGTTCAAGCCCCATCACTGCTGGTGCTACAGCTACCAACCATAATCTGCAACCTTTAAAAGAAGCCTGTGCCATTGGTACTTTCCAGGTGGTGGCAAAGGCAGATTGGTAACCAAGTTCCTAACATGTCTCCACATGCTGCTGGCCTTGCTCAGTTGTCTGTGCTTGTTAAGAACATCACCTTGCTCCCTGCACTTGCTACCCAGTTTGCCGTTGCACCGGTATGTGGGTTCCTGTATTTCTCTTGCATTAAATCGGTTTCCTGTAAGCAAGAATAGACAATAAATCTACTTGCAAAACTGAAACAGTTAGCGGCCTTAATTTCCAAACCATTAAAAAGTATAATTAATAGAAAAGGTAATAGGATAGAAACACAGGGGAAAACACATCTGTCCGAATTTTTTCTGGGTTTCAGGCATCAAAGTCTAAATGTGTTTAATTTATTAAACATTAAATTTTTTTTTAAATGCGGTTTGGATGCTCATAAGGTAAAATATTAAATGTTGCATTTTTGTACAGCTTTAATTTAATAATGGACCAAATACAAACCACACAATTTAGAAGAATTTAGTCACTTTTTTTAGTATAGTATAACCCCAAATCAGAAAAAGTTGGGACAGTAAGGAAAATGCAAATAAAATAAAAACGCAGTGTTCCTTACATTTACAGTACTTTGACTTTTATTTAATTGCAGACAGTTTGAACCCAAGATATTTCATGTTTTATCTGCTCAACTTCATTTTATTTGTTAATATACAGTGGGGTCAAAAAGTATTTAGTCAGCCACTGATTGTGCAGGTTCTCCTACTTAGAAAGATGAGAGAGGTCTGTAATTTTCATCATAGGTACAATTCAACTATGAGAGACAAAATGAGAAAAAAAAAAATCCAGGAAATCACATTGTAGGATTTTTAAAGAATTTATTTGTTAATTATGGTGGAAAATAAGTATTTGGTCAATAACAAACAAGCAAGATTTCTGGCTCTCACATACCTGTAACTTCTTCTTTAAGAAGCTCTTCTGTCCTCCACTCGTTACCTGTATTAATGGCACCTGTTTGACCTCGTTATCTGTATAAAAGAGACCTGTCCACAGCCTCAAACAATCAGACTCCAAACTCAACCATGGCCAAGACCAAAGAGCTGTCGAAGGACACCAGGAAGAAAATTGGAGACCTGCACCAGGCTGGGAAGAGTGAATCTACAATAGGCAAGCAGGTTGGTGTGAATAAATCAACTGTGGGAGCAATTGTAAGAAAATGGAAGACATACAAGACCATTGATAATCTCCCTTGGAATCAAGATCTCATCCCGTG
The DNA here is from genome assembly GCF_030014385.1 of Trichomycterus rosablanca. Lineage (NCBI taxonomy): Eukaryota > Metazoa > Chordata > Actinopteri > Siluriformes > Trichomycteridae > Trichomycterus > Trichomycterus rosablanca. The sequence continues at coordinate 17,543,689 of NC_086004.1, forward strand.
GGGTCAAAATGATCATGAGAACGGTGAGCAAAAATCCCAGAACTACACGGAGGGACCTAATGAATGACCTGCAGAGAGCTGGGACCAAAGTAACAAAGGGACCATCAGTAACACACTACACCGAGAGGGACTCAAATCCTGCAGTGCCAGGCGTGTCCCCCTGCTTAAGCCAGTACATGTCCAGGCCCGTCTGAAGTTTGCCAGAGAGCATATGGATGATCCAGAAGAGGATTGGGAGAATATCATGTGGTCAGACCAAAATGGAACTTTTTGGTAAAAACTCAACTCGTCGTGTTTGGAGGAAGAAGAAGAACCCAAGAACACCATACCTACTGTGAAGCATGGGGGTGGAAACATCATGCTTTGGGGCTGTTTTTCTGCAAAGGGGACAGGACGACTGATCCGTGTTAAAGGAAGAATGAACGGGGCCATATATCGTGAGATTTTAAGCCAAAACCTCCTTCCATCAGTGAGAGCATTGAAGATGGAACGTGGCTGGGTCTTCCAGCATGACAATGATCACAAACACACCGCTCGGGCAACGAAGGAGTGGCTCCGTAAAAAGCATTTCTAGGTCCTGGAGTGGCCTAGCCAGTCTCCAGACCTCAACCCCATAGAAAATTTGTGGAGGGAGTTGAAAGTCTGTGTTGCCCAGCGACAGCCCCAAAACATCACTGCTTTAGAGGAGATCTGCATGGAGGAATGGGCCAAAATACCAGCTACAGTGTGTGCAAACCTGGTGAAGACTTACAGGAAACGTTTGACCTCTGTCATTGCCAACAAAGGTTATGTTACAAAGTATTGAGTTGAACTTTTGTTATTGACCAAATACTTATTTTCCACCATAAATTACAAATAAATTCTTTAAAAATCCTACAATGTGATTTCCTGGATTTTTTTTTCTCATTTTGTCTCTCATATTTGAAGTGAACCTATGATGAAAATTACAGACCTCTCTCATCTTTCTAAGTAGGAGAACTTGCACAATCAGTGGCTGACTAAATACTTTTTGACCCCACTGTACCTCCATTCCTGCATTTCAGGCCTGCAACACATTCCAAAAGAAGTTGGAACGGGGGCAGTTTAGGGCTAGTAATGAGGTGAAAAAACTAAATAATGATGTGATTCCAAACAGGTGATGTCAACAGGTGATTGTAATCATGGTTTGGTACAAAAGCAGCATCCAGGAAAGGCTGAGTCTTTAATGAGCAAAGATGATCAGAGGATCTCCAGTTTATCAACAAATGTGTGAGAAAATGATTGAAACAATGTACCTCAAAGAAAGATTGGAAGGGATTTGCATATTTCTCCCTCTACAGTACATAATATCATTAAACATTTCAAGGAATCCGGAGAAATTTCAGTGCGTAAAGGCCAAGGGTGCAAGCTTAAGCTGAACGCTCGTGATCTTCGATCCCTCAGACGGCACTGCATCAAGAACCGCCACTCAACAATAGCTGATATAACCACATGGGTGAGGGATTACTTTGGCAAACCTTTGTCAAGCTCTACAATACAGAGTAGCATGCACAAATGCCACTTAAAATTTGACTGTGCAAAAAAAGCCTTATATTATCCATGTCCAGAAGCAGCGTTGACTTCTTTAAGCTTGGAGGCATTTAGGATGGACCATCACACAGTGGGAACATGTATTGTGGTCAGATTAATCAGCATTTCAGGTCTTTTTTTTTTGGAAAAAATGGACGCTGTGTGCTCCAGACCAATGATGAAAAGGACATTTCAGACTGTTATCAGCAACTAGTCCAAAAGCCAGGGTCTGTCATGGTATGGGGCTGTGTCAGTGCCCATGGCAAAGGTAATTTACACTTTTGTGATGGCAGCATTAATGCAGAAAAGTACATTGAGATCTTAGAGCAACATATGCTGCCTTCAGGACGTCATCTTTTCCAGGGACGTTCATGCATTTTTCAACAAGACAATGCAAAACCACATGCTGCACACATTACAAAGGCATGGCTGCGAAAGAAGAGGGTACAGGTACTGGACTGGCCTGTCTGCAGTCCTTACCTGTTTCCAACAGAGAATGTGTGGAGAATTTTGAAGCGAAAAATGCAACAACGACGACCCTGTACTGTTGCACATCTTAAGACGTGTTTGCAGAAAGAATGGGACAAAATAAAAGCTGAAACCGATTAAATCGATTGGTATCCTCGGTGCCAAAACGTCTTTTAAGTGTGGTGAAAAGGAATAACAACATTATAAAGTGGTAAATGCTTTACTGTCCCAACTTTTTTTGGAACGTGTTGCAGGCCTGAAATGCAGGAATGGATGTTTATTAATAAATGTAATGAAGTTGTCCAGACAAAACATTAAATATCTCAGGTTCCACTTGTCAGCAATGAAATAAAAGTCAAAGTAAATGTAAGAAACTCTGTGTTTTTATTATTTGCATTTTCCATGCCGTCCCAACTTTTTCTGATTTGGGGTTGTAGAAGCATTTAGCTAAAATCGTCCACAGTCAGTTTGAGGTAAGACACTTCAATATACCAACCTAGGTGACCCACCCCATGTTGGATTAAACCTTTATAATTAATATAACTTATATAATATATAATAGTGTTATAAGGCTTAGGAGTAATTTTAAAGGAATTACAGTATGCATCATTAGAAAATAGATAACAGCAGTGCTTTGCATATGAAGAGATGAGTTAAAATATAATTAAAAGTGTTGGCACAAGCCCAGTTATACACACATTTTGACCAGATTGTGAACTGTCTTCTTTCATTTGTCACTGGCCATCTATTCAAGCCAGTCTTCAAGATTTAATAACCTACACCCTTTTTTGGCTCTTTGTACAACAGCCAAAATCAGGGACCTATAGAACTGATGTGATCTCCCTAATATGACCTTCATATCTCATTTACTTGCTTGTCCCAAGCTCTCTGATACACTCATCACACACTTCTGTCAGTTCTAAATGAGCCATGATTAAACTGATTGAGCTTACCAGAGCCTGTCACAATCATTTTGATTAGCAGATAGTCAGGCACTAATGGATAAGACAGCACTGTTATGAGGGGGCCCACTGGCATAGAAAGAAGAGGTTAGAGACACTGCTTCCTTGTTAATAATTAATTGCTGCCCATTTGGTGGATCCAGTCCGACGCCTCCCAGTCATCTTGCTGTAATTGCTTTACATTTCATTTGGCTTTGGAGAGAGCTTTTCAATGTGGGTAAATAGTGCCTAAGTGTTAATGTGAAAATTGTGAGTTTAAATGGGAGAGGTAATGCTAATGACACACAAATTGGTCACACTTCTGTTCTACTTTACAATTTGAATTGGAGTATTGACATATACAGTCATGTGAAAAAGTTAGGACACCCCATGAAAACCTTTGTCTTTTCGTCTCTTATTTAAACATATGGACATTTGAGCTTCATTTAAACATTACTGAGAGATGGAGCTTATATAACTAATAAAAAAAAATGTTAAAAAATACTTTTAAACACAAGTTGTTAAATGTAATGAACAAAAATGGAAATTTATTACTACTTAAAATGTCTAAAATTAGAATCAGGTGCACCACATCAGCTGCAATGATTAGACCATCGTTAGAGGACATTGGAGTTTTATTTAAACCTCAGACATTAGTTTGGTTTGCTCTTGATTGTTGAAGTGAGTGGTTTCACCATGGTGAGGTCTAAAGAGCTCTCTGAGGCCCTCAGAAAGAGGTTGTCAAAAAAAAAAAAAAAAACATCAGGGCAAGACTAAAGTTTGCCAGAGAACACCTAGACAAAGACCAGGACTTCTGGAACAATGTGCTTTGGACAGATGAATCCAAAGTTTATTTATTTGGGCACAGTAGCAGAAGACATGTTTGGCGCAAACCAAACACAGCATTTGAGCACAAGAACCTCATACCAACTGTGAAGCATGGTTTGGGGCTGCTTTGCAGCAGCAGGGCCTGGCAAGCTCTCCATTACAGAGGGTGCTTGAGGAAAATGTAAGACCATCTGTCAAAAACTGAAGCTGAAGCAAAGGTGGACCATGCAACATGACAACGACCCAAAACATTCCAGTAAATCCACCAAGGAATGGCTCAAAAGAAAGAAATGGAGAGTTCTGGAATGGCCCAGATCTTAATCCTATTGAGATGCTATGGGGTGATCTAAAACAGGCTGTGCATGCAAGAAACCCCTCAAACCTCACACAGCTGAAGAAATTCTACATGGAGTGGGAAAAACTTTCTCCCAGTCGATGTCAGAGACTGGTAGATGGTTATAGGAAACGTCTAATTGAGGATATTTCAGCCAAAGGGGGAAATACCAGCTATTCAGAATCAGAATCAGAATCACTTTATTTCGCCAGGTATGTTACACATACGAGGAATTTGCTTTGGTGATACACACAATAATACACACTATTAGGGCATAGGGTGTCCTAACTTTTTCCTCACAATAAATTTCCATTTTTGTTCATTACATTTTACAACTTGTTTAAAAGTATTTTTTCAGTTTTATTTGTTTAATTATATAAGCTTTATCTCTCAGTACTGTTCAAATGAAGCTCAAATGTCCATATGTTTAATTATGTTCAAAAAGACAAAGGTTCTCATGGGGTGTCCGAACTTTTTCACATGACTCTATGTGTGTGAACTAAAATCATTCTATTGCTTCACCTATTACCTACACCGATCAGCCATAACATTTAAACCATCATTCTCATCATTGAGATGATTCTCAGCACTGCAGTTACGATGACATGGTGGTGGTGTGTTAGTGTGTGTTGTGTTGTTATGAGTGGATCAGACACAGCAGCACTGCTGGAGTTTTTAAATACTGTGTCCACTCACAGTCCACTCTATTAGACACTCCTACCTAGTTGGTCCACCTTGTAGATGTAAATGCAGAGACAATTGCTCATATATTGCTGCTGTTTGAGTTGGTCATCTTCTAGACCTTCATCAGGGGTCACAGAACACTGCACATGGGGAGCTGTTGGCTGGATATATTTTTGGTTGGTGGACTATTCTTAGTCCAGCAGTGACAGTGAGGTGTTTAAAACTCCATCAGCACTGCTGTGTCTTATCCACTCATACCAGCACAACACACACTAACACACCACCACCATGTCAGTGTCACTGCAGTGCTGAGAATGATCCACCACCTAAATAATACCTGCTCTGTGGTGTTCCTGTGGGGGTCCTGACCATTGAAGAACATAATAAAAATACATTAAACTCATCCAGTATACATGGCCCCTTTATTGTAAGTTTCCTCAGTGCTGCTTAAATCAGTTATGCTTAGTTCACACTACACAACTTTCTAGGTGTTCAGACCACTGTACAGTTCACACTACACAACTTGATCTCTTTTAAGTCGTTGTGGTTTTCACACTACATGATTGATCAGCGATAGGGGGGCACACACTACACGATCACCAGGAGAACTCTGTCCTGCCCCGAACGAACGTCGATTTGCCTCAGAGCTGTCACATCCAGCAGCGACCTGTTAGGGCAAAGATTGTGTAGTGTGAACTAGGCATTAAATAACATAGCTGAAAAGAATTCCCTTACATTGGCCTGATGCATACTGAAAATGATTTTGCTTACAAAAAAGCCGGTGTGAAAACCTTGGAATATTCATGAGTCTTTAGGAACCTGGCTCCAGGTCAAACAAGCCTATGACTTCATTTCAAATAACTTCAGAGCTGATACAAAAATGGTCACAAAGTTGAAATGCTGCTTAGAAGTTGAAGCTAACATTAAGGTATCAGTTGAGCTTGCTATAACACATCTGTTTTGTAATTGTTACATTAACTCTACAAGGTCAAGTATATTAATGTCATAATTTTACCCTAAAAGTAGGTAGTAGATTTTTAGCCATCTTCACAGTTTGACCTGACCTGATCTGCTTTCCTCAGAGCTCCCCCTCAGGCCTGGAGGCATTTTGTTTCTTTTCTTGCCTTTGATTGGCCTCCTCTCTGGAGGCCTTTGACTGTTGTCTTTGCCAAATCCGCAGCAGGCTGTGCTCAGCCTTGCATGCGCCAAGATAATGATCAAGTTAATTAGACCTGAGATTGAATGAACTGCGGCAGCAACTTAATCATTTGTAACTTGATTAGAAATACTATATTCTCTCAAACTCCAGAGACTAGCAAACTTGAAAATTAAGTTCCACTTTAAGGATTTAGGTCTCAAATTAATGAAGCATTAGGAGGGCTGAAAAACAACTCCCTCCCCCTGCTTACCCCCAATGCCCTCATTGTGTCCCTATACGGGAAGCAATGAATAGTTGTTTACTGTTGGAAAGGTAGAAAAAACATGTATCTGCTTGACCTAATGTTGCCCTCATCATTTTTATCACCGGCAAATTTCCTTGGGTTGGGTAGCTTTCCTAAAGCCACTGACATTAAGACATAAAAAGTTGTCTCATTAAAAAGTTAAATAAAGGTAATGTCCATGAGTAAACATCTTATTTTATGCCCTTATTCTTACTCTATTAAGATATGGATTGCTTATGTTTCTCTTTTAATGATATGTGTTCTAATGCAGAGTAGGCGTTCTGGTGTGCATCCACATGCTTACAAACCATGCAAATATTGTCCATCTGGAAAAGGTCTTTGACACTTCAAAACTAAGAAGATGCTACCAAAATCAGGTTGTTGTCTTTTTTAATGCATTTTCTCCCTTTTTCTCCAGATTTTTTTTTTGTGTGTCCAATTTTTACCCAATTGCTTTATGCTTCCTCTCCACTGGAGCTGACCACCGCCTCGATTGAGGAGAGCGAGACTGACACACGCCCCCTCTGACAGGTGTGCAGTAGCCGACTGCATCTTTTCACCTGCACGAGGTGAGTTCAAATGTGGGTCAGCTTTGTGCACAAAGAGCCACACCCTGATCAACGCATTATTCCTCGACTCTGTGCAGACGCCATCAATCGGCCAGCAGAGGTCGTAATTCGGCCCTATCTGGCTTATCCTACCCTATGAACAACAGCCAATCATTGTTTATGTAGCCATCCAGCCCAGCCAGATGGCAGAGCTGAGTTTAGAAACGATGAGTTCGAAATGTCAGCTCTGGTGTGCTAGCAAGTTTTATCGCTGTGCCACCTGAGTGGCAGGTTGTTGTCTTTTAAGCATTAACTTTATTGTAAGCATTATTCACTGCCTTATATATTTCTTTTTGTAAAGACAGGGAAAAAATATGTAAGAAGAATTGTGGGAGCAATAGTGGACATGCATGAATTCATTGACATGGGTGTCCATGGCCTTGGGGTGGAACCTACCTGATTCTAGTTTGTCCTCAGAAGCATCATTACAGTAACAAAGACTTCACTGGACCTACCCAGTGACAGGACAGGGAACAGGACTGGTTGTTTGCCTGGGACCTGTGACAGGACTAAAGGACTGCCTGGGAACAGTGACACGATTATAGAACTGGCTGGGGCCAGTGGCATGACTGGAGAAAATGCTGGGACCAGTGACTTGACTGGAGGATAACTGGCTGGGAATATTGATAGGACTGAGGGACTGGCAATGACAAGACTACACAAGGGCCTGTTGTGAATAGTGACATGACAGGGGAATCTGATTTGACTACTGACAGGACTTGTTGGGAGTAGTGACATAACTCGATGGTTAGGGTAAACTTCGGAAAAGACACAGAATTCCAACACTGGAGGGTTAGAAAACAGTTCAGAAGGTGTCTGGAGTGAATTATTGTCCTCTGCAAACTGGTGGTGGAACAACGATTGTGGCCAAATGATGTAGTTCTAAGCACTGCTAAGATCCGGGCTCAAATGTCATGCAGGAGTTATCAACCTGACAGGCACCTACACAGACATGATTGGCTACATCAAAGGGGGATGGCCGAAGCCCAATAAAGGATTGTGCCCCATCCAGGGTTAATTTTTTATACCAGTGTCTCGCTGGGAAATCAGACCCTCTGCAACCCTGTGAATTAGTGTATATAGTCTTAACATCTTTGGAAACTGACAACTGTGATAACTGTATTCCAGCCGATTTTTTTATACAGACTTTTATTATATAGACTTATTTTTAATGGTGTTTGAATTACATTTGACACATCTGGACACATTTTATCCCAGCACAATCTTACAGTTTACAGAATTTTGTAAACTGGTTTGACAAAAAGAGAGGGTTCTATGTACTTTTAAATGAGTTTAAATATAAATTAGCTTATGTTTGAAGACAATTAGCCAGCAATCATGTATGAAAGTGTAGGAGGACACTGGAGCACTGAAATTCACATTCTCATTTGTGTAATTCTATTATGATTTAATCATTTCAGTGATGTGGCCTTTAGAGGAAAGGCTTGTATCACATATGGGCAAATTGATCACATCATAACTGGACCCTTACTGGTCTGTTCTCATTGACATCTGTTAATCACTCCACTGATTGCCCATACATTAAGACTTGCCATCATTACCGGGGTCTGGGCTTATTCTAATTATGAAGTAATATAACAACTGCCAGAAAATATCAGCCCATTTTAATTGAGTCTGAAGACACTGCAGTTTTTTTCATTTTACTCTCTCCTGCTAAAATCTCCAGTTAGAGGTAAATTAGAACGTTGCTTGGCAAGGAGACACTATTACATGGAGCTAATGAGTCATTAACGATAAGCAGGGAAGGAATACTGATTGATATGTGTGTTGTCCAACAGTCACCAAACGTTGCTGTTCCTTATATTTAGAGAAGCTAATGATGGTAATGTTAGTAGTGGACTGGGTAGCATGACCTGGGTTTAATTAGAGGGTTTGTATTTAAGTTATACTACCCACACATGCACTGGTCACAAGTTCATTAATTTACAGTCAAGCCGGAAAGTCTGCACACCCCTTTCACCTTCTACACGTTTTATTACACTACAGACTCATTCTAAAATAGATTGAGTTTATTTGTTGTCACAAAATGTAAAATATCATATGTACTTAAGTGTGCACACTCTTTGATAGTTCACCTGTGGTAAATTCAACTGATTGGACATGATTGGGGATTGCCAACACCTGCCTATAGAAGGTCCCACAGTTGACAGTGCATATCAGAGCAAACTCCAAACCATGGGGTCAAAGGAATTATCTGCAGACCTCAGAAACAGGATTGTGTCAAGGCATAGATATGGATGGATGGATGGATGGATGGATGGGTGGGTGGATGGATGGATGGATGGATGGATGCTTTATTGATCCCGAAGGAAATTAAAGTCCCAGTAGCATTATACATCAAATACACACTATAAAAATGTAACAATATAAATTTGAAAAAAAACAGCACAAACATAACCAAGATTGAAGGTAACCTGAGTTTTACATATATTGAATGATGAGGATGGATTGAGTGTAAATAAACAAATGGAATTAAAAGTGCAGGAAGGTGCAGTTCCAAGTATACAGTATATGGTACAGATTAAATATAGATTAAATATTAAATATAAAGTGATAAGTGACAAGTATTGCACATTGAATTTGGCCAATATAGCCATATCTATATATACATCAACATACTTATGCATGTGTATGAATATACTTAAGTACACATATATACCTGTATATACACATACATACAGTACATGGCTACATGTTGGGCCCTTAGTCCTTAGCGATCACCCGCTGTCCTTGAATGCTGGAGTTATACAGCCTAATGGCTCTGGGGACAAAGGACCTTTTTAATCTGTCCGTGGACCAGCTCAGTGACAGCAGTCTGTCACTGTACATACTCCTCTGTTTTATAAGAAGGGTACAGAAAAATTGCTGCAGTTTTACAGGTCCCAGAGAGCACAGTGGTCACCATCATTTGTAAAAGAAATGAGAAACAAGATTCTTTGGTCTGATGGAACCAAAATTGAACTTTTTGGCCTGAATACCAAGCATCACATCTGGAGGAAACCAGGCACCGCTCATCACCTGGCTAATGCCATCCCCACAGTGAAGCATGGCGGTGACAGCATCAAGATGTGGGGATGTTTTTCAGCAGCGGGACCAGGAGACTAGTCCTGATAGAGGAAAAGATGAATGCAGCTAAGTACACCGAGATCCTTGAAAACCTGCTCCAGAGCGCTCTGGACTTTAGACTGGGGCGAAGGTTTACCTTCCAACATGACAACGACCTGAAGCACACAGCCAAGAGAACAAAGGAGTGGCTTCGGAGAAAGTCTGTGAATGTCCTTGAGTGGCCCAGCCAAAGCCCAGACCTGAATCCAATCGAACATCTGTGGAAGGAGCTGAAAATGGCTGTGTACCGAAGATCCCCATCCAACCTGACGGAGCTTGCAAGGATATGCCAAGAGGAATGGGCAAAAATGTCCAGAAACAAGTGTGCCAAGCTCGTAGCTTCTTTCCCACGACACATTGAAGCTGTAATTGCTGCCAAGGGTGCATCAAGCAAGTATTAGGCTAAAGGTGTATACAGATATGTAACCCCTAAATAAAATTGCATATTTTCTAAACCCTGATGTCACGTTGTAATTATTGGCGAATGTGTGTAGATGTTTAAGGCAGAAAAAATAGGATAACTTTTTTTTTTTTTTTGTATACATACACTCATACACATAAAACATTTATTTATTTTAATAGTGCAATGTAGTCATTTGGTACTTGATAACACAAATTGATGTATACTTGTAAAAGTGGAATTTTTTTCCATTCTTGGTTAATAAAACACTTGAGTTGCTTAACAGGCTGGGGTTTGTTGTATATTGTGCCTCAATATGCAGAGACAGGTCTGGACTGCTATTGCTTGCTACTCTAGCACCTGCACTCTCAAATCACAAAGCTAAACTGTTGTAGCACAAACAGTAGCACAAACAGTGTTACAATGGCTTGGGATGGCATAGTGGAACAGTGGGTAGCACTGTCGCCTCACAGCCCAGATGGGGCTGGATCTTTCTGTGTGGAGTTTGCATGTTCTCCCTGTGTCTGCGTGGGTTTCCTCCGGAAGCTCTGGTTCCCTCCCACTGTCCAGAAACATGCAAGTGGGGTAAATTGGAGATACAAAATTGTCCATGACTGAATGTTTGACATTAAACTTGTAAACTGATGAACCTTGTGTAATGAGTAACTACTGTTTCTGTCATGAATGTAACCACAGATTTGTGAACTGTACCCACAATTTAATAAAACTGTACCTATAGATTTGTAGGTTCACATGGTGGTTATAGCGGACTAACAGTAATCAGTATGTAAGCAAAAATAAATATAAATGGGTAGAGCTTTGGGCTATCAATCGAAAGGTTAAGAGTTTGAATCCTGGCTCTGCCATGCTTCCATTGTTGGGCCCTTGAGCAAGACCCTTAACCTGCTCAGCTCCAGGGGCACCGTACAATGGCTGACAATAAAGGCATTCTATTCTATGTATCATCAAATATTAGGGTTTTATACAAACGTGGCCATGAATACACTGAAATCTTAGAAGAACCAGCTGTTAAAGAAAGTCACAGATTTTAAATCTGAGAATATGATTTACAAAACCGTGAGCACTGTTTTGCTAAGTTGAGGGTACAAAATTGTCCATGACTGTGTTTGACATTAAACTTGTAAACTAATGAATCTTGTGTAATGAGTAAGTACCGTTTCTGTCATGAATGTAACCAAAGTGTAAAACATGACGTTAAAATCCTAATAAACAAACGAACAAACAATGGCTTGGCATTGCATTGTGTACACAAGCACAGATATTAAAAAGATGAAGTCTAGATGGCAGCATATGCTGCTCAAAAATGTGATTAAATTGTTTCATTCATTCATTTCTTGGTTTCATGTTTTTAATTTGTTTGGCTTTTCTGCCATATTATTGTTTTGCTTTGGTTATGCTTTTTCTGAAAGGGTTCCCCCCTTTAATATCACAGATGTGGGGTTACACCTGGCACCTAGAGATGTAATGCTTGCTAAAACAAATAAGCGGCCAGCTACCTGGAATACATGTATGGCTGGTGTGAGCTGGCAGAATACACTATCTTGGGTAAAAGGTTCAAATCAACCATTGCAAAGGAAATAAATCAGGGTGGTAAAGGAGCCAGAGACTTCTCCAGCTCTATGCAATAGCCTTTTATCCCTTGGCAGAAGGCATCTCTTTTGGTTATATATCCTGTCCACCTTTAACAGCTAGAATAAAGCCATACATACTGTTCATATGTTTTATTTATCGGGCCAGGGAAACAGTGTATGGCTGGCTAAGGCCTATCTGCATAAACCTGTTTGGACCATAAATATTCAAAATAGTGTGTAAATGTAAAGGGTAGATAAAGATGTAATGAAGATGGAGTAATGCAGCTTAGGGTCTGCAGTATATTACATTAAAGTTCAGTATAAAGTAGAACCTAATTATGAGAAGTCCTAAGGGTAATAGAGAAGAAAAAAGATGGTACTTTCTTCTGGATGTGTGTGAGAGAGTCATCGGCTCTGACCCAACTAGGTTTGTATGTGTGAATGTCACAGGTCAGAACGTACAACTGTACATGAAGGTTCATTTGTCATTGACAGTATTCTGTAAACCACATGCAAGCAGTGATGGATTATTTGTTACTGTACTTAAAGGTAAATGGGATAGAATTGAGTTTTTTGCAACTCTAATGGTTACAAGGGTATCTACAGAATTTAGTTTGTTTACTTATTGACACTTACTCTTCTCTCTGTAACTATACATGCAGCCAAAAATCTACAGCTGCTGGCAGAGTTTGCCCATATTAACTCAGTAGCAGGCTGGCAAATTTTCTTGGTTCCTCTTCTTACGGAGTCCCTTGGGGGTCACTTATGAGAAAAATCTGTACCCACTGTTTGTAATCTGTACGTTCAGTTTAAAACTGTACCGATGGATTTGTAAAGTGTACCCACAAATTAGCTAAACTGTACCCACAGATTTGTAAACTGTACCCATGGATTTGTAAAGTGTACCCACAATTTAGCAAAACTGTACCCACAGATTTGTAAACTGTACCCTCAACTTAGATACCCCTGCACTAATCATATCATTTTTAAAAAAATGTGTCACCAATTCCAAGGTTTGCGTGGTGGTTATAGCAGACTAACGTTAATCAGTATGTACTGATGGCTCTGCCATGCTGCCACTGTTGGGCCCTTGAGCAAGGCCCTTAACCCTCTCGGCTCCAAGAGCTCTGTACAATGGCTGAGGCATTAAAGGCATTCTATTCTATGTATCATCAAATATTAGGGTATTATACATACGCACACCGACCAGGCATAACATTATGACCACTGACAGGTGAAGTGAATAACACTGATTATCTCTTCATCATGGCACCTGTTAGTGGGTGGGATATATTAGGCAGCAGGTGAACATTTTATCCTCAAAGTTGATGTGTTAGAAGCAGGAAAATGGACAAGCGTAAAGATTTGAGCAAGTTTGACAAGGGCCAAATTGTGATGGCTTGACAACTAGGCCAGAGCATCTCCAAAACTGCAGCTCTTGTGGGGTGTTCCCAGTCTGCAGTGGTCAGTATCTATCAAAAGTGGTCCAGGAAGGAACAGTGGTAAACCGGTGACAGGGTCATGGACGGCCAAGGCTCACTGATGCACGTGGGGAGCGAAGGCTGGCCCGTGTGGTCCGATCCAACAGACGAGCTACTGTAGCTCAAATTGACAGATTTTTGATCTGAAAGTACGATTTACAAAACCATGAGCGCTGTTTTGCTAAGTTAAGAATACAGTTTACAAATCCGTGGGCACAGTTTACAAATCTGTGGGTACAGTTTTACTAAATTGTGGGTACAGTTTATAAACTGAGAGTACGGATTACTAAACCGTGGGTACAGTTTTACTAAATTGTGGGTACAGTTTATAAACTGAGAGTACGGGTTACTAAACCGTGGGTACAGATTTTGCTCTTTAAATAGTTTTTCTCAACAGAGACCCCTAAGGGGCTCTGTATTATCTGACAGGACATTTGTCTTCTAAAAACTCACTTGGCTTTCTTACATTACATTGCTGCAAATCATGTGTTTTCTTTGTAGGAAAAAACATCTGGAGAGGATCACTTTAGCAAGGGAGTCAGTCATATTTCTGTTTGCAAGAATTAAATATGGGGGTGAGGGGAAGGGTCCTTAAGGGCATGTCTAACATAAATGGTAGGAGATCTGCCACCAAGCCATGTTTTGATGTATATAATACACATGCTTTATTTACATTCACCAAGTGTGTTTGACAGTAAGAACAATAACATACAGACAAGTAGGCTTACACTTCAGTGTTTGTATTTGTACAAGGACGTACTAAGTATTTGTACTTTATGTGGGTGTTTCTTTTACTAAATTCTAAAACTCACTTGTTATTTGAAAATAAAACCAAAAAAATAAAAAAATAAAAATAAACCATTAAGTAGCCTGTGTAATTGGCTTACCTTTTTTGGAGGGGGGTATTTATATGGGCACCTTGGGGTCCTAAGGGCATGCTGGTGCAGTGCTGCTAGTTTTTTTTTTTTTTTTCTTTATGCATCTTCTCCCCTTTTTCTCCCTTTTAGCATGTCCAATTGCCCGATTGTGTAATGCTTCCTCTCCACCAGTGCCGATCCCTGCTCTGATTGAGGAGAACGAAGCTAACCCACGCCCCCTCCGACATGTGGGCAGCATGCCGTATGCATCTGATCACCTACACTTTGACGAGTGCAGTGCAGCTCAGCGTTGTGTATGGAGACACACACCCTGAGAGCACTATTTTCTCTGTGCAGGCGCCATCAGAGGTTGTAATTGCACCAGTCATGAGAGAGAGACCACATCTGGCTTAATCCCGGCCCATATCTGAACAACAGGCCAATCGTTGTTCATGTGGCCGCTGAGCCTTAGACGGCAGGCAGAGCTGAGATTCGATACGATGTATGGTTCCAGCGTGTGTTTTTACCGCTGTGCCACCTAAGTGGCCCGGTGCTGCTAGTTAAGCAGGTGTGTGTGTGTGGCAGCGGCCACTGGAGCTGGAGCAGCTTCATGAAGCATGGAGCAGAGATTTGCAGTGCAGTGCCTGCGTAATATTGGATGGCTTATTTAACATTTTCTCTCTACTTATTTGTTCACATGTGACATTGAAAGCAAGTCTGGTTAGCCCGCCAACCCCCAAATACTTAAACAACACTAGTTTAAATGATGAATCTATAATGGTTCTGTCTTTTTTACAACCCAAAATCAGAAAAAGTTGGGACATTATGGAATATACAAATAACATAAAAATGCAGTGTTCCTTACATTTACTTTGACCTTTATTTGATTGCAGACAGTTTGAACCCAATATATTTTATGTTTTATCTGCTCAACTTCATTTCATTTGTTAATATACCTCCATTCCTGCATTTCAGGCCTGCAACACATTCCAAATAAAGTTGTGACTGGGGCAATTTAGGGCTAGTAATGAGGTTAAAAAACTAAATAATGATGTCATTCCAAACAGGTGATGTCAACAGGTGATTGTTATCATGGTTTGGTACAAAAGCAGCATCCAGGAAAGGCTGAGTCTTTGATGAGCAAAGATGATCTGAGGATCTCCAGTTTGTCAACAAAGGGGTGAGAAAAAGATTGAAATGTTTAAAAACAATGTACCCCAAAGAAAGATTGGAAGGGATTTGCATATTTCTCCCTCTACAGTGCATAATATCATTAAACAATTCAAGGAATCAGGAGGAATTTCAGTGTGTAAAGGCCAAGGGTGCAAGCTTAAGCTGAACGCCCGTAATCTTTGATCCCTCAGATGGCACTGCATCAAAAACTACCACTCAACAATAGCTTATATAACCACATGGGCAAGGGATTACTTTGGCAAACCTTTGTCAAGCTCTACAATACTGAGTTACACATGCCACTTCAAACTTTACTGTGCAAAAAAGATACCTTATCTTAACTATGTCCAGAAGCGGCATCGACTTCTCTGGGCTTGGAGACATCTAGGATGTACCATCACACAGTGGAAACGTGTATTGTGGTCAGATTAATCAGCATTTAAGGAAATGCTTTTTTGGAAAAAATGAACGCTGTATGCTTCGGTCAAAAAGGACCATCCAGACTGTTATCAGCAATAAGTCCAAAAGCCAGGATCTGTCATGGTATGGGGCTGTGTCAGTACCCTTAGCAAAGCTCATTTACACTTCTGTGATGGCAGCATTAATGCAGAAAAGTACATTGAGATCTTAGAGCAACATATGCTGCCTTTAAGATGTCATCTTTTTCAGGGATGTCCATGAATTTTTCAACAAGACAATGCAAAACCACATGCTGCACACATTACAAAGGCATGACTGTAAAAGTAGAGGGTACGGGTACTGGACGGGCCTGCCTGCAGTCCTGACCTGTTCACAATAGAGAATTTTGAAACGAAAAATGTGACAACGACGACCCTGTACTGTTGCACATCTTAAGACGTGTTTGCAGGAAGAATGGGACAAAATAAAAGCTGAAACACTAAATCACTTGGTATCCTCTGTGCCAAAACGTCTTTTAAGTGTGGTGAAGAGGAATGGCAACATTACAAAGTGGTAAATGCTTTACCATCCTTTACATGTGCTTTACACATTTTTTTGGAATGTGTTGTAGGCCTGAAATGCAGGAATGGAGGTTTATTAATAAATGAAATGAAGTTGAGCAGACAAAACATGAAATATCCTGTCTGCAATCAAATAAAAATCAAAGTAAATGTAAGAAAGCATTTTCCATGCTGTTCCAACTTTTTCTGATTTGGGGTTGTACTTATTAAACCAAACTGACAGTGTTTTTTATCACTGCACAGTTATTCAATAAAAATTGTATTTTGTACTTTTTTGTGAATTTATTTGCATACAGAGGGGACCCGCCACAATTAATCATTAGCAAACTTGTAAACTTGAGATCTTAATTGTAAGCCAATATATGCTTCCTGAAGGTGAGGCTCATAGTATCGACAACAGTTAAGGCAGCTTGTCTGAAATTGCACACTAATGCACTAAATAATTTATCTAATTAGGGCACTTGAATGGTTTAGTTTACACTGTGTAGGACATAGGAAGTGGAAATCATTTGTAAACATGTTCAAGTTTCACAAAACATCCCAACTTTTGTGCAAATTCAGCTCAGGGTGTTCTCTTTTAGCCATGAGAAAATATGCAAAAACATGAACTACATTAATTATTTTTAAAACTTTCATTTTAAACACTTTCATTATTGTTTTAAGTATTTTGCATTTATCCTGCAAGTCTCACGAATCCAGCCTTTCTGTGCTCCCATTGTTTATATGTGTCTCTGGAAACACATGTTGAAGGTGGTTTGTTTATCTTGTCAAGCCTACACCTCCTCATTGTGATTGGTCTGTAGCCAATGATCCACAGCTGCTCCTTGTTTTAGGTAAAATGCTCAAGGTATATAAGGAAGCAGCTGCAGCTCATTTGGTTGGAGGCTTTTTTTTTTTTTTTACTTTGTTGTGCTTTTGGTTTGTTAGGATTGTCATGATTTTTACTGTCATAATTTATAGTTGCTCAGAAGTCTTGTTTAGTGTTAGTCTTGTTCATGTTTTGTGTTCATGTGTAGCTTTAGCATTTGTTAGCATCAGTGTCTTAGTCTTGTTTAGGTTTGGTTTTTGCATATGTTAGCTTAGGATCTAGTACAGTTTAGTGAGGTTTCTTGAGTGTTTAGATTAGTGTTAGTAAATGTTGGCATCCCTGCACTTCTTTCAGAAAATTTTAGCAATTACAATGCAACTGGGCGGCACGGTGGCTAAGTGGGTAGCATTGTCGCCTCACAGCAAGAAGGTCCTGGGTTCGATCCCCAGGTGGGGCGGTCCGGGTCCTTTCTGTGTGGAGTGTGCATGTTTTCCCTGTGTCTGCGTGGGTGTGCTCCGATTTCCTCCCACAGTCCAAAGACATGCAAGTGAGGTAAATTGGAGATACTAAATTGTCCATGACTGTGTTCAATATAACCTTGTGAACTGATGAATCTTGTGTAATTAATAACTACGGTTCCTGTCATGAATGTAAGTGTAAAATATGAGGTTAAAATCCTAATAAACAAGCAAACAAACAACAATGCAACTATGCTTTGGTATTAGCACTTTTTATAACACAAGTAAACAGTCAAATTTAATATAATTTCCTTTGCTCTCCTTTCTTTATGCTCAGTTTGGTACATACAGACACAAAAACTGAGTCAACTTTCCTTCATTTTCATTTCACTCATTTAAACAGATGCTTTTATCCAAAGTGACTTACAGTATACAGTCTAAGCAATTAAGGGTTAAGGGCCTTGCTCAAGGGCCTAACAGTGGCAACGTGGTAGTGGCAGAGTTTGAACCAGCAACTTTATGCTTACTAGTCTAGTACTTTAACCACTAGGCTACAACTGCCCTCCAAACAGGTTGCAAGTGTAATTTCCATACTGCCAGCACCTGTTACTTGCCAAAGGTGAATTTAAGTACAAATGAACAGATCACATGACTAAAATCCAATTATTCCTTAGTTTTGAGAAGGCACCAATTATTTCCATTATTGGGTTCTGTGTGGAAAGCTTTTATGCTCTCAGCTGGTTTGTGTTATTCCAAATGCAAATAAAGACAACAAACATGCAAATACTAAGGTATTTGTAATTGCTCTTTTTTTTCTGGGAGAAGCAAATATTTTTGCCCATGACTTTAACTGATCAGAAATATTAAATAACACATTATTTAAAAAATAAATAAATAAAATAAAACAGTTAGTTGTGTGTTGTTTTAAATCAATACATTTTACAGTATAGTATAGTAAAGTGTAGTATAGTAAAGTATAGTATAGTAAGATAAAACTATAAGGTAAAATAGCAGTCCCAAGATATAAGGCTTTAAATCTTTTATATAATAGCTGGTACAACACTGAACCCCTAAACTATTTTATGTATGTACACCGACCAAGCATAACATTATGACCACTGACAGGTGAAGTGAATAACAGATTATCTCTTCATCACAGCACCTGTTAGTGGGTGGGATATATTAGGCAGCAATTGAACATTTTATCCTCAAAGTTGATGTGTTAGAAGCATGAAGAATGGACAAGCGTGAGGATTTTGACAAGGGCCAAATTGTGATGGCTAGACGACTGGGTCAGAGCATCTCCAAAACTGCAGCTCTTGTGGGGTGTTCCCGCTCTGCAGTGGTCAGTATCTATTAAAAGTGGTCCAAGGAAGGAACAGTGATTAACCGGCGACAGGGTCATGGGCAGCCAAGGTTTATTGATGCACGTGGATAGGGAAGGCTGGCACGTGTGGTCCGATTCAACAGACGAGCTACTGTAGCTCAGATTGCTGAAGAAGTTAATGCTGGTTCTGATAGAAAGGTGTCAGAATACACAGTGCATCGCAGTTTGTTGCATATGGGGCAGCAAAAGAAGGACCAACACAATATGAGGAAGGTGGTCATATGTTATGCCTGATATATACAGATATGCATTCTAATAATTTACCTACCTTTCTATGTGGGACCCCAGTTTTACTGAAAACACACATACTGTACATTTACATGCACATTTCAACAGTCCACACACTCAGCACACACTCATTGTGCTCTCATTTGCTTTCTGTTTCATGAATTAATGTAGGTTGGTCTGTTAGGTTCTATGAGAGGTTATTAAACCAGACACAGAGAATATTTGACCTAATTGAAGTGATGTGCAGCCGATAGAATGTCAGACAAGGTGCCATCTTTTAGAGCTGCATGCAGGGGTGCCCCATGAAAAGATATCACATTGGGCCCACTAACCCAGACATTGTCTTGCTGAAATGACTGTGGACTTCCTAAGAAAAGATGTTGCCATATATTTAAAATCTCAATATATGCCTGCACATCAATGGTACATTCATACATGTACAAGCTACCCATTCTGTGGGCAGTGATGCACTCCACACCATGACATATGTTGGCTTTTGCACTTTTTGCTGTATGGTTGTTTTGATATTTGGAATAGATACTCACCTGTCCACAGAACACATTTCCACTGCCATTTGGTCCCTCTGAGATGATACAGGGCCCAGAGAACTCGGCAGTGTTTCAGCATAGAATTGCTGTATAGCCTTGTCTTTGTGTGGTGGGCAGTGTAAAATAACCGTCGTTATCTAAAATGTTTAATATAAAAAGTATTAAAAAGTTGGGACAGTAAAGCATTTACCACTTTGTAATATTGCCATTCCTTTTCCCCACACTTAAATGACGTTTTGGCACCGAGTATACCAAGTGATTTAGTGTTTCAACTTTTATTTTGTCCCATTCTTCCTGCAAACACGTCTTAAGATGTGCAACAGTACAGGGTCGTCGTTGTCACATTTTTCATTCCAAAATTCTCCACACATTCTCTACTGGAGACAGATCAGGACTGCAGGCAGGCCAGTCCAGTACCTGTCCCCTTTTCTTCCGCAGCCATGCCTTTGTAATGTGTGCAGCATGTGGTTTTGCATTGTCTTGTTGAAAAATGCATGGACATCCTTGAAAAAGATGACGTCTTGAAGGCAGCATATGTTGCTCTAAGATCTCAATGTACTTTTCTGCATTAATGCTGCATCACAGAAGTGTAAATTACCTTTGCCAAGGGCACTGACACAGCCCCATACCATGACAGACCCTGGCTTTTGGACTTATTGCTGATAAGTCTGGATGATCCTTTTCGTCTTTGGTCCAGAGCACACAGCGTGTGACCTGGAATGCTGATTCATCTGACCACAATACACGTTTCTGCTGTGTGATGGTCCATCCTAGATGCCTCGAAGCCCAGAGAAGTCGATGCCGCTTCTGGGCATGGTTAACATAAGGCTTCTTTTTTACACAGTAAGGTTTTAAGTGGCATTTGTGCATGTAACTCTGTATCGTAGTGCTTGACAAAGGTTTGCCAAAGTAATCCCTCGCCCATGTGGTTATATCATCGTTCATATATCATTATTGAGTGGCGGTTCTTGATTCAGTGCTGTCTGAGGGATCAAAGATCATGGGCGTTCAGCTTAAGTTTGCGCCCTTGGCCTTTACGCACTGAAATTCCTCCTGATTCCTTGAATTGTTTAATGATATTATGCACTGTAGAGGGAGAAATATGCAAATCCCTTCCAATCTTTCCTTTAAGGTACATTGTTTATAAACATTTCAATAATTTTCTCTCCCATATGTTGACAAACTGGAGATCCTCAGATCATCTTTGCTCATCAAAGACTCAGCCTTTTCTGGATGCTGCTTTTGTAGCAAACCATGATTACAATCACCTGTTGGCATCACCATAAAGTTGAGCAGATAAAACATGAAATAACTTTCTGCAATCAAATTAAAGTCAAAGTAAATGTAAGGAACACTGTATTTTTATTTTATTTACATTTTCCATACTGTCCCAACTTTTTCTGATTTGGGGTTGTAATTTTGTTAGTTAAATGAAGCTTTAAGAGAATTAACAAATCTCAGATTTATCTTTTATTGCATTATTTATTATGCATACCAAACTGGAAGTGAGGTTTGTTATTAAAAATAATAAAATGTTAGAAGGTGGCTCATAGCCAGTATTTTCAAGATGAGCTTTAGATCAGCTGCAACACAAGATAAAGTGTTTACTAAAGAAGATCAAATACAAAGATATATATTATATAAATATAATAAATTATATAGGTATACTCCCATGTTTGAAGATTAAACTAAAAAATCTTTGCCAAAAGTATTCTGCTTAATTGCATAGCAAAAATAATCGACCCTAAGTCTCTGAGATTCTGCCGCTAGATGGCGCCAACATCGCCAGTATCAGTTGGGTAGCTCGGGCAGAGAGTAAGTGCATGCTTGTGTGAAATGAATGTCAGTGTCTTATCATTGCAGTCGCACACAGGTAACAAACAGCCAAGCGCAAAGTTCCACAACCTGCTGGACAGGATGGAGTATGGCGTTGTTGCCTTCTGACTCAGATCAGTCACACCAAGTACTACATTCTGCCCCACACCAACCACATTTACTAAACTCTGCATTTACAGGCTGCATCCCCGACTCCTTAATAACAGACAAACTGTGCCTTCTTGCATGTGTTTTCTTGACAAAATGTAGTTTGGGAGACCAGACAGACTTGTCTGAGATTCCTCCTTGTGATGGATCGTGTAGTGTGTGACCCCCTGTTGTCAGTTAGTTGTGTAGTGTGAAAACCACAATGACTTTAAAGACTCCTGATTACAAGAGATCCAGTTGTGTAGTGTGAACTGTACAGCGAGCTGAAAAGGGCTGCTTGGCTGAGACTTTTCAAAACATCTTGTACCTTTTTAGTTGATCTAGGTAACATAAGAACAGTCCAGATTTTTAAATATATTTTTATTTACTGTTTTATGTATAGTGGTCACTGCAAGATACAGTAGACCCTTGACTTACGAATTTAATTGGTTCCAAAGGGCTGTTCTTAAATCAAAGTGTTTGTTAGTTAAACCTATTTTTCCCATAAGAAATAATGTAAATAGAATTAATCTGTGCTAGACCTCCCAAACCCCCCTTACCTAACCTCTCTAATGTCTTAAATGGTATTTTTTGTTATAAATACAAGTATATTTTCCCTCAAATCTTAAATTATAGAATAGACATTACTGTAATAAACAATACTAAACAACAATACACGGTAGTACTGTACATAAAACACACACCACATTTCAGTACAGTACGTGTGCTGTACCATACACCATAATACATTTCCTTCTTTTTATATAAAATGTATCTACCAGAAACAACAATAACTCTCATATTTCTCTATTATTTCCTTCTTTATTTCAATAGTGTTGTATTTCGTAGGTGTAATTGCACGAAAGAAAGAATACTGTACTTTACTCAGCGACTTCGTTCTTCTCTCTCACTCACTGTCCCCTCTGTCTGATATACAGTGACAGCTACTGGCAGGAATAGTTATACAACACAACAAATAGTGATTTTTTCATTTTCTCACCACTGCACTTCCTCTGCACCTTCTTTGGGGACATTTTAATATTGAATTGTACAAAATATAAAGAAAACACCAGAAAAACACCATCCGCTGTCCGAACGTTCGCTCACTGTATATATACTGGTGCTGGTCATAAAATTAGAATATCATGAAAAAGTTGATTTATTTCAGTAATTCCATTCAAAAAGTGAAACTTGTATACTCATTCATTACACACAGACTGATATATTTCAAATGTTTATTTCTTTTAATGTTGATGATTATAACTGACAACTAATGAAAACCACAAATTCAGTATCTCAGAAAATTAGAATATTACTTAAGACCAATACAAAAAAAGGATTTTTAGAAATGTTGGCCAACTGAAAAGTATGAACATGAAAAGTATGAGCATGTACAGCACTCAATACTTAGTTGGGGCTCCTTTTGCCTGGATTACTGCAGCAATGCGGCGTGGCATGGAGTCCATCAGTCTGTGGCACTGCTCAGGTGAGAGCCCAGGTTGCTCTGATAGTGGCCTTCAGCTCTTCTGAATTGTTCGGTCTGGCGTATCGCATATTCCTCTTCACAATACCCCATATATTTTCTATGGGGTTCAGGTCAGGCGAGTTTGCTGGCCAATTAAGAACAGGGATACCATGGTCTTTAAACCAGGTACTGGTAGCTTTGGCACTGTGTGCAGATGCCAAGTCCTGTTGGAAAATGAAATCTGCATTTCCATAAAGTTGGTCAGCAGCAGGAAGCATGAAGTGCTCTAAAACTTCCTGGTAGACGGCTGCGTTGACCTTGGACCTCAGAAAACACAGTGGACCAACACCAGCAGATGACATGGCACTCCAAACCATCACTGACTGTGGAAACTTTACACTGGACCTCAAGCAACGTGGATTCTGTGCTTCCCCTCTCTTCCTCCAGACTCTGGGACCTTGATTTCCAAAGGTAATGCAAAATTTACTTTCATCAGAGAACATAACTTTGGACCACTCAGCAGTCCTTTTTGTCTTTAGCCCAGATGAGACGCTTCTGACGCTGTCTCTTGTTCAAGAGTGGCTTGACACAAGGAATGCAACAGCTGAAACCTGTATGTCTTGCATACGTCTGTGCGTGGTGGTTCTTGAAGCACTGACTCCAGCTGCAGTCCACTCTTTGTGAATCTCCCCCACATTTTTGAATGGGTTTTGTTTCACAATCCTCTCCAGGGTGCGGTTATCCCTATTGCTTGTACACTTTTTTCTACCACATATTTTCCTTCCCTTCGCCTCTCTATTAATGTGCTTGGACACAGAGCTCTGTGAACAGCCAGCCTCTTTAGCAATGACCTTTTGTGTCTTGCCCTCCTTGTGCAAGGTGTCAATGGTCGTCTTTTGGACAACTGTCAAGTCAGCAGTCTTCCCCATGATTGTGTAGCCTACATAACTAGACTGAGAGACCATTTAAAGGCCTTTGCAGGTGTTTTGAGTTAATTAGCTGATTAGAGTGTGGCACCAGGTGTCTTCAATATTGTACTTTGTCACAATATTCTAATTTTCTGAGATACTGAATTTGGGGTTTTCATTAGTTGTCAGATATAATCATCAACATTAAAAGAAATAAACATTTGAAATGTATCAGTCTGTGTGTAATGAATGAATATAATATACAAGTTGTACTTTTTAAATGGAATTACTGAAATAAATCAACTTTTTCATGATATTCTAATTTTTTGACCAGCACCAGTATAGAGAGAGAGAGACAGTTGAAGTGAACTTGTTCGTGAAGTCACATATTTTGCGAATTTCTGTTCGTAATCCGAAATTTGTTCGTACGTTAAGTTGAAAAAGATCGCTCGTAATCCGAATTGTTCATATGGTAAACCGTTCGTAACTCAAGGGTCTACTATAGTGCTTTAACTTTCCTGATCTCTCCATAAATGGAGCTGGGAATAACCTAGGTTTCCTCATTGAGTTCCTAGATATTTTCCCATTATTCCCTTCCTTTTTTCATTAATAAATCCTTGCAAACTATAACAGGACCTTAACATCCAGTTCTTTAGTTTTACAATGGATTTCAGCATCCAAACCTCATGTCAGAAACTAAGCAATTCTACAGCTCTCTACAACAGGATGTTAACATTCATTCACAGATACCTCCAGTGAAAATGTTACCAGTTCAACAACATGAAAGCTTCTACTCGGCAGGGTGGCACGGTGGCTCAGTGGGTAGTGCTGTGGCC